>NC_085084.1:61132935-61438769 GCF_963662255.1 Cinclus cinclus | reverse complement strand
ATCAGCCATTTATGCCAAGCCACCCTGCTGACTTTAGCAGTTTAACCTTATTTTACTGTGTTTCTCGCTCCAAATATAATTATTCTGATAAAAGAAGGTTCTGTTTCTAAATCAGAGCAGAATTGGTTAAATACACTTGTTTATATTACAGCCTCATTCAATCAGGGCTTGAGTTTAGAGGGGAGGGGAGAGGGGGAGCTCTGGGGGTTGGAAAGTTCTCTACCCTTTCTTACCAGGGTCACAGCGCTGGAGAATTAGGGTTATATTACTCCCAAACGCGGGACGCCCCGCTCCCGCGGCCCTCGCTCGGGTGAATCGGCTGGCGTGGGCGGGGGGGCTGTTCGGGGGAGGGCAGAGCCGGCCCCGGCCGGGACCCCGGGATCGGGCCCTCCGGGCGCCGCCGGGCAGGGCAGGGAAAGGAAGGGATGGAATGGAAAAGGAAAGAAAGGCAAACGAAGGTGCGGGGGGAGATGATCTCCCAGTGCCTGGCCTCTTGGCAGGCGCTTCTGTACAAAATTCAATCTCTATTTTTTATGAGAAATAAACTGTCTAAATAAATTTTATTAGGGGCAACCAATATATTTTCTGGTACTGCCCTTTGTTCCAGTTCTACGTGTGTGTAACAATCTAAAACCTATTTATTGAGGAAAAATCACTGGATCCGTCATAGAAAATCCTTTTACTTTGCTCTGAAGTGATTTCTGAAGACACTCGTGTCACTCTGAAGATTTTTGGCCATTGTGCTAAAGCCTTTCCTTGTTAGGAACTTCAGTTCCTATGATCATGTGGGGAATACCGTGAATTGTAACAGGGAATGGAGTTGACTGGCAGTTTTCTGGCTACACTGGGAAAATGGAAAGATGACGGGGAATCAAATCCTTGTAAATACATCTCCGACGCTGCCCAGGTGAATTCGGGCACTTGACAAAACAGGAGTGCGCGAAAACAGAATGTGATTAGGGTATTTTACATGTGCCCCATTGTCATTTTCTTTCTGACATGCCTAAGTGTCAGCCCAGTCCGCTCTTTCCTCTCCCGCAGACTTCCTTTTCTGATTTCCCCCCTTCCCTTAAGACGATTGCGATCCGAAGTCTTGGAAGAAATGATTTAGTTTGTTTATACTGCTATAAAAATCAAGAGCAATAGAAAAGTCATAAAATGAAGCGCGCTATCAATCACACCGCAACATTGTTATTCAGCAGTTACTAACAGAGATTGATAATACTTTGATTTCATCCCATTGTTATTACTCTGATGTGTCTGCACATTAACTATTACACATTTATTTATCGACCTGAAACATACAACAACACGGAATAGATGCACACGCACGCCTTGCCACCATGCCCACGGCGCGCTCGGCAGAAGCCGACTGCAGGCACCTCGGGCGCCCGCTCTCATGTGCCAACACATGCAGCTAAAACTGAACCCCAGACGCCCCGGCCAGCCCCTGACCGCTCGCCTCACCCCGGCCCGGGCAGGGCCAGGCTCCCTCGGCCGCGGAAGGCTGCGCGCCGCCGGCCCGTCTCCCCAGCGGCTCCGCCGGCTCCGCTCCGCGGGTCCCGACGCCCGGCAGCGGGCCGAGGGGCTCCTCCCAGCAATTTTCACCGCCGGGTCTTCCCCTCCTGCCCTCCTGCACACAGAGAATAATTTTCAAAGGAAAAAACCGCAGCAAATGTGCTGTCTCCGTAGTCACCCATCCAGCCGGGGGAAAAAAAAATAATCCCGAAACTCCCACCCCACCTCCATCTCCTTTCTTTCTCTCTCTGACTCCGGCTAAATTGTGGCCCGGCTCTGCGTCTCTGTCCCTGCTCTGAGCGGCCGTTCCCGAGCACCCAGGTTCTTCGCAACAGCCCGAGGTCTCGAAAGCTGAAGTGAATCAATGTAGCTTGAGCTGGGAGGGGAGAATAAAAAAAGACAGCAAAACTGCCCTAGAGATCGGTCGGCCGGTTCCTTTGTCTCCTTCAGTCTCTGCCGAAACCCCTGCACATCTGAGCTGCAAACAAAACCACTCTTGCATCTGTTCGCATGCAGTGTTTACAATGTTTCGTGTAAGTCAATTGGATGGCGGAAAAAAAAGCCATTGGCTCCGTATTATTTAACATAGACTTCACTGGGCTCGCATTTTGGTGGAAGCTTTATTTGCACTAAATGAATAATCTTAATTGCATCACTTTTGAATTAAAAATCAATGTTAATCAAGTTGGAAGTAGTAAATATCAGTTTTCATTGTGCCCGGGTAGAGGGTATTTTTCTTGTTTTGCAAATAAAAATACAAGTCAAATAACTTTAAAAGGGCATTATGTTCTGCTACAAATACAATTGAAACGGATTGTTTAGGAGCGGATCAGAAATGGTACAGAATTTTGCACTTAATTTCCTCAGTTATCATTTACAATAAGAACCTCTTGGCTTGACAGCCAAGTCTAAACAGTAGTAAATTAGTACAAATTTATACTGATTTTACTCTAATAATCGTAATAAAAGCTTATAGATTTGGCACTAATTACATAAATGCCTAATGATCTTGAAAATTACTCTGGTTAGAAATATATTACTAATCTAAACTTTGTTGTTGGCTGGCTTTGAAAAATCAGAACATTAGAAATGGTTCGCTTCACTTCTGCAAAGCACTTAAAATTGTTCAAGTAGTTTAACATATTCAAGAGGAAAATAAAAAGCATTTAACTTTATTTACTGCTTTAAGTTGAGTTTGTAGCCTAGCCCAACTTGGAAACTTTACCCGAAAAATAGGGCATACGGGCGTTTAAATCGCGGGCAGGGAGGCAGAGCTCCCCGGGCGGCCGGGACGCATGTTGCTGGGCTCCCTTGCCCCTCGTTGTGCCCTGCCTCGGCACCGAGCGGGACCTGGCAGAGGTGGCGGGCAGGCAGCCCCGGGGGCCAGGCGAGCCTGGGCAGCACGGCCCGCTGCGGGAACTCGGGCAAGTTTCTCTTTCCTCGACGCCCAGCAGCCGTCGGGGCTCCTGTGGGTGAGAGCCTAGATGCAGTTTCCTCTGCCGCTCCCGCTCCCGGTTCCCCGGAGCCGCCGGCCAGCGGGGCCAGCGCTGCCCGGCCCCGCGCTGCCCATCTTCCCCGCTCGCAGCCCTCGATGAGCTCTGAGCCTGCGAGACCCTCGGGAGGCTGATCAGGTCGGGTCAGAGGGTGCGCTCCGAGGAGGCACTAAAAACAATAAAAGTCGATAAATCAGGGGCGACCAGGAGCGGACGAGTGTGGCAGATGTGCATTTGGAAAAGAAGGAGAGAAGGAGAAGGCGGGCGGCCAAGGAGAGCGGATCAGGGTAAGGGAGCGCGGGCGCGGTGCGGGCCGGGCCGGGCCGGACCGGGCCAGGGCGGCGGGAGGCCGGGGCGGCGGCAGCGGGCGGGCTGCGGGCGGGCGGAGCGGGGCGCTCCGGGCGCTGACATTTGCAGGCTGCCCTCCTGATTGGTCCCCGCGCCGAGCTGCTCACGGGTTCATTGAAGTGTTAAGCACCTCCCCGTCTCTCTAAAGGACATTATAATGCAAGAGACCCCCTTTTTAACCACACACCGAATTTTCTTTCATTTAGACGATCTATATATATATATATGAGTGTGTGTGTGTGTGTGTGTGTATATATATCTCATATCTTATATCTATTTTAAATAACTTAAGGCCGCTAAAATTTGGGGGGGAACAGCCTTCGCCCTGGAGCGGTGCGCGATGCTGTCTCACGCCGACCTCCTGGACGCCCGTCTCGGTGAGTTTCCCCCGGCACCCCCCCGCCCCGCGGCGGCTGCACCGGCGGCGGTGGCGAGCGGGGAGGAAGCCGGGGCAGGAAATTGACAATTTGTTCCTTATTTTACCTTAATGCGTTCTAAATGGGCTAATTCCTTTAAAAGTAATTGTACTGTATTAAAGTTTAATTTGATTTAACATAAAAAAGAAGAGCGTGAGACCTACGGAGTATGTAGATCTACAGCGAGTTGTGGACCATTTAATTTTTCTCTCTCCATTTTTTTATATAGATAGCTACAGATTATTATTATGATGATTATTATTTTAGGACAGATGAGCTCGATGGTGTTTACGGAGTTCTGTGTGACCTTTTTTGTTCGCCCGTTTGCTTTTATCTGCCTTTCTTAAAAAAAAAAAAGGGATAAATATCTGTATCTATCTATTTATGGTTATTAATGAGTTTGTTCAGAGAAGCGGAGGGAGGAGAGGGGAAAGATCGGCCACTGACCGAGGTCCCCGCGCATCTGTCGGGGACGTAATGCTCCCGGCAGCAGGGAGGTTCGAGCTTTATTTCTTTCACTCCGTCTCTTTCTCTTACCAGCTCCGCTGAAAAACCCAAGTTGAACCCGTGAAAACTTGCTCTCCTCCTCTTCCTTTTCCTTGGTCTTTCGAGGGGAGGCCGGGCAGGGAACTGGTTATTTCAGCAGAAAGAGGAGCTGCTGGATGTAAAGTTTTCTCCTCTCCGCCCGGCTCGCTCCGGGCCAGGGTCTCTGCCTGTCGTGGAGCCGAGCAGGGCTGCGGGTCTGGCGGGCGGCCGGCCGGGGACGGCGGGGCGGAGGCGGTGGTTGGATGTCCTCGCCAGTTCAGTGCACTGGAGAAGGGCTCGTATGGATTCATGCTCAGCTGCAGCCGAGTGACTGCCGCCCCTTTGCTTCCGCAGGGATGAAAGACGCGGCCGAGCTGCTGGGACACCGGGAGGCGGTGAAGTGTCGGCTGGGCGTAGGGGGCTCGGATCCGGGGGGACACCCGGGAGACATGGCTCCCAACTCGGACACGGTGGAAGGCACCACCCTGCTGCCGGGGGAGGACATCACCACGGTGGGATCCAACCCCAGCTCCCTGGCCGTCAGCGCCAAAGACCCTGATAAGCAGCAAGGCCAGCAGGGCGGCCAGAACTCCAGCCAGGCCGGGCAGCAGCAGGGTCAGCAGAAGCAGAAGCGGCATCGCACTCGCTTCACGCCGGCGCAACTCAACGAGCTGGAGAGGAGCTTCGCCAAGACTCACTACCCGGACATCTTCATGCGGGAGGAGCTGGCCCTGCGCATAGGTCTCACCGAGTCCCGGGTGCAGGTATGAAAAGCCTCCCCCGCGCATTGCCTGCCGGCCCTTCCCCGGTCGCACCGACGGCGGCACGGCCGGCCGGCGGCGAGGCCAGGCACAGCGGGAAGGGGGGTGGGTGCCCCAAACCTCAGCCCGACGGCGGCGTAAATTACCCACCCCTGAAAGCAACAGTTTGGTCAGAAAGACTTGAAATCAGACGTGCGTCGCTCCCCTTTCCTCAAAACTCTCACCTTGGGGTGTCCCCTTGTCCTCTGTCCTACCCACCTGCAGCGCGGTGGTCCCGAGTGGGGCGCGGGCTGAGCTTCCCTCAGCTCCACGGCCCGACCCGCGGCTGGAAGGAGTCCCGGGAGGGAAAGCCCGAGAAGAATGGTCTCAGTCCTCGCAATAGCCCGGCGCAAAGAGTCGAGCCGAACCTCCCGGGAATGACTCCTTTTACAGCAGAGTCCGGTGGCCACCGCGGGGCCGCTGTCCAGGTAGCGGACGCCAGGGCCACTGTCCAGGGTGCTGACGGTGACACTGCCGCGGCACCGCCTAAGGGTCGTCCGCCAGAGCCCACGGCCCTGAGAGCCGAGGTGGGATGCGAGGGAAGGCATATCGGCTCGTAAAAAGGCATTTCGATAAAAGCCAGATATGTTTGGACCCGGAGTTTCCCCATACTGGCTTTTATAATGCCTGAGGACGGCGGGGATAGTAACTTCAACATCTAGGGTGCACTTCGTTCTCTAAAATACATACATACATATACTTACGTACATAGGCAGATATATATATGCACATAGGACAGTAGAAAACTATTTAGGCAAATACATGTAAACGAAATTTGGCAAAGGGCGATAAGGTTCAAAGCGCTAGACTGCTCAGACGCAGCTTTTCTTGCGTATAAGGTGTTTTTAGCGACTTTCTAGGCGAGTCCATTCTGAGGAATGAAAGCCCGCACAATAGAATCACTTGTGGGATGCGCACCCCGGCTCAGTACAGTGCACCGGGACTGTCGCTGCTCAAGCACTTTAGCGCAGTCACTGTTCAAAATCCCTCTCGGCAAGCACAGGCTCCTCAGCTAAATAAAGACACGTCAAGTGAAATCCCTAAATGAACGTTTTATGAAGGAAAACAGATTCCGTTCTTGAATGTGACAGAAAAAGCACGTCTGCTTTTAAAAAGTAAAACAATTTGACTCAGTCTACACAGAACTATAATTAGTTTAAATTAAAGAAGAAATTAGATTCACAAATAAAATATAATTGGACAACTGACTCCATGAAAAAAAGAAAACGAGGTCTATTAAACTTTATTGGGTTTCCCAAAGGTTAATGATACCAATTTCAATATTAGGAGTGTGGTAAATGAAGTAAAATATAAAATGGAAATAGTTATTTTCTAACAGCACATCAAAGAAATTCGTAGGAAGAAAGACAAAGTGTTTTAATGGCCTTGGCATAATCTTAAACCAATGCTAATAGCTCGAGACTGCTGATAAAAACAGTTTAATAGAGTGTCAATTTAAAAATTTTTTACAATAATGTTCTGTAATTTAAAAAGTAATCAGATCAACATAACCTTCTTAATTAACACTTCAAAATGATTAACATTATGTAATCTATGGCAAAAAAATATTTAATATATTTACTTCACAATCCGATGTATCACTAGTCCTTGATCAAATTTAAATTAAATAATAATTAGTTTATGTTCTTATACGAGTACTTAGCAGTTTTCCTTATAGTTAACAGATAGCCTACACATTCCTTTCAGTACATGGGCTCCACACTGATTAAGGAATGTTCAAAATGCTTAATTTATAGCGGCTGTGTATGTTTTTAAGGGTTTTAGATGCTGGAATAAATCACCACTTTCCTCATTTTAGATCTGTATTTAATGTATATGATACATTTAAATAATTATTAAACTGGTTGATGCTTAAACGGGAGTCCAATTCCACATCTGATATTGCTCTGCTTTTCAAGCTGCTGTAATAAAACCATTCTTTTTATAGCATGCCATTATTAGAAACCAATTTCAGAATTATTTATAACCTGGAATGGCTTATTAAGCAGCAATGCGAGAATCATGCAAATTACGCGATCAAATGCAATATAATAAGCATAATCATTAGTCTCTAGCACGGATTAATTAACTTTCAATATTTTATTTACATAAAAACTAAATCAGTGAAATAACTTCTGCACAGTCAGGCTTGCCTTCCAATATTTTATATGAACAAAAATAATGTGCTATAATTCCATTGACCGTGTCCCCCACAATGGTCCCGTCACCTGCCACATCTTAATAGGGGACAAGCTGAGAGTATTTTCTAGTTTTCTAATGGAATGAGAAATTGCATTTTCTTCTTCTCCCAGCACTATTAAAGTGTAATGAATTCGGCCCAGAGTTCACGGCTGGCTGATCGAAATGAACCTGAGATCTGAGCTTTAATACAGCTCTCCAGATTTCCTACCAAATCTTCACATTAATCATCCGCTGGATTCCAATGAGATCTTCATAAAGCTTCGGCTTCTAAAAAAAAAAAAAAAAAAGAAGAAAAAAATTTAAAAGAAAAATTAAAAAAAAAAGAAAAACAAAAGTGATATTGTCTCCCTTTCTCTCTATTGCTTTCACTCTCTCTCACCCGTTTATAGCTGGGGAATTAAATGGGCTATATATTTTAAAATACATTTACAGGATGTCTATATTACTATAACAGCAGATATCATCAAGGTAGGTTTTTAGATTCCAACCTCCATTAGATTCTCACTGTTGTATTAATAATTTTCAGGGGCTAGCTGCATTTTAAAAGGAGTTCGAAGTTGCCAAATGCTCATGGTTAATATATTTCTAGAGTTGTCATATGCGCATTTTCAAAATCTCCCACACGTTTTTCTTGCATTTTAAGCTGTCATGCACCGGTTTTCAACTGGAAACACTCACATTTTAAAAGCATATGCAGCGTAGCTATGAACTTAGACGATCAGACCTGATGGAGATTCTTTACACCACCAGCAAACCATGAAACATAAAAACATTTTGTAGCCGCAATTTGACTATTAACCCTAAAACATAACTGAACGCGATTTTTCGATAATTCATACAATATTCAGTTCCCTCACGGTCGTTCATTCCCGCTAATGGGCGTCCGCTCTTCTCAGACCGCCTATGCAGCCCGAGACGGTGGAATCCGACAGATCGGGGCACAGCGCTCCCCGGGTTTCAGGTGGACGCGCTTCCTCCTGGCTTACGACTGTCTCGGTTGCTTTCGGCCATCCCTGCCACGGTGCCACCACAGGCACCCACTCACCTAAACCACTCTGGTTTTATTATTATAGGTTTGGTTTTGTTAGGTTTTGTTTTTTTTTTTTTAAACCCAAATACGGGCGGTTTGGTGCGAGGGTTTCCTGGCCGGACGCCGGTGTCCCGGGACGCGTCCGCTCAAGGGCCAGATCCGTAGGCTGCTCGGTTTTTTTTTTTTTTTTTTTTTTTTTTTTTTTTTTTTGTTGTTTTTTTAAAATCCGTGGGAAGGCCAGGCTCTTTTCCTGGAGTCTGCCGCTCAGGACGGACAAATCGATCGCTTTCGCTATAAAAAGTTCCAGCGGTTTCACCAACCCGTGACGGGGACGGGCGTGGGGCTGCGGGTGCGAAGAGCTACCGCCGTCGGTGGGGGCGAGGCTGGAGGGGGCGGCGGGAGCCGGGGCGGGGGTCCCTCCGGGGCCCCGTGGTGGTGGTCCCGCGGGGGGTGGTGGTGGTGGCTAACGGAGCGTGTCGCTGCCCGCCGCCCGCAGGTCTGGTTCCAGAACCGCCGCGCCAAGTGGAAGAAGCGCAAGAAGACCACGAACGTGTTCCGCGCTCCGGGCACGCTGCTGCCGACGCCGGGGCTGCCGCAGTTCCCCTCGGCCGCCGCCGCCGCCGCCGCCGCCATGGGGGACAGCCTGTGCTCCTTCCACGCCAACGACACGCGCTGGGCCGCCGCCGCCATGCCCGGCGTGTCGCAGCTGCCGCTGCCGCCGGCGCTGGGACGGCAGCAGGCCATGGCGCAGTCCCTGTCCCAGTGCAGCCTGGCGGCCGGCCCGCCGCCCAACTCCATGGGCCTCTCCAATAGCCTGGCGGGCTCCAACGGCGCCGGGCTGCAGTCCCACCTCTACCAGCCCGCCTTCCCCGGCATGGTGCCCGCCTCCCTGCCCGGCCCCAGCAACGTGACGGGCTCGCCCCAGCTCTGCAGCTCTCCGGACAGCAGCGACGTGTGGCGGGGAACCAGCATCGCCTCTCTCCGCCGCAAAGCACTAGAGCACACAGTCTCCATGAGTTTCACCTAATGGCCGGCGCCTCGCCCCGCGCCGCCGCCGCCGCCGCCGCCTCGCCCCGCGCCCCCGCCTCGTCCCGCGCCCCCGCCTTCCCCCACCCGACTTACCAGGGAGTCGACTCAGGATCTGAAATCAGACACCAACAGACTGGTTTGTGGGCCGAGAAACACCCCCGACCCTCCCCGAGCCCCCCTCCGCCCCCGCGCACCCCCGTGCCCCGCGATCCGCCCCGTCCGGCGGAGGGAGCACTCGCGGCCGCCCCGAGCCCGCCTCTGCCTCTCTCCGTCGCCGCGGCCCGGCTGTCCCGCCGTCCGCCCGTCCGGCTTTAGCTTTGCAAAGAAATTAATTATTGTTTCTGTTTTCATAATTTTTACGGTTTATTTAGGAGCGGCGACCTGCCGCCGGTTCCTTCCGCTGCGAGGGCGCCGTCGGGGGGAGGCCGGGCGGGTTCGCGAAAAGGCACGGAGATCCCAGAGAGAATCAAATCCATTTTGATTAAGCATTGATGAGCGACAGCGAATGTGATGGGGTAAAAAAGAAAAAAAAAATTAAAAGCTTCTTTTTGTAAAAAACAAAGGGGATAAAAGGGGGAAGAAAAAAGCGCGCAAGAGCGCTTCCCTTTTTCGGATCTTTGATTTCGTGACAGTTGAGTTGCCGATCCTCCCTACCTTTATTTACGCATTTATTTACGTTCCTGCTGCTATTGTCCCTCCGCAGCGCCGGCGGAGGCGCCGCCGCGCCCCCCGCCCCGCCTGGCCTGGCTCGGCCCGGCCCGGCTCGGCCCCGCGGCCCGCCCGCCTGCATGTGCCGGTCACCCCGCCGCAGGGCAGGGCCGCTGGAGGAATGAACAAACGATGTGAAATAGGATGTTTTGTGTAGATAAAGCATTCTTGTTACATACTGGTCGATTCGTGATATGTTTTAACTTATTGTCTGTGCTTATTTATTGAATTTTGGGTTACTTAATAAATGTTTGAGCTAATATAAAACATATTACTTGACTTTTCCGGACACGTTTATATCAAGTTAATGTGAATGGATAAATAAAATCATTTTCAGTATGTGATATGAAGAATTATAGATTTTGATGTGGCGTGTGAGATATGAGAGGTGTCTTCAACTGCAGGCAAAAAAAAAAAAAAAGACAGGACTTCCTTCTGTGGTATTCACTGAGTCCTTTGTCACAAGTTTGGGGATAGTTTGCTTGCTTAACTTTGCATTGATGCCTTTCACTTGTCACAATTTTAATACTTCATGATTAATAAACTTTTGTTAATCTTTCTGTGTGGTTGGCCTTTAAACTGCGAGTAACGATAAGATCTTTGGTGAAGCAGGGCAGGGGCAAGGGATGAAGGAGAATGGTCAGTGGGAGGCTGGGGCAGGCAGGCAGTGGAGGGATGATATTTTTTTTTCCGGAATGTTAGATGAGGGCATGGGTGCTGGCAAAGCAAGCTCCATGGAAGAGAGAACTCTACTCACATGCAAACTTTGATTTGGTGGGAAAAAGAAACACAGCACATTGCCAAGCATCATACAGTGAGGTTTGGGCTTCTTTTATTCTTCTTTCCGCCTCGCCCTTGCCTTTTATGCAATACACTGAGATCTCTTCTCCTTATACATCAATTACACACCTCTTAATTACACACCTGAGAGTGCCCGACTCCATAGGCACCCACAGAAGGGTCCTTGCCCTCTCCAAAGTGCATATTACATGTGCATATTTAATTTAAAAGAGAAATAAAAGCAGAATAAATTATTGGTGATCCAGACCACAAGTGAGTCCTGTGGGAGTCACCTGAGGAAACAGCCCTACTGCAGGAGTCTTCTCCTTCAGGTGCTGAAACAACCCAAAAATGGTCCACCTGAGATAGTCGAGGATTAGAAAGACAGGTCCCATACCACAATCCATCTCCCGGTAGCACTTGGGAAAAGAAGTCACCATATTCTGTCTCTCCTTCCAGCCTTGTCTTCAGTCCCTAGCCCAGCCTTGGGCAGAGCAGCTGCGCCTAGGGTTAGCTCTGAGATTGAAGTCTGTGATCAGTTTAGTTCAGTCATCAAAGACATGGGCACACAGGGTAAGCTGTGTATGGAGCAGAGCTGGTTAGGATACCTCCTGCTTTCCTATCCAGCTGGTGACCCTGCATGGGCCAAGGGGAGTAGCAGCCAGCTGGGATGTCCCTTGGACTTCCCAGTTCCACAGTGTTCTCTTCTCCATAGTGTGGCCTGCTGGGAGGGCAAAAGGTCTCCACTTACATGCAGAAGAGTGCAAGTCTCACTCTACTTCTTCCAAATGTATGGAAGGTTGTTTACAAGCACATAATTTTTACAGCTGCTTTATATTGCTATAAGCAAGACAGCTTTATGATGTAGGAATGTCGTAAAGTGTGGTATGGAAGATCTTAAAAAATACGTGCTTTTTAATGGTGGAGAAAAATGCTCTCTCTGGCTGGGGGCAGGGGATTGAGACACAACCTGTAAGATTCAACTCTTGACACTGAACATTGCAGCGCTGTGAAAGGGACCTTACAAAGGTCCTTCAGCTTAATGCTTGCTCCTAAAACATCCATCATTTCCTCCATATTCTAATGCAACTGTAGTCCTGGTTATGAGCAAAGCTTTTTGATCCCACACAACTTTGATACAAATTTGATTTGTTTCCATAGCAATAGATCCCTGTGTTCTGAGTCCTGGAGATTTTTGAAATTTTATGTACCCTTAGCACCCACTGAAGCTTTGCAGCATAAAACATCTAAGCTGATGCTCTTATGTGTTTAACATGGGCAGAAGGAAGGAGACCACCACTCACATGTGCTACATGCTTTGTCTGAATTATTTTACTGCAAACTCTCAATCTTGCTGATGTTAAAAGAAAAAAATTAAACAGCAAGAACCTGTTCTACCTAACAACGTGAACAGCTTTACTTCATTCACATAAAGTGACCAGAATAAATGAGTGAATTCCACATAAACTGAGAGGGAATAGTTATGTGGAATAACAATTAGCCTGTTTACGGACTAAGTAGGTAACACCAGCCACCTGAGTTGTTACACGCTGGGCTTATTTGCTTATATTAAGGTGCATTTTAGCCTTAAGCTGATCCACCCAGTGTGTAAGTAGACTGAGATTTATGTTCTTAGGTATGGATTCATTTCCACGTCGGCACATATTCATGTAATTCTACTTTCCTCTAAACACAACATCACCCCTAATGTTTAAGGAATATACATAAAGATAATGTCACTGAACCTTTCATTTGCACTCTTGATGAAATGCTTTGACACTCTCTCTCTCCTCTCCTCTCCTCTCCTCCTCTGCTTAAATCCCCATGGAAGGCAGAATCTGCTCTTATCCGCTGCTGGAGATTGCAATCACTGAGCAATTACTAATATGGGAAGAAAGTTTGTGCAAGGCAAGGGATCAGACAACATTGCAGCATGGATTATATTATTGTACTAGCAGTAATGATCCCTGCTCTTAGAAATGAAAATGTGGTTTAATTTGTGTTGTGGTATTTAAATTTTCATTTTTCAGAAGAAAAATCTCTGCACATGAAAATGTATCTTGCAGTAATGGAGGTATGGCAGTTAACCTGTCAGTTGAAAGTATGTAACCTTCCTTTTCTCCTTTTCATGACAAAGGTAATCTCATCTGAGGGCATTTATGTGAAGAAATAACAGCATGGCATGGTGAAACCACTGGCTCATTAATCCTGGCATCTACTTCCTGCAGGGCTTCTTGATTAGTTAGATTCATTCATCAGATATTTCAGAGTTTTTGATTTCTCACCACTGGCTAGGTTCACTGAATTCAGGCTAAATTGAGCCAGAAGCAATGTTTATTAGTAATTTTGTAATACAGACTATTGTAATAATTCAGTACAAATATTTAATCTGAAATATATCCATTCATTTTAACACCTAATGCAGTTTGCAGCTGTGTTCAGAGAGAACAGAAAGAACACAGTGATTTGGCATGTATTTTCTAAATTTTTAACATGAGAGCTAATAACAAGATCTTCTTAATTTCCAGTGCTGGAATTAAAATTCCTTTCATTCTAAAGCAAGCTCTGGCAGGGAGATGACCACCTCTTACCTGCTGTTAAGACTGAGCTCAGGGTGGTTGGTCTGGGAAGCACAGCCTTTCAGCACAGAAATCAAAGGGAGAACAAAGGAATTTTAGTTTACCCCTCTTATGTGTTATAAACATAGGAAAAATCCAAATGCTACAGAAGATAATGGGAGAGGAATCCTTGGAAATTAGCAACCTATAAAGTCACAGATATGTCTCAACTGTTTGATAGCTGAAATAGAGTTGCTGCTTGGACAGCAAAGACAAAGAAGCAAAGACCCTTATCCTGCAGCCCTTAAAGCCCACATTGACCTGGCAGTGAATTCAGCAGATGCATGCGTGTACATTTGCAGGGCTGGTGCTCAGAATTGCTCTGCCACTCAGCTTTCTCACAGGGAAAAGACTTTATTTTCTGAAAGAGATAAGAGGACCACAGACGAATCACATTCAAATGTCTGACCCACACCTCATCACCACATCAGCTCATCCAGTCATGGGGCAGGTAAGACCCAGGGACTGAGAGTCGGTTTGACTTTGTGAATACATGTGATATACCCAAAATTTATTGGACAGCTGATAGCCATGTCTTAACTCAGAATAGCAGATGTATATCCTGCTTGCTCCTTTTAAACATCATGGACCAATTATTACCCATGCCCTGATGGAACTGGGAAATTAAAACGGAGGTGGCTGTGGTGATGGAAGGGCACAGTTGGCACAACAGTTTTAATTTTTCACCTGATCACAACATGACTAGCAACAAGAGTGGAAGGGCATGGTCTTGCCTGGGATGTGGCAGTGGGTGCTGCTTGACTGACCAGCATCCTTGCATTTAAGCTGTGCTTGGGAGACTTTGTGAATAGTCATATAAGGTCTTCTGTGAGATTTACTTCTAGTCCTCAGAGAAAAACTGGTAGGAGGATGTCTCCCTTCCTACTCTTCTCAAAGCTGGGGCTCATGCACAGAGGAGTGTGTCTTTGTCTTCCACCTGGGATGTTGTACAATGGTATGGATGGGAGGTCACCACTCTTATTTGCCAATAAAGTGTGTCTATTTCAGCTTCTCCCATGATTGTCTTTGAGGCTCAAGAGTGCTGCTGCACCTTTCTGTTGAATCATTCATCAATGCTAATGCTTAAATACATTTTTTAGAGCTAAAATTTTGCTTTTAGATCTGCCAGAGGAGAATCACTCCCCAGGAGCAAGGAATCCAGGGGCATTTGTGCAGAATTTGTGTTTGGAGGTTATATAACAATTCTGCAGAGATCCTTACTCTCCTTCGAAGGTCGAGAGGGAAAATGCAGAATATGCTTAATACACTGCCTCTGAGGGTGACGTTCTCTCCTGACCCTCATAGACAGTTTGTGCCTTGGAGTATGAAGTTTGATTAGCCTTTTTTCTCAGCACTGGAAGCATCATGGTAGTGATCCAAAAAGTGCTTTGGGAAAAAACAAACTATGGACTTTCTTTCACTGACCTCCTGCTACAGTGAATTTCATAAGCTGACAATGCACCCTGTAAGGACACATTTCTTTTTTACTGGTTTCAATTTATTGCCCTTTAATATAATTTAAGTGGCAGCTATGATTCCCTGTGGCTCCTTTACAAGCTTTTAAGGTTTATTTTTTTGCTAGCTTCTTAAAGAGCATTTATGAATGGCTCTGAGCATCCTCTCCTGGTTTTGATGTCTAACAACTGACAGAGAGCACCAGTCCCTGTTTCAAGGCATAAACATTATTTTATAATGAAATTTCTATGCACTGGAAGGCTGTGACTTTAAGCTTTCTGCCTTATACCAAAGTCCAGACAAAACTTGATTTGTCTGTTAACAAAAAGACTCCCTGTGCCATGGAATCTGAAGGATTTTGTTGTGCCGTAATCACAGTCCGTGTGAGTCAATGGTACACTGGGAGAGTAGAAGACACAGGAAGAAGACAGAGTGGTCCAGCTGTTTTCCATGGCTAAAGCCATTGTAAGCTACTTTTCACTGTCCCCATGGTCCTTGAGAACAGGATGAACTCCCATCAGGGGCATTCCTGGGAAGGAATAGGCTCTCATTTCAGTAACATCACCCAGCTTACAGGCTTGTGTGGCTAGGGAGATATCCACTGAATTCAGATTTATAAACAAGTCCAAGTGTAAAAAGGTGTTTCAGCCTCTACATGGCTACAAAATGTCATCAGAAATTAACCAGCTTTGCTCTTTCAACTGGAGAACAAAATGAGGAGTCTACAGAAGGTCAGACGTATAAAAATGCATTGAAATGAAAAGGGAGGAATATTAAATTACTAAATAAAGAATTATACTTGGTGCAGTTTGTGGCTCTAATCTTTTTATCTATTATAAGCAGTAATTAACACCCACAACTGTATTCTTTGTCAGCTTGTGATTTTCAGGTCTTGGTAGCAAATAAATGACTCATAGTTCTCATACTTTATTCTTAAATTTTAATTACTGTAAGAAATATGTGAAGATAATGCCACTATATTTTATATTATTGTCACTTTGCCCTTTCTGCTTTAACTGTTCTGCAATTTTAAGCTCATGTTTGCTCAAACTGTGACTGGATAGATCCCTGCCAGTGTGGGCAATGCTGCTGGGCTCTGGGGCACCTTGTCTAGGCATAGACAGCTACAAGGGAGATGTTTTCTAAAGGATGCAGGACCCTGTGTTATTAGCTAATTGCTCTGGCCTGTCTTCATGTCTCACACAGGAAGCTGCTGCCTCTGATCCACTCATCATGTGCTTTGTATACTCACTTAAATCAGACCTTTCTCATTTAACTTGAAGATGATTCTTGTTCTATCTACAATAAATTGTTCCAATAGTTGTTCATTCATTATCACATCCTCTCTTGGCCTCTTTGGTAAGGTGTAAATCTATAGATTTCATTCATGGATTCTACAGTCAATTACATCCAAACCACAAAGTTAGCCTGTTGCTTGTTGATGCTTTCCATATACATGCTCCTTTAGTGTTATTACTCTGACAGCAGTTGGTTACACTAGTCCCTACTAAATGAAAGTTTCCAATGTTGCAGGTACTTGTTTCAAAAACATCTAAGTGTTTTGGCATCCAGATCTCCTCTTCAAAGTAATGTAGGCTGCAAAATTTCATCAGTTTTAATGCTCTTTTTACTTTCACTAGCTTCTTATCAACTCCACAATGAGTTCATTACTTCCTTCTTTATCAAATAATGTCCTCCCTGATTGCTCTATCTATAATCTATATGAATACACAGATCTTTGCTTTCCATTAACCACAACTGGCCACTTTTAATGTTGCAGTTGTCTAGTCATTCCAGAGTTTTTTTCTACCAAGCCACAAAGCCTCATCTGATGTTTAAATCTCATTTTGACCCTTGTATTTTGTCTCTAGCTTCAGACTGAGCTACCAATGCCAAGCACAGCATTGTGAGAGTTGCTGTGGGAAAATGAACTCCGTCAGGTAGACCCAGCACAGACCTAAAGCAGTTTATGACCCTGTATGTGAAAGATTATCTACCAGCCTACTCCTGCTATCACTGTTGCCTCTAGGATTTTGACACATCACATACTCTTGTGACTACCTGTGTGAATCACTCCAGGTGAAAAGCAATTTGAAGCACCATTCCTGGCTATGCCTTTTGCCCTCACCTTCAGCTGTCATCATGGGTACCATTCAACTGGTGAATCTCCATGAAATGACTTTGATTTATCTAGATTACATCTAGGTCTTCTCATTTCCAAATTGGCAGAAGAAATTCAAACCATCTGGCACTTGACTCATCAGCAAATTGTTTAGTGGCAAAAGCCTTCCTCCTTCAACTTACTCAGGGCAGTTTTAATTGGTTCTGTCTTGTATCAGAATCTGTGCAGCAGTGGAAAATCCTGAAGATGTCCTGTTTGCCTCAGTACATTCTCTAGAGGATCCCAGGGAAGCAGTTTGACTGGCAGAGAGAGTTGGAGTCCCACCTGCACTCTAGCTGAGATGTGCTGGCCAGAGTAGCTGTGCATAGGGCCAGGCCATTACTTCCTCAGATCCTGAGAGACTAACATTGTCAGGGAGTACCTCCATGGGATGCCTCTGTTTGCTTCTGAGTCTGCCCTGCCATGTGCAAGAAAGCAACACATGACATTTTCTCTCTGCATTTCTGTGGAGGAATATCCACAATGCAACCTGCTGCATTTAAGCACAGACAGCTGACATATCGCTTTGACTATTCAGCTTTACAACATTATCTTACAGAACAAGTGGCTCTCACTTACCATGGCTTTACCAAAGATTATAACAACACTCCTACATTTGTTAAAGGTGAGTTAGCCTTTGCACAAATTCACAGTTTATTTGGGTGCCTGCATCAATTCAGTTTGGGCTGATTTTTGAGGTAGTGTTTGCTGAAACTCTTCAAGCTGGAGTTTTTGGTGCCCAGGCTTTCTGAATATTAGATTCTCAGAGAATATTGTATTCTCAGACAATCAGAATAGCAGATTGTTACATGAGTCATTGGACCCGGGAAACATGTATAAAATCCTCTGATACTCTTAAGTTCCTTCTTATGAGCTGAATTTAGACTGAAGTTTATAGAATTTTGGGTAGAGGACAATAGGCACAAGAGGTGGACAACAGCTTTCACAGCAGGATGAGGAGAACCCATTTCTCAAAATTTCCTAAGTGGGGCACCAGGCTGCAACAGCCTTGCTGACTTCAATATAAGTAGCACAACACCTTCAGAAATCCTAATTTCAGCAGTACCCATGCACTCACTTCCAGTGCATCTCTGAGGACTCTAAAGAATGACAAGGATAAGCCAATAGGAACAAAAAACCACCGTGTTCATGATGAATTTGGATTGTCTGTGGACATCTGGGTGTTGCTCAAGCATTTCTGTAGGATTTATTTCTGCCTACTGGGTAGCAATGTTAGGGTTTGGAGTCCAAAATGCAACCCCCTGATATGAATCACTGCCTGGAGATATATTTGGTGAGTAAAAGTATCATCTGAAGAATCCTACTATGGTTTATTTACTGGTCATATCGGCATGTGAACTGATTTACACTGCCAGAGAAAACGCTTGCTTGCATATGAATGTTATTACGCTATCAACTGCTTCTGATATCTCACAGATTTTTTTTCTATTTTCTCCCTCCTAATCTATTTTTTTAGGCCAACAACCCTGCTTCAATACCAGCATCTGCCTTTCTAATAATGTAACTATTTACTGCATCATTGTACTCTACTCTCATTTCATGTTATCACACTCTCCATGACAGTATTTGAAAATTGCCAAAACCCTCAGTGAGAAATTTGTACCAGAGGGAAAATGAGAAACACAAGTGGTGCAGCCAGGTTATCATGAAAAGGCACGGAGGCTGTCGTCACGCCATGCCTCTCTTGTGTGACCTCCTTCTGGACTCAGGCTGAGGCACTCAGACTGCCTCTGCTAGAAAAACTGATGGTTAGTTTATTTTTGGTGTGCTTTCACTAGAAATGCTCTGAATCCCTCTGGACAGCTCTGTGCTGTGCTTACATCAATGTTCTTTGTGTTCTTCAGTGAACAGAGTTCACTACTTTCTCCAGCAACGAACGCCTATGCAGCAATCAGTGAATTATTATTAAAACAGGAATTGTTGTATGAAGTTATATCTTCAGGACTGAGTGGGCCTGACTTAGGCTAAGAGACATTAACTGAAGCAAATGTGCTGGATAAAGGAGAAGCAAAAATAACAGAGTGAATATACTCGTTATCAGCAGGCATCAAATGTTTTCCTGAGCTCAGTCCCCAAGTAACTCTACCTCTATCTGTCACTGTGGTCCTCAGAAAAAGAGATCCCTGGGTTTTCCATGCCTTGTCAAAGCCCTCCCACTGTGTGGCTTCTGCAGACTGTGGCAGCCCAGGACATGCTACAGTCATGCTCACAGTAGGGAAAAGAAGGCACTTTAGGAAGAACGGTACATTTGGGCAATAAAGTGCTTGGGACAGGGTGGCTACACATGAGTTTGTCTCTAGTATGTTGTGCTCTATTTTCACAGTGTTTTTCAACTGCCATCATATGTGCCCTGGAACTCCACCAAAGTTACCTGTGAGTCAGGTATTGACTGTCAAGCATCTCAGCTGCCCCAATGCAGAGGGATGTGCCTGACACCCACACACCTCCTGCCTCCTCCAGTGCCAACACATATCTCAGTCTCCATGAGTGAATGGATACACTGCTGTTATCCCAGTCCACTCACACCCCAGATGTCAGAAACACTCCTCTTCAGGTGTTGCACCAGAGTTCTCTGCTGTGTAGGTGGGGATTAACAAGCTAGAGCAGAAGATACTCCCACAGAAAGATGCAACTCAACCATTGCCAGGCTGGCTGACTCTTGATAGTGTCTATTTCTCTGGTTTAGCTTGTTTGTAGAAATGTGGAATCCATTTTTCATTAGTGTCCATGTGCTAGTAGTACATGGACATGTCTTCTGTAGCTGGTAGAACAAGGAGTCTCCAAATCAAGATATCCAGAGGTCCGACTTGTAACCAAACAGTTTGAGTGACCCAGACAGAATGTTTCTCAACTGTCCTACAAGCTCTGGGCAAAACAAGGTTATTTATTTCTGCAACAAATATCAGAAGGAATGAGGACTATCTTCTCTCTTTTTTTTTTCTTTTTAGAGTCTGTCTTCTTAATAAAGAAGCCAAATACAAAAGAGTACTTAAAAAACAAAACATCACTGTAGACTTACAAGGCACAGAAATGCAGGATGTCTGCATGTCTTAATTCATGTAATAAATATGATGATGTGTCACGCTTTATTTACTGTGGTTTGGAACCCCACCTGTGAAGTTACATATTGCCCTATACACAACATGGTAATATAGAAGGCTCTTCCCAATGGCAATAACATAAACGTATACTATTAAAAACAGCACATACACACAAATCCAAACAAAAATACACATTGAGTTACCATAATTTTCAATCAAAACAATTATCAGAATGCTTTTGGAATAAAGCTGGTTCTGTTTTCCCTGTTTTGTTTGGCTTGTCCAATGAGGCTACAAAATATCACCAAGTATTATGGATGTGAAGTCAAAAAACTTTCTTTCAGTTTAGCTGTACTGAATGGCAATTACACTTTCTGAACAATCATACAACTTCTTTAATCAGATGAGGTAATATGAAATTGGCTAGATTTTCCTCAATACTTTCAACTTCAGTGAAAAATGCAGTAATTAAACTCTCGGTACAATGACTTTCAAAGCTCTGTGCACTCTCAGCCCCCTCTCTTCTTCTCTTTCTGTATAATAAATCCTTAGGAAAGCCACCACCACGACTGAGACAGGTTGTGAAATTGTTTAATAATGTTGACTCAAACAGTGATATCATTTGGAGACTCTTGCTTGTATTGCAACATCTTTAAAGACAGCTGGAAGCTGGTGGATGTTACAGACCAGACACAACCCCCTGTGATAGGAAGGAAGGTGGTTGCTGTGAGGGGGGTCTCTATATTCCCTGTGGTAATTGAGGTGAACCAACTTTAGGGGAGGAAACCCCAGCATTGTCCTCTTTGTCCCTCCCTGGTGGTCTTACATGCCCTTCTTTGAAACACTTCTCTTGGGAGAGGGACAGATATGTTAATGCCCCAAATTTTCAAGGCCAGGGAGGGTGCCTCAGCAACTTTTGTCACCCCAAGCAAAATAATTTAATGCTCCTGGAGAATAAAAAGCCCCAGCTGGAAAGCAAACCCCACAGAGCCAATTGCTCTCCCCATTCTGAGAAGATCCTGCTACATCAGGTCCTGACTGCTTTCTGAGTATGTGTGGGGGCAGCAGTTAGATTAGTTAGAACCAGGAATCTCTACTTTACAAAACTGATAATTTCATCAGAAAAATACAAATCTATTTTAAGAAGAAGGAAAAGAACATAACTGTGAGGTTTCTGCCTTCCCATTTTTCATCTGAAAATAACATTAGCCTAACTCCAGTGAAAATTATCAGAGAGTATACTGGGGAAAAGATCACTTTTGTTCCCTGTATGGGAGATGTTGTCAGCTGGAGCCCCTTGGCTCTGGTGTGAGAACCACATTACATTTCAAAAGGCAGTTCAGCCCCCAGAAAATGTCATAAAATAATAACAAACTTCCCAAATATGTTGTGGTTTTAAAATTATGTATATAAGAAACTTGAACATTGTGTGTTTGAATGGATGTAAAATGTCTGTCTTTCAAAAACTAGGCTGCAATTCTAAGGATGCCATGGAAAGAAAAAAAAATTACTAGCTCTAGTAACAGATGTGAAATTACATTAGATAAATATAATCATTAGTTTCAGTCTCACCCTGGTTAATTTGTTTGTGGAAATGTGCAACCCATTATTCATTAGGTAATTTTTCACACATTGATTAGAAAGCCATGTCGAATTGTGACCCCGCACATTGGGGTTTGCCTATCTTGCAGTGAACTATATCGCTTACAATAGTGGAAATGGGGGACAAAATGTTTATCTCAGGCTGATTTTGTGCCAATAAGTAAAGTAAATCAATAGCCAGTGAAGTGTGAACGACATTTCTCTGCTGTATAATATGGTTTTGGGGGCAATTTGACATGCTACAAGGGGAAACAAGGGTCTTGAACAGAAAGGTAATAAAAGCAAATCATGCTGGTAACTGTTACTGAAGTCTTGTGTTTTTCTCTACATGGGCAGCTTTAAGATGAGAAAAATAATGCATGTAGCAGTTCAAAAACACTAAGACACTCCCCAGATTTGTAAACATTGGAGATCGAATCCAGGTGTGGTTGGGAGAGGCTTGGGTCTCTGGAATGGGTGCTGACTCTGTGTTTAGGCAGGCCCCTGGGCAGTGCTGGCAGTGCCATCGCTTCCCTAACAGCACTTGCTGCTGCTGACATCTTTCTTCTGGCAGCTTCCTGTCTAAGGGGTTAAATTCTGAGGCTATAAATAGTTTTTGCATCAAATCACAGGAGCAGGTATTCCCACATCCCCATGAGACCACTGCAGCATGTATGCAGCTTATTTTAAGTGACATTTGCTGCTAGTGTAAGCCAGCAGAACTTCATCAGCTTCAGATTCTCTGTTTGCACAGCAAAGCTGAACAGAACCCTCCCTACTGTTAACTTTGGTATTTTGCCTTTGTGAATTGCAGATAAGTTAAAGAAGGGAAGAAGGGAAAGTGACGTATTTATGGTTGCTGCTATCAGGTCTTTTATATTCCTGCACAATTTATTCTTCCCAGAAGACAATTTGGGCAGCATAGGTACATGATCAGTGATTTTACACAACACTCATTGTGGGATACCTTGTTTCTTACCCACTGCTGCTTGAGTCAACCAAAAGTCAATGGGAATTTTTTTTTTTCTTTTTTTTTTTGTTGGCGTTTCTGTCACCTGTAATGCCTTTCACAGACCGTCATGGTTTTTGCAGCAGTCTAAGGTAAAATACAATAATAAATCTGGCCAGGAGAAAAAGCAGTGTAACATACCCAGCCATCCCCAGACAGGAACTTTTGGGCACACCTGGGTTCATGACAATTACATTCATGACAATGGATTCTGGCCAGGGCAAGCAGCTATGAAGTAATTGTTCCCCTACACACCAAAAAAAGTTTATGCTTTCTAGCTTCTCTCATCCCAATCACCTCAGTCTTGGGAGTGGAAAGTCTCTTCAGGGTCTGGGCCAAACTGGCAGAAAAACTGCTGCAGTAATGAGCTCTCTTTGCCCAGGTGCTAGGTAGTTTAAGGGAAGGCAAGGTGCTGAGCATGGGGGAGTCAGGTTGTTCTAGAGAAGCCCTTCAAATTGGGAAGCTGACAATCCTATATCATTCAGGGTGCTGGAAGTGGCATGTGGCATGGCCCCTCTGAGAATGGCTGTTTGAGTGCCTGCCTACCACAGAGGGGGAGCACAAAAGTGTTCGTATCCAGGAATAAAGATCCTTCAATCAAATCACACACTCTGCCTGCTGGAATTAGAAAGGCTCAGCTCCTGATATATTTTAAAATAAAAATGAATAATCAGTGTAGTAAAAAAAACATGAATCTTAATATCACTCAAACTTGGCTATAATGCTGCATTTGGATTTGTATAGAAATAAAACTGAATTGTCTGAAAGAGACCTGAAAGTCTGAAAAATAGTAGAACAACACCTCTATTAAACCCACAGGAATCTCTTCTAACATCAGAGGGGAAAAAGCAATATATATCTGTCAATTTATAAGGTGCCTCTGCCTGGCATTTTAAGCCTCAGATTTGTTCTTTAAAATAACTTGCATTTTTCCACATAATGCATAGTGCATTAAGGCAATTAACATTTAATTAGCAGCAGGTTTTCCTCGGCAGGTCAGATTGCAAAGGGCTCACTGTTGTTGCCATAGAAAGTGGAAGGCTGGGCTGTTTGGTTTCCAGAAAAAGAACAGCTGTTTTTGAGCCCTGACAGTCTGAAATCATCCTGAGTAGTCTATAATGTTCCAAAGGACAAGGAAAGCAGGAGGAAGTGGCTGCCACTGGTATCACAGAGACCATCTCAGGCTGCTGGAGAATGTCATCTGCTTTATAAATCATTGTGTGCTGTGTTAGAGTATGTTTTTGATTGACCTGACAGTAGAGCTTTAAAACTCCTGTATGCACTCAGTGAGATAATTTAACTGTTTTCCTCCAATGTGCTTTTTAATTGTGTGAGCAAAGCAGTGCAATTATTTCTCAAGCTTTTGGTTTTCATCTATCCTTTTTGTTGTTTTTTCCCTTTCCAGATTCTTCACTCTTTCTCTGGGTAGCCATTTGGGGCTTATTGTGAATATTATCCAAGGATACCCATATGCACAAATTTCATTAGGAAGTCACATCATTGCTTTGAATTGAAAGTGGGTATCAAGTTAGTGAAAGTAATAATTGTGAAGGGATCTTTAAAAAGAACAGAAATACTGAAATGAAGATAAGATAGATGTAGTGAATCTGTAATAACACAGACTAAGGTCTCCTGGGGAAAATGAAAAAAAACAACAAACCTAAAACAAATAATCTCAAAGAGAACTTGGAAGAGCGTGGGGGCTCCCAGAAGGTGGAGGAGTTTGTCTTTTCTCCTCAGTAGGTGTAAGACAAGGCTCTAAATCATAACATCAGTGAAATGCAATAGCAACAACAACCAACTGTCATTTTCAATAGTACGATTGAAGGCTTCATGTTGGGGAAGGAGGTTATCCTGGTATACTCCTAGGCTTTGGTAATTTCAGGCAGAACTGTTCTTACAGTTCAAGGCAGTTAGAGAGAGAATGATTCAGACTAAAAAACATTCACAAATGGTTTTAGCTGTGGTTTTATCCCTCATTTATTTCCAGAGGATAGCAAACGAACAGCTTTCCTTCTTTTGGTGGGTAACAGATTTTACCATCAAAAATAATCCATCTGTCCTGGTAAATTCGTTAATCCCCATACTTGCATATGTTTGATAGAGAGATGAACAGGAGAACTGTAGTGCAAGCACAGACCGCAGGGAAAATATGACCCCAGGAATAATATGTACATATGTATATATGTGTATGTAAGTATGAAGAATATGGTATATGTATACTCCCAGCAAAGGGTGTGAAATTGGATAACCGTTTAAAAATTCCACTGTGTGGATTCTGTTCTTCAGATTATGCAAGAGACAGAGACACAAAATAACGTGAAGAAACTACTCTGCTGGTGGCACGGGCATGAGCAGCAGCTCTGCCTGCTGTGGGTGCCCTGTCTGACCTGTCCCAGCAGGGCTCTTCAGTGCTGTTAGCCAGCATTATGACTACACTGGCCCAGGAAGCCCAATGCACCTGTCTTAGATAAACCCAGGTGAGAAACCCAGAGATGGGAAGAAGCCGATGCTCTCTGCCTTCCCATGTTGATTATTGCAGTGAGCTGCAGTGAGGTAGTAAACCCAGAGTCTGTGGATCCTTTTGGACTGCACCTCCTTGGGAGCTCTGGGGAGCACTGCAATGCTGTGGGCTCCAGAGGTGAAGCTGAGAGTCAGGGCTGGAACATTACTGCATCCTGGGAGCTCTCCAGCTCTTCTCTCTCTACCTGGGTGGTTCTTTTTGCTGAAAAATACTTCAGCAAAGTAAAGGAGGACCGAAGTGATTTAACACTACATGTGTCAGTAGAAAAAGCATGAGTCTGTGGTTGGTGGTGGTTTCTCTGAGTGCCAGCATGACTGCCTGCAGGGATAGGGCTCTCAGACCATGCTAGGAGTACAATGCAGAGAGGGGCATGCAGTGGGTTTATTTTGGTTTGTAACTGGGGGTAAAAGAAAAAAAGCAGGAACCTGTCTTCTTGAGAAAATTAATGCAGAGTCAGCAGGGCAATAGTTTCTGGAGCTATAGCTCTCCAATGCTCAGTTAGAATATGGACTAGTGCAATCAAAAGATCTTTGCTGTTTGGACAAGGCAAATCATCCCAAAACTACCCCCTTATGGAAACACCCTGTCCAAGCAGAAGCAGGATCATGGAGGTTTCCTGATAGTTAGATTGCTTAGTGACTTCCCTTCTGCCAGGTCAGGACAGCACAGGACTTTATAACAGCCCCAGAGGATGTGCTCTTGCCTGGGGGCAAACCACTGCAAAAAGAGCAAACTGCTCCTGGGCAGGTTGCGTTGCTGCTGAGCTGGCTGTGTAGGCCCCAGATGTTGTAAATTGGTTGCCATGCCTTGTCTCCCACCTTCCCATTTTTCTTTTGTTTCGCCATTATTATAAAAAATTGCTAGATGGCTAATATTACAAGTCCAGGGCAAAACTACTCATACGTTTAGTGTAAGGACATTTAAATATTTAAAGCAGATGGTTCCCAATGACCTTACATGTCTCCTTTATAAATGTATGTACTGTCTTATAGAACCATCTGCATCCCAATATGCAGCTCATATGTTTCCAAGTGTTTCCTCGTTAACCAGAGGAAAACTTCATCTTCCATCTGACGTGAGATAAAGGTTCAAGCTCAGTAACAGTCATGCAAATCAGCACTCCAGGTTGGAGCAGCATTTACCCCAGGGCAGTGAGGTGTTGGAGCCTTGGATTTTGCATTCCGGGTAAATCAACAAGGCTAGAATTTGCAGGATATGGGCAAGCTTCCTCACATGACCTAAGTATGGGAAGTCTTATAGGTAATTTGCAAAAGCACAGCCACTGACAATGACAGGCATACATCTTGCCTGATGCACCTGCATCACCTCAGCAAGGCTATCTGTGAAATGCAAACCAGTGCAGAGCAATGCATGATTTGCTATTCCCCCTAGATCAGCCTTGCTCCCCGCTCTTTTCTTGTACAGAAGAGCAGAGCTAAACTAGTAAAAGCAATTTTCCATTTTCCGAGAGACCCAGGGGAAATGTGCTCTGATCTTGTGCTCGTCTCACACTCCCTAGATTCCCTCAGCTGGCAGCTTTCCTGAGTTAGTCTCCACTGTGCAGAGCTTCTCTGTCATTAGAGCAGTATGGTTGCCTCACTCCTTTCAAAGACAAATCCTTTAATTTTTAGGACTCACTCTGTGACTGGTCGTGTGCTACCTGCACTTTTTTTTTTTCTGTAGGAAATAATCTAAAAGAATTGTTCATAAAACATATATAAGTGGCAGGTAGATGGAAAGTGGCATGCCTCTAATTTAAATTTCTATTAGAAAAAAATACAGAAATGTATTACATGAGATACTGCTAAGAGTTGTATGGAATATTGTGTTTTAAGACCTACTGTAGATCTATGTCGGTGCCTGTGAAAGAGAGGATAATTAGTGCCCGTACTCTCAGTCATATCAGACTAAAGGTAATGGGGTGTAAGAAATGGTTCATTAGGCTCTCTCAAGTACTTTTACTGTGTCCATACTATTTATACCAGCAGAAAAAATTCAATGTCTTTAAAATCAAGTCAAAGCATTCGCCTTAGATTCTTCAGTTTAAGAAATAACATTGAGTGATGATCTCTTAAAGTCAAATGGAAAAAAAATGTTCATAGAAAAAAAACCTTAAACCAGTTTTATTAGCATTCAGTGTCAATCCAAGGCAGTCTACATGCCTATGCAAATCCTGCCTCCTTCATTTGTGTTCCCCTCTGTATGCTTAGCCTACAAGGGGGAAAATTTGTAGCTGGAGGAGGCAAACAAGCAAAAGCATGGCATTTATTTTCAAGAGAAACAAGCATTTAGAACATTCTTTTCTTTCTTGTCTGAACAAAAGAGCAAACTGTGTGGAGAAGAGCAACAAATGTTGGTAAGGGAATGGAAAGTATGACTGAAAAAAAAGGGTTAAACTCCCAAAATATATGTAGCTTGACTACATGAAGGAAGAACAGGATGGCATACCACAAACATTTGAAGGGTACAGCTATCAAATGAGAGGGGGACAGCTATTTAGGCTGACAAAAGAGGTATAAGTAGGAGTAATACAATGAAACTAACAAACGAAAAATTTAGGTTGAAGAATCAGGAAAAACTTCCTGGGAGCAAAATCTATAATACAGTTCTGGAGCAATTTCTCACGGGAAGCAGAGAAGCTCCATCACATGAAGCCCTGTGCATTTAAACCTAAATTGAAAAAGCATGAGGAAATATAAGGAGAATAAAATATAAGCCACTTTTCTGTGCACTGGAGTCTGGGGTGTATCACCAGGGTCTGCTCCCCTGCTCTCACTTTCCGGTTTTTTCTGGTTCTTTGCTAACAATGTGCCACTTGTACTTTCTAGAAAAGTAACTAACAGAGCAAGGGTAAATTTGGGAGTCAGTCCATTAGCATAAATTACACTATATATCTACAAGATAATAAGGGCATAGCAAAGGCACATTATACTGATACTGCATACAATTCCGAGTGCACTTCTGAGTCCATTCTTTGGTTTGCAGTCTTGGGCACCTCCATTTTGAGAATTTGGCCTTGGGTAAGTGCTTAAATTGGTGCCTTTGCAGTCTCTGGCAAGGATTAAATGAGCTGTATTCACTGCATAGGTGAAATGGGTGACTTGGTTAACACCAGATGTGGAGCACCCACAGCTCCCACAGTGGCAGATGCTTCCCATGGCTTTTGGGTCAGTGTCTGGTTCTGCACAGGGCTATGGAATTGAAAGCCTAGCGAGCTGAGCTTGGCATGGCAGGTAAACATTTCACAGCAAAAGGTAAGTGGGAGTGCATGACACTACAGTGACCTAAACTTGTGTCCTTTTTCTTTGGGCACCAGAAAGGAGCTGCATAAATCATTCCAGTTCCCTTGGTTTAATATGCTTTTCAACTGACCTATTGAGGGCACACACTGGCCCAGTGGCTGTATTCTATAAGGACAGGTAGGACACTCAACTCTTTAACACACAGACAATGAGCACCTGCACCCAGAGAGAATACACAATTAAGGCATCCTGATTAATCTGATATCACAGAACAGACATACAACAGGGAGTAGACATATCCTGAAAGACGTAAGGAGTCATTTCCTACTTATGTGAAATATATGCCAGGTACATTTAAGTGCCAACTTCATCTTGCATTATTGCCACCTGTTCTACAACGGCTGCATGAAAATGTCAGCTTCTAACTGTAAAACACTGTTGGGAGATTTTACAGTAGCATCATAATTTATGTATTTCCCACATTTTAGAAGGTGTGGTGCTTGGTCTTAGAAGATTATGGTTTTTCCTTCACATAAAACTTCTCCAACTTGGCTGAAAATAGGTATTATCTCAGAGGTGTTTGTCTTTACATATATGCAAACAAAATTTTTGGTATCTTGCAGCTTCCACAAATAAAAGTGTTTATGATTACCTGTGAAATCACAGGAAACAGCTCACATATGTCAGATAACCCTGTTCTCGAGAACTTTTCTGATGACAATGACCACCACAAGCACATGTAGGCATTTGTGATGGGGAAACTTGATGTCTTCCAGCATGGCCCTGGTCTTCCACAGAAAGAATTTTTGTTTACTCTGAGAATTTAGATTTGTTAAAATCAGCCTCTGCAGTCCTTAGAGAAACAGAAGAAATGCTCAAAAGTCTCCTGACTTTAGCATTAGTTTGATCTCTCTTTCCTGTACTAGAACTGCAGGACTGCTCCATAACTACTTTGTAAGCCAAAGTTGAGCTTACAGCACTCCCTACTTCTGACATTTGCTCCAGGAAGGCAGACTGGAAAATATTCTGTATTTGTTTAGGAAGCAACGGTATCTCTTCAACACAGAATGCAGAATGAAAGCTGTCATCATGTGTTAGCATGAAAAACATTCATCAAATATTTGGTGACATTCCAATGTACACTTGCTTTACTTCAACAATATTCTATAAATAGGTCTGAATTTATATTAATTTTATGAAAATTACCCTCCTAACTGTGAAAGTGTTTAGGGGACCCACAATGAACCATGATGCTGCTGTGCCAGACCATGTGCCAATAAAGAGCTGGAAGATTATGCCTGTATGGAGGAGTTGACACTCTTTACATGTGAGAGTTCTAAATGTTATTTACATTGCGTTTACTGTACAGAGTTAAAAACTCTGGGCAAATTCTTGCTGGTACCAGGTTTGGCAAAGTAATGTCAGGTCCCCAACAAGCTGCAAAAGCAGGGGAAATACCAATTCAGGTGCTGCACCCTGTGTGGAGGCACAGCACTTCCCAGGAGATTGCAAGGAAGGCAGCTCTCTTGTGGTCATGCACAGTTGCAACCTTACAGGCATCTCCCTCACTCCCACAACTCATTTCAGTACAGCAAGGTACTTCTGCACAAAAACACCCTTTGTAGTAAACTTTCAGACCATTACACAATTTCACACAGGACACCTTTGAAAATAAGCTGCTCTTCGTACTTTACTTAGTGACTTTCTCTACTTACACTCCCCCACACCCTCCAAAATTCAGGGGAATTCCAGAACATTTTGCAATTAGCTAAGGATTATATTTCCTTATTTTTATTAATTTTATGTAAAGTGGGATTTATCAGTGGAGCATTCATTGACACTGACTTCAATTTATTCTGATGAAACTGACTGACATCTGTGTGTGCTGTTCATCAGTCATAATTTAAACCATTCTTAATTGCATTAAATGTAAATTAAGACATTCAATTTCAGCCATTATTTTTCATAAAACACTGTGAACTGAATTTTAGTGGGTCACAAGATCTTACATTCAAAATAAATAGGGTAAATTTGAAACTTACCATTGATGTTCATATTTCACCCTTTGTCGGCTGTATTTCTTTTGTAGCTTACTAGATTGGAACAATTAATTTTCTCTATGAAGGGAACATGAATGGCTAAAGATGATGTAGCTGAGTTTTTTAACAAATTACTTTATCATTTCTAGAGCTTGCTTTTTACTACAATATATTAAATATATTAAGAGAAAACACAATTAACCTTTCATCTAAATCAAATGACAGATTAAAACAGAAAATGTAAACCATGCCAGAATCAGCCCTCTGATTTTGAATTCAGAAGGCTATGCCAGTGGATTTATTTGCTGAGTTTCCTCAAGGAGGTTTTGCAAAGTAAAATCTGTTCAGCGATGAGGGCTTGGGTCAGCTCATGGTGTAAATAAAGGGAAGACATGCAATGCTGTGTTTGCTATAAAGGAGAGGGATGCCCAGTGAGTGGATTGGAACACTGTCTGGGAAAGGTTGGGTATTTCATTTTTGCAAGTTAAAACCAAAGCTCCAATTTAATCCAGTGGATCTGGTCTCAAATATCTGGCACAGCGAATAGCAAAACCCAATGGTGAGGAGGTGAGTTTTCAAAAACTGTATGTGTTTTGCTGCAGAATGAGGGACAAACTGAACACTGTGTCTTAGTGGGGAGAACATCCAAGCCAAGCTAACTCCTTTTTTGAGCGCAGCAGCACAACATGTCTCCAGCCTAACATAACTACCTTGGCTCATGGCAGGGAAACCTGCAGTTGCTCTTGGAGCAGCCCTGCCTATGCTGGAGGGGGCAAACCTCATCCAAGAGGCAGCTTGTGTCCATGGAGCTCACCCTGAGAGGGGCTGGGAGGCCGGTCCTTGTAGCTGCACTGCTGAACTGGTGGACAGTGTGAGAAAGGCTCTTAGGGAAAGGCTGGAGGGATTCTTTCTCTGGTTCCTTGCTGTGGGTCTGGATGCTCATTTACCTGCCCATTTGACACTTTACCTTCCAGGACTACTGCTCTGGGAGTGGGTAGCTCGTTGGTGTAAATGAATGTCCACAGTGGTTTAAACCAAATTATATACCCGTCAATTATATACCCATCTATTATACACCCATCTATTTTATACCCATCTGAGAGCTCTTTCCAGCTCAGGCACCCGTCTTGTCTCTCTTCTAGACCGCTCCCTAGAAGTTGCTGGTGTGATGCAGTGCTGACCTCACTTGGAGCCAGCTTTCCTCCCAGCCCACTGCTAAGGATATCCCTGTTACATGTCTAAAGCTCTGGTGTGCCCCAAATCAGAACTCTGCTCTGGTATTCACCCTTACAATTCACTGAATAAAGGCTACTCCTGTGGCTACAGCACTTCAGGATGATATGCAAAAGTTAGCTAGCAAAGGGAGGACCACAGGCCTACCCTTACACATGTAGGAAAAATTTATATAAATATTACTGTGACATTTACATTCCCATGCCAGTTCTACTCCTGGAGAATGAAGTGTTGCAATGAGTCTGGAGATGGGTAGTGATGCAATCATTCTCCCAGTTTCTTGCTATTAATATATGTCTCTTACTCATTTTTAAAGATAGAGTAAATGAGAGTACTGAATATAAATGGCCTTTGTAAGTCATTGAGGTCAGTGAAGCATGTCATTGTTTGCAACTTGAATTCCATGAAAGCACTGGCTGGCTGAAAGGCACACTATATCCTTTTTTCCCCTCATAAATAAAAACCACAAACAATATTCAGTATGTTTAATGATAATTATAAAATAATACTGTGTACAATGAGTTTCCAAAGCCAGAACTAGTTGTGAGTGCTTGAAAATGTGACCTTACAGTGTCATCTTTAGCGTACGTGATGCCTATATGCCAGCAATGTATAAATTATTTCTCTGGCTGTACGTTAACAAACATTTGATTATGATTTATTTTGGGGTTCTCTGAAAGATGAAGTAAGTTCTTTAATATTAGCATTACTAATGATTTTAATGAGGCATTAAAATGTTGCAGTATTGTAGGAACATTTTTCTTTTTTAATATTATTTCATTAATAGTTTACATGAATGTTAATGTTAAATTGATTATGGAACCTGAAAGACTAATCCACAAAATGTCAAAGTGCCATTAGCACAGTGAAAGAGCCCTCCAAAGGCAGGGATCTGGTAAGAGCTAATGAGATATCTCTGTACCACATAACACTGAAGCAGCTTTTTCTAAAATTAAGTCTGAAAATTAGGTTTTAATATCCTTCACTTTGGGACTCTCCAGCCATTTGAGCGACTGAGTGATCAGCCTCATGCACACAAAAAGACAGATCAGGCCTTGGGCCCAGAAACTCACTCAGAGTTTGGACTTATGCATGTAAGCCCTGGTTAAAAACCTCAAAAAGTCAATAGCAAAAATATTAAGAAGAAGGAAAAGGTGTTTCCTAGGATGTGATGACTACATTATCCATCTATTGACAGCTCTGCAGAGTGGATCACCCATAGGAATCTACGGTTCTCATGCATTAGGTGCTGTACATGTCACTGTTAAGCTGAACAAGGAAGAGCATGTTGAATGCTTTCTTGTAAGTTTTGCAAAGCAAGTTGTTAGATAATGCCTTATTTTCTCAAAGTACCAGAGGGCAGGTGTCTTCAGAGGAGCGCTTGGAAATAGGCTGCACTAGAAAGCCTAAATGGCAGCAGGGGAGAAGGAGGGCCAGTAAAGGCTCTGACACACACATGTGAGATTCACTGAATTGGGAGGTAGGAATATTTTGGGAGTCTTGTTCCACAGCAGCTCTGCTTTAAACAACTGGCACTTAAGCAGCAGATGAACCCAGGTCTCGCTGACCTTCACCGCTTTACAGGAAAAAGTTAATGTAAAGGTGAAACATTCTCAAATAATGTCATTTACCTGATAGGTAAATCCATGCTCTCACATGCTGTCTGTAGAGGTCTTGAATTTCCAATGATAGTTTAATTGTGGCTGGGGCAAAAAACATTTACATCCTAGATCTTCTTATCTCTTATCTAAGAATCTTCTTATGTCATCTTCTTATATCATAAGAATAATGAAGAGGTGAAGAAAGTAATTTTACTGTTCCCCCAAACTTAGTTCCAAGCTAGGGAATACATGAGTATCCAGGGATACTAATTTGTGTAAAACCATCATGTGCACAGAAAAGCAAATACTGTCTTTTAAGTATGACCCCAATACACGTCTGCCTGGAGTCTCCCATCAGCCTGTCAGCAGCTGTGATATTCCACACCAGATCTCGACTACTGATGTCTAAGCCTTTCTTGCAGTAGCATATCCAAGGTCCCAGTTTTGCCACCAGGACAAAACTTGTCCCAGTACTGTTTAAAAAAGCATGTCCAAAAATTCAGGTATGGGGGTCTTGGAACCATGGGGAGAGCCTCAAGGCAAAAGGCAAGGTGCAGGGGAGGTGGCACTTGTGTCTTCACAAGAGAGATCCAGGCTTTGGCACAACACAGTGCATTTCAATGCACTTGAACAGCATCCTAAGCCCTCTACTCGTGGCAGACAAGACTATGAGGTATTGAACTTCTTGCAGTGTCTGAATTTATGCAGAAGGGAGGAATGCAGTGGTATGGGGTTGCCAGATACTGTCTCCCTTACGGGTGGTGGAGGGAGCTGTGTGCCCAGCTGTAATCTGGATGTGGGCAGGGGGCCAGCCTGGCAGCTCTGGGCAGTGTATGAATTTACAGCTCCAGGTGTTCCTCTCAAGGTCTTCCAAGCCACCATCGTGCTCAAATGAGCCCCAGGAAGCAGCAGGTGCTGGAGGGAAAGCCTGGTCCTACACAGCCTAAAACTGTACCTCATCCCTCCAAGTCATCTTCCTCTGAGCCAAGGCTCAGGTTGAAGCCCAAGAAAGAGCTCAGCCCAAGGTGGGACTGCTAGCTTCTCACTCTTGTCCAGATAAGGCTTGCTGTAGCCTGACAATGGCAATTAATTAGCTCAACAAGACCCTTAGGAATAGAAGTTGTCTGTCACAGATGAGGAAACTGCACCTATAGCCTATAGCCTGGTCCTGCTTGGTCTCTTACTGTCAAAACCAATGGAAGTACATTCATGGGCCAAATGAGAGGACTGTGGGTCCTCTTTGATATGTCCTTCCCTGTAGAAAAAACACAGTAATAAGAGTACTGCTGGAAAAAAAAAAAAGGCTTGGAGAAAATCACAATAAATCCGTGTATTAAAAAATTCTATAGTGGATGTTACTCTTTCTACCTTCCCCATAAAAATCCCTCAGTTGATATAATTATTTATATACTCATAATACATAAATTCAACATCATAGCTTTGCTTGCTTTTTTTTGTTTGTTTGCTTGTTTTCCATATGCAAGGAAACTGTTTGAAAAATTACTTGAATAATTTTCTTCTGCTATGGCTTTTTTATACCCCTTTGGTCAGAAAAGTGATTTAATGGTTTCACCCAGGACGTAGACTGAAGTCAGCAAAGCTGGTCCTGAACATCACAAAGTGCTCCCAGGTTACAATTACCCCTTGCTTTTCCATGGGGCAATGGGCAGCAAAATGCTGTTTTGAGTAGTCTTGAGAATGCTCTTAACTGTCAAGAGGAAGAACAAGGAAGCAGAGGCCTCTTTCCTTTCATCTCCCACCTTAGAAATTAGTGATGGCAACCTTACTGATTAAACCAACAACTTTAAAAAGCAGTTAAGTAGCTAAAACCTAGATGCTTTTCCAACTATAAGGAGAGAGGTGATCAGCTGAGAGAGAGACAGTTCTGTCTTCTAAGCAGAATTCCTCATTCCACCTCAAGTCCATGCAAAGTTCTTAATTTTTATTTCACTCAGGATTCCTTTGCAGAAACTGATGACATGATCTGGTTCATTATACTAAAGAGGGCATCCATTTATTATCCCATTTGTTTATGTTATCTGAATATTCTAGCTTATATCTAATACATGGAAATTACAGAGGAGTGCCCCAGGAAGTCCTGAGTGTAAGAAATACATTTATCCTGTTAAGACCTGTTTTGTTTAAAATAAACTGTAAGATTAATATGAGAGTAAATAAATAAGTAAATAAAATAAATAAATAAAATATGAGATTTGCATTACTCCTTATAAGGGCAAGGTTGAGGAAAACCTGATAGTATTTCCTCACAGTCATAGTCAAAGAAACCTCCATCAGTAGGAGATTTTTCCTATGTGGATAACATTGTCTTGACCCTTCATCCATTACTAACTTTAGTGAATAAGCAAAGAGTTAACCTGGAATCCTTTGCCATTTGCAATCCAGTGTGCTGGTTATCTGTGAGGAAGTGCTCGGGGTGAATTCATTTTTAGCTGAATATGTCATTAAGGAACAGGATTAACTAATGACTTATTAATGCAGACAGAGTCAAACTGAACTCTGGTACAAATCTTCTGGTATTCAAAGGAAATAACTGCTTATGAGGAGATGGGCTGTATGGAGCTAGTTCCTGTCTTCAGATGTGGATATATAGGCAATATTAAGTACGCTGTTTAATACAGTACACTTATATTCATTACCACTCAGAATAATAAAAACTTCTCATTTTACAGTGACATTTATTTACTGCTGAACATCAGCCCAGGTGAAAGAACTCCCACTTCACTCCTGTATATAATCTCAGGTTCTGTCATTCACATGTAGAAAACTCAGCTCTCTATTTAGCACAGTGTTGGTGAAAGATAGACATTTACAGGGCCCCTCTGCCCTTGAGCTGTTCCATTAGTGCATGGAAAGCACCTTGCAGCCTGTGACAAGCGCAGCAGATCGGCACTAAATCAAAAATCAGTGCCAGCCAGGGATCTAAGCCACCATGAAGGTCACAGCCATCAGCTGCATGCCATCTCAATCCAAACAAAACACACTGGATACAGGGGGATTTTCACTACTCACAATAGGAGACAAACACATCATGTTAGAGTAATCTCCTGATAGCAGCAAAATGGGTAACTGACCTTTTAAATACTTTTGAGTATTTAATAAAAGTTTGAAGACAAGGAAAAGAGGTATTGGTAAGTTTTGGGTACTTTTTGTAGTGTAACTGAAACATTGGCTCTGTGCCACAGCAACCCTGAATATTAACAAAGAAATTTTTTTCCCAGAACTGGGAGAGCTGATACGTATTAACAAGCTCATGAATTAATACTCTCTATTTTTTTCCCCCCTAAATAAATTCTTCTTATTCTAGTGAATGCAAAGAAACTTACTCAAGTAATCTTAAATAATAGATTAATCTGCAAGAGATTTAAGTGAAGACAGAGTTGTTCACAGCATCTTTCCTGAAATTGTGATCTAACTGAATGTCCAAAGTTTCATGGTCTAACAGCACCACAAAGATAAATGAACAGAAAAGAGAGGGATTGTAGATTAAGGGGTTTAAACAGGGAAGACATGGTTTACTTTTCAGCCAAGGCTGAAAGGAAATGAGGGGAGCTCAAACAGTAGGACATAAGCTGGCCAAGCCATATGCCATCTCCCAGCCATACTGTGTGTCCTGCTGTGCTACAGATCAGCACCCAAACTGGTACAGGTATGTACAGGCTGATCTTCCTGCTGGGGTCTGTGCAGCTCATACACAGCTCACCCTCTTCCCTTCACAGAAAGTGGAGCTGTTGGAAATAATTTCCCCCTACAAGAGTCCTTTGGATCAAGTGGACAGAGAAAAAAAACAGCAGTGAAGGATAAAAAGAGAAACAGTTTTCTTCCCCTGTGTCCACCAGTGGCTAACCTCCCTGCTCAGCCCTGGGCCTGGGGTTTGGATTGTCCTCTCACCTTATGGACACCTGACTGCAGGGGTGGTGGGCTGACTCACAGATGATTGAGCACACAGGTTCCTTCTGCTAGTTTCCCCCAAGTTCACAGAGAACCTGGGAAAATTTGAGAATTGAGAGTTAAATCCCGGCATCAGTATGGTCAGTCCTAGGTGATTTTGCTCCTTCTCTTTGGACAGATTTTGGAGTACACCCCCCCAGGTGAACCCTAGGTAAAATTGCCTTCCCTTTCCCAGGTCTCTTCCCTCAGACTTTGTCCAAGGGGAGCCATTCTTACTCTCCCAAGATCACGATGTGCTCTGATGGAGGGAGTCTTATTTTCCCAGTTCTAGAGTAATTTATGTTCTCCATCCAGAATGAAAATAATACAATTACATTGCCTGTGAGTTTGTACTTGTGCGCAAGACAGAATATTTTCCCTTCCTTCACTATACTAAATTGCAAATCTCATGTGCAACTGCATGAGAGGAAAACAAGGCCCTCTTGGAAATAAAATGATCTGAAAGGAAGGTAAAACTGCTTCCCTTTGGAGATCTCCACCTCCTGCTTTGGGAAGGACCATTCCTGATAGAAATGTAAGACAAAAGGAAAGACTGAACGGGAAGTACAGAAACAGCATTTAGGTAATCTACTTGAACAGATCTATTGATATGTCATAGCTTATTTTAGCTATGGTATCCAGGCTCTGTCAGACTAATTGGCTGCATCATTAATTATACAGAAAACTAATTTAAATAAGATACAAACCAATGCACTGGGTCAGGCTGTGGGTTAATCAGTGCCCAGCAGTGGATACGTTTTCTTACAAGATTGTAAGAAGCAAGGCACATAGAGGAGTAATGCCCCCCATATCACACTTGCATGGCTCATGAACTGTCATGTTTTAATACCAACAATGGACCTACCTTTCAATGACACTGCCTATTCCTTTCTTGACTATTGCATTGTATATTCCTAAGTAAAGATGAAAAACTTGCCAACTTGTTTTTTGGGACATGAAGGTTCCTCTTTGAGGAGAATATTTGTAAATATGAAAAAGAGGTTTGCATTGTATTGATGTTCTAAATGCTCATTTTTCTATTAAAAAACCATGCATACCCTTGTACATGTGGCTGATTCATAGATAATTTTATACAGTTTGTGTACATCTTGGTTTTTGTGTCAAAATTACTCCTGTATACTTGCACACACAATCGCAAAAGCAAAACATATTGCAGGGTGTTCCTACTATCAGGTGCAGATTGAATACAGCGTATTTGAAGGCCAGTTGCTACAAGGCCATTGCGAAGAGAAGGAAACCCGACAGAACTCTCTCCCAACCCGGTAATTTCCCCGCGAACGCTGAAAGAGGAAAAAGCCATTCCAAAAAAACATGCCTTGGAAATGTGCCTTGTGGGCGGCTGCCACCTACCGGCACCGGGGACCAGCCCGCCCTGGGGACCGGTCCGGCTCCTGCCGCAGCCTCCTCCTCCTCCTCCTCACGGCTCGCACCCAGGGTCAGGACTTTGTCTTCCTCGTGCCAGGGCCTTCTGTAAAGCCATGCACATACCTGAATCGCATTATTTTATTTTAATTCCCCTTAATGGCAGTTTTGTACGCTGTTAAGTACTTGGAAAGGACTCAGCATGAAGTGCCTTTTTCTTTCCCTTTTATTTTTCTTTCCCTTTTTCTTTCCCTTTTTCTGATAGTTAATAAAGTTTTTGTATTCATCAATCATCAGGAGTCAGCCTGGGAGTGTGCTCTGTTTAAATGCTCTGGCTTTTCACTTAATGCATCCCATCTGTTTCTGAAATAAATTGCAATAATCCGTGTTTAATGTTAATCAATGTATTACTAAATATGCAAATTATATTAAAAGACGTGGTTTGAAAAAGCTTTCATTTGTAAATATGGTAGCTGAAAACAGGAAGCATATCTAAAAGCCATTTAGATACAGTAGCCTAACTCTAAGAGTGTGGCTGATTTATAAAGCAGTTTGCAAGTTGATCTTTCTCCCACAAGGGGATATGTAAAACTGTTGCATATCAGATTTTGTTAACATCTGATGGGTTACTGCTAACAGTGTAAAGGCCTAATATTCGCAACCATGTCTCTTATTTAAATTAAAGCAATCTTATTCCAGCTTTCTAATTTTTGTGCTCATCTTAATGTATGAATTTACATGAAGAGTTTATGAATCACAGTGAATGCAATTTGAACAAGCTTTTCAATCAGTGTTACATCTTACTCCCTGATTTAGATAATTCATTGTCTAAGGGGCTCTTCTGGCCTCTTATTCTCCTTTCCAGGGGACTCAGCCTATGAAGCTGGCTGTCCCTGCTGGTGTGGCCACAGTCCCCCCACTCCACTGCAGTGTTTTCAGGAGGGTCCTATGCAGGGCCCTCGTGGTGCTGCTCCCACCACCAGTGTGGCTTCACACCCCAGCTCACGGAGCACCTGCGGCACTTCTTGTGCCACTGTGTTAGACATAGAAGGTCATTTGCACTTGTTGACTCTCCATGGGGCATGGAAAACATGTGCAAAAACACTTTAAACAGTACACAACCCCAGAGCCCAGAATCATGGCACTGATCACAGGGAAGAAAATACTGATGAGCAGTGTGGGACAGGAGACCCAGCTAGGAAGATAAATGCTGAGACATACTGCAAATAGAGGTGGCTCTTTGTGGTCTCAGCCGAGGTTACACACAGCCTCTCTTGTCTCTTTTTAAATTTGTTTTTCTATTCACACTCCTGGTACCTTCTGGATGGATTGCATGGATCTTCTCCATGATGGAGCAGCCCTACCTGGAGGACCCAGGTACCACAGGACAGGTACCACAGGAAAGGGTGGTTAGAAGAGGAGGCTCTGGTCACTGCAGCAGTTGCTCATTATAAAGCAGAAGGGAAGCCCAGGAAGTGATGAAAATATAAACTGTTTTTTGAGATAGTTAGTGTCCCTTGCCTGACAGTGTTTTCTCAAATGTGTGTTTAGTTTGACAGCACTCCTTTCTTTTCCCATGCTGTGTTATAGAATATCCTTGACGTTTCAGGATGTAAGGTAAGCTTTAAACATTATTATTTGAAAGGCAGTTTACCCCTTACCCTGGAGAAGGTAAAGTCATAACTGTTTGAAAGGTAGTTTGTGGTTTGCTTTTCTTTTATATTGTTCTTTTATTTCCTTTCCCTGTTGCAGCTTCCTGTGAGGGGCCCAGTGAAATTTACTGAAATGTACCAGAGTAGAAGGACCAGGAAACTGATCTATCATTAAATTTGTCTGGGCCCAATGAGGATCTCTTATCTCCTAACATATTTGATCCAATTTACATACCTTTGGGAAATGGGCCAAAAATCTGAATTAATTTTGGAATAAAAAGGACCAAATATGGGACAGTTTAGACTGTGCCTCTTTCAAATGACCATTGGATTGCATATTATTAAATGTGATAGCTTTGCCACAGTTTCCATGAGAAGCTGAACTAAGTTTTCCTCCAACATTTTAGATATCCTGAAACTCAGACCTTGTGTGAGTAAACCTCCCAGGAGCTAAAAGTGGGAGCAAGGTTAGCAGAAACCCTGTGAACTGAAACTGCTGGGTTCCACATACTTCTGTATGTGATCAGTGTCAGATTTCAACAGCCCTGCAACACCACCTATCAGCCAAAGAGAGGGAGAAAGTGTGAGCGCTGCCGAGGTACTGTCATATGTTTACATTCAAACATATACAAGAATTTCCTTTTTTGTCCTATAAACTTAATAGAACTGTTTTGTGAATTCAAAATATGAGAAATAAATAAAACTCTCTTATTTACCCTGGAGAAGACATAGGAGGAACAAAGTTACAAGAAAGGTTTCATGAAGATGTAAGGCTGTAACAGCTATTGTTGTCTTCATGGCATGGATCTCAGAAGGAAGGCTAAGTTGATGAACTATTTGAGATTTCCCTGTTGGTTCCTTGTGTGTGGTGCTTGGGGGATTGATAACACAGGTCTAGGTACTCCTACAGATACCCCTGGGCAAGGTGATACAGCACCATTCATCCCTCTTGATGGGTGGAGCTCTGCATGAGCTTATCTCTGGAGGCATTTTTCACTGCCACAACCCTTGGAATAGAGTCCCCACTTGTGGATCTGATGTAGCACCTTGGTTTGACTTCTCCTTTGCAAAGTCATGTTCTTGCCTCATGTCATAATGCCCTAGAGGTTTGCCCTCAGCACTCTAGGGATTTTGGTGATGGTATTGTGTTTGGTGACTGAGATTGCCCTTATGGAATGTTTTTCAATCTTGTCTAGTCAGATCAAAAAAGTGAAAGTAACAACAAGGTCTGGAGTGAAGATTCTGATTCATAGAGGATTTATTGACAGTACCTTTGAAAGTACTGTTTAATATGCAACGTAAACAAATTAAAAATCCCAGCTTGTGGTCCAAGGGCATTCACAAATTAGAAACGACCCCCTGCCTGCCGTGAGAGTGCTAATGATGTGAAAGCTGAAAGGAAGTGAATCCTCTTGAGAGAAGAGAGTGGGTCAAAGGGGCTTTTGTAATCTACCAATCTGTTTGGTTTTGACAGGCTCTTTGTCTAACACAGGAGATGACAAGAGGAGGTGAAGTGTCTGGCAAAGATGGGAATGTCTGCCTACAAGTTTATGTATTTTTCATTTTGTCTTCACCCAGTTGTCAGGATCTCTTAACTGTCTGAGCCCAGGGAAAACACTTCCCCTTGCCTGCAGCTAAGGGGAGAGAGCAGAAGGACCCCCAGTCCGATCAAGGAGTATGACGCAAGGTGGGGTTTAAATCACAGACCCACGAACATTGTTTCGTTTCAAACCTGTATTAATCACAAGAGGTGCCTCTAATCCAGACCTGGGAAAGCAAAAAGGTATCTCACTCATAGGCTCACATGGAGGCTGGAGAGAGAGTGGTGACAGCGCTGGTATCAGCTACAGCAGCTCATCAGTGGAGTCTGAAGGCAGAGTTGGTGTTGACAAGGACGATGCCCAGGAACCAGTCTTTTCTACACACACTGACCCTTAGGAGTTCTAGCACCCTGCATAAGAAAGCAGAGCTCTGTCCCCAGGGTTGTATACAAAATTTTCCTTGACCCTATGAAGAATCTGAATGAAGTTCTAGGCCCATTAAAATGAAAAACAAAACAAAACAAAACCAAAACAACAAAAAAAGAACAAAACCAAAACCAAACCAAACCAAAAACATGAACAGCCATGTCATCACCTTCAGATAATGCTAAGATGGATATCCAGACGCATACACAGGTGGATATGCATGGAAATCCAGATGGATATCTAGCAAGTGCAGGCAGGGGACCCTGACTGTTCTTTGGTTACGAAGAAAAAAATTTTCTCTGTTGACAGATACTTTCTGTTTTGCTTAAATAAGGGAGTTTTAAATAGAATGGGTAACTCAGAATTATAATACTGTGTGATTTAATCTGCTGTTTGCTTGGCTCTCTTTGCTCAGCATGAGCAGCTGGATTTTTGGGAGCCCTGGGCTGCAAGCCATGAACTTTCACCCAGATGTGTTGAACAGAGTTGGTTTGCTTGGTACCTGGTATGGCGGTGTGTTTTGTCTTTAGTTTGGAAAGAATATCAGTAACACACTGATGCTTAGTTGTTGCTAAGTGGTTTTTATTCCAAGTTTAGGCCTTTTTTCATTACTATATCCTGACTGATCTAGTGCACAAGAAACACAAACTAGAAGACAAGGAGGCTGCAGCCATCAGCAGAAGCTACAGCTGGACAAGATTAAGAGCAGTAAACAGCCTGGCTATGGGGATATAGAGGAAGAATCCAATAAGGTGTTATAACACCAAAAATCGCCATTGGACTTGAACTCACAGGAAGAGTGTTTGAGGACAGGTGCATAAATCGTGCAGGTCTAATTGCCTGGAGGTTTTTTCCTTCAGGGTCAGTTTAAGGTGATCTGTTGCCCGCCTTATCAGTCTATTAAATTATTTATTTTGATAAATCTGACACCTTAGATCCTGCTGCAGAAACCCAGGACAGAGCCTGAAGGAGGAAGTGCCCCTGAGAATGAACGTGTGTGCAAGGGTTTGAAAGGGAACCCATCAGTCCCACTGAGAACAGACTCCAGTGCTTGCAGGGAAAGCCTGGATGGTGTGTATGACACTCCTTGAATGCTGAGAGAACTCTTGGGTTGTGGCCTCTCCTTTAACAACCTCATCCTTTTCCTTTGCTTCTCTTGAATTCTCACTTGATCCAGAATTGATGCAGCAAACGTACCATTTGGATATAAACACAGCTACAAGTAAAAAGGGGGTGGTGATTCCGAACCCATATTTACAAAGAAGCACTTGCAGAAATGGCCATGTTATTTATTCAACAATCAAGTCTGTTTTTAAAAGTTGGTGCTGGTGAAGACCTGGATGGCAGTGTAGCAAGCTGGTTGATTAGTGGCACAGATGTTTCAGCTGCTTTGGAAGTTTATACATTTCAAAAGCTGTTCTGGATTTTTGGCTGTTTAGAGCCTCTTGAGTTGTGTTTCCCAGAGGCAGCGAACACTGACAGCTGTGAGCAGCCTTTCTTTAGTGGGCAGCACTCAGCACTTCTAAAAATGGACCTTAATCCTAGCACTCCACACCAAAACACCCTAAAATGTGGTCATTTAAAATAGAAGATACTGAGATTTGTTTTTCAAAGGTCCTCTGGCATTTAGACTCTAGGTAGTTCTTGATGGGATATGTGTTTAACATATCTCTAGACGAGAAGAGCAAGAGACCAAAGATTTTCCTATTTCAACGCTTGACCAAGTGAGTCCTTGCTAAATCAGTCTCACCTCCACCCTTCCTCAGCTCATACTCAGGAGGTTATCCTTTGTCAGGGTGCAGAACATGGTCAAAGCTGCTGGGTCACAGCTGCACATCATTTTTTATCTGTTCAAGAGCACCAACTCTTTCCCAGTAATTTCTGAAGGTGCTCAGACGCAGGAGAGGAGCAATGGGGCTGGGGTTTCCCCATTCCCCCACATAAGGCAGGAGATGTGGTTAGCCCCAGGGCAGGAACTTATATTTTTTGTCCCCTAATCTTTTCAGACAGACTGAAGCTGCCTATCTGGTGGCTCCTTGTAAAAAGCAGCTCTTGCCTGTGAAAAGCAGTAACTGGGCTTTTTGTCTCTTCAACTGCATGCTGAATGACAAAATGCAAAAATCATCTGTCATCAAAGCCTACAATTCTGTCATATCAGAAATTTCAGTTTTTACTTATGTAGGTTCTCTCAAGCACAATCCTCTCACAGAATTACACATGGTCTCTGGTAGAATCCTCTGATTCTTTATTTAATTGAAGATGAGTAGAGAGAGAAGGTGAGACTATGCCACAGAGTTTGAAGTCTCACAAGTCTATGAACCAAAGAAGAGGTATGAATGGGCTTGCAGCCTTACATTAGCATAATAAGGAGGTCAGGAAGGACAGCCCAGATGCTGAAGTGGAGAGCAAGATTGTATCTGGGAAAGAAGGAAAAAGAACAGTTCAGAAGAACAGAAAAGTACATGGGAATATTTTGTTTCTCACTTTGCTGGCTTGTCTGGGAGATTAGCTATTGAAATCTGTCAGAAAAAATAAGTACCATGATCCTTGTCACTGGACGTCGCAGTCAGAAAAAAATTCAAGAGGTTTTTAAACATTTTTGAACAGTGAGATGAATCAAGCTCTGAAGTAGCTGGACAACATGTGTGCCAGATTCAGTCATGTGAAATCCCTACAGGGAGAACATACACCTCTATGAGGATATGCTGTAGCTTGTGTGGAAGCTTGCTATAAAAATGTGTCCTGGTTTGAAAGACAGGTATTTGCTAAGAAAGGCAGAAGCCTCCCTTTGAACTGAAAAATGTGATCCCTTCTCCCTACAAATTATTATAATTTTGGAATTAAGGGAGCTCTCAGGCAAAGATATGGGGGTAGGAATAACATTCTTTACTAGTATATCTAACAAGACAAACAAAAACAACAATAGCAGCTATGAAATTAGCCACAAACAGAGCAGTAACTCAGTCCCAGTCCCTTTCTGGCTGCAGGCACCTTTTCCCTGAGCTGCAGTTCCCGGTGCTGGGGGCGGGCAGGTCCCGCAGAGCTGCAGGAGGGCTGGGGGTGATGGCAGCGCTGTCCCAGGGGGAGAGAGAGATGGAGAGAGAGCCCTCTGCTCACGGTGTGGGTCCTGGTGCTCAGCAGAGTGCTGGATGGTGGCAGGTTACAGTGAGAAGGCAGCAGGGCAGGGTCTGACAGGAGTGAGGATGGCTCCCGATGCTGGGATGGAAGGGATGGAGCTGAGGCACCAATCGTCCTTCTCGTCCGAACTCCGCGGGGGAAATGGGCCGAGCCAGAGCCTTCTGTCTGCTCTGCTGGATGTTTGGATACTGAGGGGTTTCCCTCTTCCCTCTCCCTTCCCCTGCCACCAGGGCCCAGTCAACAGGTATCTTAGCATGACAATGGGGAAAATTCCACAGAGGGAAAAGGGAAAGAACCAACCCCCAACAAAATGGTTGGGTGAACTCTTCTGGTTTGTGTTACACAGAAAATATGACTTACCAAACACAGTAAGTAGCTCTTTCTGGTTTATTTATTTCTGAAGTGACAGATTTATTTGGAAGAATGCCTGATAGAAAAGAAGAGGAAATGTTTTGAAAGGTCTGAAAGCTTATTAAAATGCTCCTCAAGCCAGGACACAGTGGAGAAAATACAGTACTCAAGAAAGCAGTATTGAAAAAGAAGGGATAACCTTGCCCAATGTTGGTATCAACATAGCTTGTCCTATTCTAAGAGGAAGAGGAGACAGGAGGTGTAGTGTAATTTTGGGGGTCCCTGTTTAGTCAGAGAATCCAACTCTCCTGAAATCCATGTTGCTTTTACTCCAGCTTGTTCAGTTGACCAAGCTTCCCACTATCATTGGTCACTCATTTTAACAGCTTTTGTGCCCTTTTTTACACTTCTTGTCATTAAAAGTATAAGAGAACAGGCTCTTGTGAATCATTTACACACCTAATGTAAGATTGCAGGTCTCACCCAAATTTTCTTGTTATCCAGACACAGCATTTGCTTGTACTTGCTCTGGAAAACAACTGCAGCAAGTTTCATCTGGAAGGAGGCAAGGAAAGCCACACAGCAACAGGACAAATGACACAGCTGGTTAGCTGACAGTCAGACACTCAATGCTACATCATCCAGACTCTTGGCCAAAAAATTAGCTTGAGAACAGCCTTTCTAAGCTTCCAACTCTACCTTGTGCAAGGATTTAACAGATCAAGGACAAAATAAATGGGGACCTCTCCTAACTTAACCTTACACATTACTTCAAGGGGGAATTCATATGAAAAGGCAGCAAAGAATATGGCCTAATACCACTACCTTCTTGTTGCATTTCGGTAGTTTCATACATAGAATGGAGTCAGAATTGGAAAATCATTATACTTACTGACACAGTATGAATTAACTGTAATATTTTTTAAACCGTGGTATGCATAGAAGGAACTTTTCCCTAGCTAATCTCCTAAATCATTATAGCTCATCAATTATACTTTTTGTTTGAACTTATTATGTAAACTGGAACGACATTTTATGGCAAACTATGCAGAATGAAATGTGAAAGGAAAAAAATCTCAATATCTGGTGCTCACAAAACCTGTACTTCAGTGTGTTTCTGACCTGGAGGCTGGACTTTGCAGTGAGACCATATTTTGTCTTTTATGACTGAGCCTTTACTGCTTCAGATATTTAATGGCCTGATTCCCAGTAAGTTACTTGGAATAAATTAATAAAATAATATGCTCAAGGATTTGGCTTTATTCTTTTAATCTGAGCAGGAAGATTTCTCTTGAATAACTGAAAGCATATGAAATCCAGTTACCAGCATGTGGTCCACATAGTGTTCAGGCAACACTATTAAACACAGACCTGCCTTTTAATATTTTGGTGAGAATTTTTGGTGACAATTCAGATACTGTATATAGCAAATGTCATGGAAATATTTTGCTAGATTGGATTTGTGAAATAAAAGCTGAAATTTCCCTAACATCACTGTGTTCAGTTCAGAGATCAGAGCAAGTTATGTGCATCTTTGATACCCATCTAATTGTATGTCCCTGCCAGGTACCCTGGCTTTCTGCCAGTCTGGTGCATGACAGGAGCACAGGAAAGGGTTTTCCAGGATAACCACCACTTCTGTTCATATAGACCCTTTCTGAGGATGCCTGTGTGCCATTGTGCAGCCTCGTAAGAGCTTCTCTGACCACAGCCTTGCTCTTGACTGGAAACTCTTCCCAATTCCCAGCCTTCTTCTAGTGTCTCCATGATACACAAGCAAGTGCTGTTGTCCCCTTTTCACTCATGTTTGGTTGAGCTGAACTTCTGGTGTCAGATGACATGATGAGCCTTGGGGTTAAGGTGACTGCTCTGTGCTTGTGTGTGGGTGTGAATTAGTGTTCTCTGAGTGGAGAACCAGACTTGCAGCTGATATCAGATCAGGTGCATCAGATCTTGTCTAGCACCCTGTACGATGGTCTTTATAAATCTTCACTAGCAATATCTCACCATCGTAGCTGCAGAGATTAGCTGTACATTTGCATCATACTGCCAGCATACTCATATGGCCAGGAACTGAGTGTCACTCCAATGGAATTAAAAAATTGACAGTAGAGGACATTCAACAACTTCTTCTTTGGCAAGATAAGAAGTGACCCATCCTCTTATCATGATTACTCAGTGTGCTGTAGGCATTGAAGGTATTTTGCTGTAGCTGCCAGAGTACTCACCACAGTTAAGACAGTGAGGCTTCTTCCATTTTGGACCTCTTTGCTGCATGCATGATACTTTACTGTCCTCAGCTCTCAGGCTATACTTCACCTCTCAAGAGGAATTTTTTTTTTTTTTTTTGGTAAGGGCAAAGGATTCCCTCAAGCATTTCTGAATTAGGGAAGAAGAGAATACCCTGTGATAAATGTTGAACTTACTATGAAGGGGACAGGGTGTTAAAATTTTAAGTTTATCCATAGCATTTAAACATATCCATACCTAAATGTCACTAGAAAACTTAGGATGAAAAAACTAGTTCAATAAATGTGAAAATAACTAAACAGAAAGGTATAATGTATACAGTGCAAGACTTGGAGGGTAACTCCAAAGGGTGTGTAACTCATAAGCCTTTGTGAGCAAACATACATGGCTTTGTTTCAAAATCCACTAGAACTCAAGAACTTTTACATTTGTCCAGTCCAAAGCCCCGAGATACCACCTGCAAGATGGTATCTACTATAAATTAAGGCTTGGTCCTTTTATTGAAAAATGTACTGGAATGACTTTTCAGAAGGATTGTTGTGAGCTTTAGGGCTGAAACACAACAAAGACAGATGAAGTTTGAATTTAAAACATTCCCTCTGTGCCTTCTGGCTACATAGAGTCTTACAGTGCAGCAACAATTTGGGTTTTGCTGCTTTAGGAACCATGATTGATGATACACCAACCTAGTGACTCCTCCTAAAGTGCACTCTGAAAGATGTCCAGGGCAGCATGTAGGTCAATTTTTATTTATGACCTATTACATACCGATATATTTTAAGCAGTAATTTAAATTAGCTCAATTTGCATTATTAAATATGATTACTGTGTATTTGTGCTCCGTATCCCACTGGAATCCTAAAGATGGACAAAGATTCCATTTGTCCAAGTGTTGCAGAAAGTTAAACTGGTCTGTCTTTCAAAGAGCTTGTAATCCAAATATATGCAGAGGTTGCAAAGAGTTGCAGGTGGGGCAGCCCATGGTGCACATAACTAGGTGACAGTTCTGATCAGAGCTGTAAGGACAACGTGCAGCATATCAACCCAGTGGTTTCTAAGGAAGTTGTGGGTTTTGTTGCAGAGAAAAGTTGGAAGAAAGGATTTGAGGGGTGACTGAAGTTTGTTTTGTGGGCACTCCTCCCACATGTACCAGGCAGTGCAGAAGGAAGGACGTAAGTATTCACTAGCAAAATAACATCCAGGTATGAGAGAGCTGAAAGGGAATAAACAGTGCAAAAGTGACACTTAGACCACAGCTTTGAACTGTGAAGCTGGTGGGAAAGAAATGCTTCAGCAGGGAACAACTCTGCAGCAGGGAGCTATGTGAGGAAGTCTGAGCAATTCTCTGTGGGAGCCATCTCTCCCCTGGTGAATGAGGGACCTGAAGATGAACCATCAGCACCCTTGGTACATAAACAGGGTGCCTAAGCTAGGAGGTACAAGTTGTGCTCTTTGCAAAGGCCTACCTGGTCCTCCTGGAAGGAAGTAGAAATCCAACCAGAATCACACTGGTTTCATGTAGTCATAGTATTGAATTCTGCCCGGATTTCACTGTAACCCAGAATCAGTTAATATCCATGTGTTGTAAGGTATTAGTCACAATTGTATTTATGCTTTTCATACATTTGTTGCAAAGTATTTTACTGCAATTGTGATTTTCAAAAATTAAATGGTATCTTTTATTGAATAGCTGTTGCAGAACATCATGTTACGGACTTTAGTATCCGGAATATAGTATAATTTACATCATTCCATCCAACATCTATCAGATTTCAAGCTGGGTTTGAGGCTACTGCATTTAAATCAACAAAACACATACAAATTGGAAACCTCAAAAAAAAAAAAAAGAAAGGAACAGCTTATGGCTTTAATTTCTTTGTTCAAATCTACCATGAGGGTGAAGAAAATGTCTTTTTAAGCAAAAGAATCAGATCTATTTCTTATGAAAACAAACGTTTTAGAAAAACAAGGTTAGAATGCCACCTGGGGGCTTATATTGCCATCACACTCCACTTTAGATCAGAGCAGCATGCAATTTGTACTGTCAGATAAAAAAAAATTTGTTCACCCCATTTTCTTCACAAAGTACAGTCAGACTGAGGAATTCATGCAGGTGTTATTCCATTTTATGGCACTTGCTTCCTTAGACCTTCAGCAAGAATATAATTCAAGAAATAGGCACTGAAGAAACAAACCAATTTGCTTTGTGAAGAGAAACACAGCATTACGCTCTGTATGAGGTACTCTATTTTTCACAGATAAATGTAAACCAAACACAAGAAACACAAAAATAAGCTTATTTATTGACAACACCTAGAAAAGACTAGATTATACCAGATGGAGAAAGCCACAGTTTGTGGAGGCAGAAAAGGGATTGCTCAAGCACAGATAAACTGCAACATCAAAGCACTAAAGATGGAAATGCACAGAAAATAACTCTAATTCATAAATCTAGTGTTTCAAAAAAACCTTCCTCCTTGACTTTAATTTCAGGGATTTTGCCAGTATGACAAAAGTGAGAACTGATAAGAATCTTATCAGAAATTACAATTTAATACAAATGAAGACTGTTAGCATGGGGGTAGGGTAACATCCCTACACTACTAGTATTCATCTGCAGTTTTGGTGAACTTTTCCGAATCTGACCAGACAGTAGAAATTGATGCATGTTTTGCACATGTAGATGTTAAATCTAAGCCCAAGGGGACAGAAGATAGTTTCTTGAGAATTTAGTCAAGTCACCATTTAGTCTTCCCGTGGCCAGGACCAGTGTGATAACCATCTCCACTACTCTCCAGTCTGCTGAAATTCTCCAAGAAGGGGTGGAGAGGAGCACTGCTCTATTTGGCTCCTATCTCAGCTTGCCCTAAGACCCTGAAGCACTCAGGTACCTGCTGATTGGTCCGAGCTGCTCTGGTGCCAAGGATCTGGGAACTTGGGTGTCCCTGTAGACTATGAAGGATGCCTATCTTTTGGGCAGAGTTATTTTGTGTTTGTTCACATCATGGGTCATTTGATCAACACAGAAATAAGACAGCATGCAAAGTGACCCCGTATAATTGGGCAACATGTGAATTTCTACTGTGGCTTCAAGGGTAGCTGAAGCCATTGACTAGAAGGGGTGACAAAGACTTTTCTTGCAGCCACAACAATCTAGAAAAAATACAGAACTAATTATTTTCATCTATGAATCTGAACCCATACTTTTATTTGGCCTGTGTGCAACTCAAGAAATGTGTGATGGAGGCAGCTGAACCTTCCGTCAAGGTGGAGAATAATTTCTCTCAGATACAATACCATGGCTGGAGCTGCAGAGATTCCCTTAAGGTAAATGGGGTCAAGGTAATTACCACTTCCATTCCCTCACAAGTTCCTAGAGTTTAGATTGAGGCTCACCTAAATCAAGCTAATATCCCTAGGCCAGGTCTAGTGCAACCAGGATTCAGGCCAAGAGGAGGCACTCAATATGTTCAGGTGGTACTGCTGAAAGTTCTCCTACCCTTCCCCTAAACCTCTAAATGCTGGTGGTTTGCTGGGAGACAGATGGTCATGTGACAGAATGAACTGAATCCTGCAAAGAATGCCATGAGGGTGCTCTGCTGGCACACTTCATATCACCAATAGTGCCCTTGAACAGGCAGGACCCACAGGGTCCATTTTTATTCAGCACTTTTTATCTCCTTCAGTCACAAAGTGAACTGGTTAGACAGCACAGCCTCAAGAGCCAGAAAGATGCAAGTGACACTTAGCTGTGTTATCCCCCATTCTCCAGGGCCACTCTGCACTTCTAAGAGGGTGTACAGAATTGAAACTCTTAATGTCTCTGTAGGAATAACAGGTGTTTGAACTTTCATACCACTCACCTGACCTGGTAATGGAAAGTTAGCTGTCTCCTGAGTGGGTGGACTTAACCACCATTGAATACAAGGAACAGCAGCATGGATTTTTAAGACATATACGCCAGTTGTGGAGGACTGTAGCATATGCTGTCCACTGAAATATCATCTGTTGGCTACTTCTAAATCTGTTTCTTTAATACAAAGTGTTTTGGGCTGTAAATGATCTTGGCAGGGTGTGAAAAACTTGCAGGCACTTTTTAACTGATTTTAAGGAAAATACTGTGTGGATTAGGCATAAATTTTGAAACTGAATCATAATTATATCTCAAAAGTACACAGTCTGATTTAGAGAAGCCACCTTTAAAATATTGTCTTCTAGTACTTCCTTTGTAAAAATCTTTCCAAGTAATTCTTACAGTAAGACTGATTGTAAATTGTTTACTTGCTCCTAGGAACTCTATTCAATGAATAAAATCTACAAAAAAATTTGAATTGTGTAACTTGAGGAAACTGTAGAAGGCTTCAGCAATTTATAAGAGGTATATGATTAATGTGACATACTGGAAATGTTAGTTAATAGAGCAAGAGATAACCTAGTGACTGTTTCTGTGCCTAGTCACCACTGCAGAGGCCAGGATCTCACTGGGGCAAGTTGCAAGGGAAGCCATCATGCTAGAAGGTGGGAAGAAAAAGTATTCCTCCATTCGGATACTAAGGCCTGGGGACAATAAATTTCACATTGGTGGAAAGGTGTGCTCATGTAAAAACAACATGTGCTGCAAATTTCCTGCAGTGAGTGTTATCCTCCAACACTCCATCATTTTTGCATAGCTTAAGAGCTGAGCACAATCCTTTGCCAATGGTTGACAGCAACAAGCCATAAATTGCAGAAAACTCTGCATCTTGGCCGAGCAGATGCAATGCTGTGATCAATTGCACTCTTTACCCAGGCACCCTGACAGACACAGCACCTGTACCAACCACACCGGGAAGCAGAGAAGCTTCTGTTTCCTGAAAGTGTAAAGTACATTAGATGTTTGAAACAGTAACAACAAAACAGGTTTTTTTTTTCACATTGCAAGAAGGATTTTCTGTACAGAAATCCATACAATCTACAAAGGCAGAAAGATGGAAAATGGAGAAAAATTCTGGAAGCAGACAGCACTGTTAGTTTAAAGAAGAAATGAAAAAACGCTCAGAAACAGAATTGTGAAGTCAGTTCTAATTAAAGAGACAAAAAGCATTCTCCTGAAGTCCATCTGCAGTGGGTTGACCCTGGCTGGATGCCAGGTGCCCATCAAGCTGCTTTATCCCTCCCCTTCTCAGCTGGACAGGAGAGAAAAAGTGCAACCAAAGTCTCATGGGTCAGGATAAGGATGGGGAGACATCAGCCACCAATTACTGTCAAGAAGAAACAGACTTGACTTGGGAAAATTAAATTTAATTGATTGCAAATCAAATCAGAGTAAGTAGAATAATGAGGAATAAGGAAAAAAAAATCTTACAACACGTTTACTCCAAGTCTTCCTTCTTTCTGGGCTCAACTTTATTCACAAATTCTCTTTCTCCTGCAGATGAACAGGGGGATGGTGGAAAGAAGTTGTGGTCAGCTCATCTCATGTGGTCATACAGGTTATACAACTGTAAATAGTGTTATGCTGTGCAGTCCTTCCTTACAATAAATAAAATGTAACAAAATGACTCAACATTTGCCAATTTGGAGAATATACCAAATTATTTAGGGACACTGCCAGGCACCAGATTGCTGATGACAAAACTGCTGATTACCATGGAAACCCTGGCAGGTGTATCTACATGCATCAAGTAATTCCACTGGCTGTGCCCTTAGTCTGCAGGAACTGCATGTCTAAGATGGAAATCAGCATGATTGAACTGAAATGTAAAAGCAGAAGTTTGCTAAAGTAGGTAAACAATTGCTTTAAGACTGGTTTATGATTGTTATCAACTTCAGTTATTTACAGAGCTACAAGGAATACACAGCAGTTAGCAAATGGCAAAACTCAGGTTACACACCACAAATATTTTTCGAACTTAGGTAACTACAGTATAATTTCATGCTATCATCCCATGCTTCCCATCCCACCAGACACAGACACTGGTCCATACAGATGTTCAGAAGAGGTGAAACACCTCTCCTGTGAAGAAAGATTGAGAATATTGAGATTGTTGAGGCTGGAGAAGAGAAAGCTCTGACTCAATCCCCTTGTGGCCTTCTAGTTCCTAAAGGGACCCTACAAGAGACATAGAGAGGGTCTTTTGGAAAGGGCATGAAATGACAGAACCAGAAGAAATGCGTTTGAACTGAAAGAGGGTAGATTTAGATTGGGTATTAGGAAGGAATTCTTTTCTGTAAGGGTGGTGAGACACAGGAACAGGTTGCCCAGAGAAGCTGTGGATGCCCTATCCCTGTGAGGGTTCAAGGCCAGGCTGGATGTGGATTTGAGCAACCTGGTCAAGTGGAAGATGGTCCTGCCCACAGTACAGGAGTTGGAACTAGATGAACCCTAAGGTCCCTTCCAACCAAAACCACTCAATGATTCTGTGATTTAGAAAAGCACCACAATCTTTTGCCCTATGGGAAATTCCAGGCATCGTATTATCTGAAAAAATGTGTGCCACAAAACCATCAGGGCAAGTGACTTGTATATGTTCAGATGCTCAGGGCACTGCCTGTTGGACATGTCTGTACACCTCTGGGATTTCTTGTGTCTGCTCAAGAATGGGGTTTGTGTGGCCTTTTGGGATGGGTTTTGTGATGCGTTTTGTGATCTTGCCCCACATTTATCTAAAACTCAAAAGGCTTCCAAGATTAATGCATCACCTCATCAATGTCTATAGCTGTCTAAAGAGTGTGAAGAAGATGGATCTAGGCTCTTCTCTGTGGTGCCAAGCAATAGAACAAGAGGTCATGGGCAGACACTGACACACAGGAAATCCCACCTGAACATGAAGAAGAACTTTATTACTGTGCAGGTGACCGCACACAGGAATAGATTGCTCAGAGAGGGTGTGGAGTCTCACTCACTGGGGATACTCAAGAGCTGTCTGGACACAATCCTGGGCCATGTGGTCTAGGATGACCCTCTTGAGCAGGGAGGTTGGACCAGGTCAGACCCACTGTGGTCCCTTCCAACCTGACCCATGCTGGGGTTCTGTGATTCTGTGAAGGCCAGCAGTGGAGCAGGACAGTGAATCAGGTGAGTTTACCTGTATTTGTTGCTTCATCCTGACAGGAGCATCAAAGTCCCCAGCGAAAGAGGATGGAAACAGCCACAGCCAAGGCAAATCTGTTACTTAGAAAATATTTTAGTGCTCGTTCCACTTCAAGAAACAGTTGAAGAGACTGTTACAATAAAATGGCAAAAACAAAATTGGTAATATGCAATATGGTAAAAGGTAATAGCCTAAATCTTCTCTGACGTCGGAGGACAGCAGGGTAAAAGGTCAGTTAACATCGCACTTGCCCCCCCCTACGAAGCCGCGCCGTACCACCCGGGACAGCCCTCACGGAGCACCCGCTCGGCGATCCACTGCTCCGGCCGCGCCCGGTGCCGCCCGCCGGCGGGCGGGGCTCTGCGCGGAGCTCGATTGAGCAGTCTGTCTGTCCCTCAGCGCGGAGCTCGATTGGGCAGTCTGTCTGTCCCTCAGCGCGGAGCTCGATTGGGCAGTCTGTCTGTCCCTCAGCGCGGAGCTCGATTGGGCAGTCTGTCTGTCCCTCAGCGCCGCCGCCCCGCCGGTGCCGCAGGAGGGGCCGGACGCGGTCGTGGTCCCGCTCCCGATGCTGCGCTGGCTGATCGGCGGCGGCCGGGAGCCGCAGGGCTTGGCGGAGGTGAGGCGGCTCTCTGCGGAGTCTAAGGCTTGGGGCGAGTGGGGGCATGAGGTCGGGATGCGCTGGGCCATGGCCTTTCCCTTTGGGTGGGTCTAGGCCCCGGCATGGGCCGAGCTCCGGGCCGGATCTCGGCCTGCGGGGCAGTAGGACTAGTGGAACGTGTTATGGGCGTCTTCGAAGAGAGACAGGGAAGGTGGGAGGACACAGAGGCGAGCATCATCAAGGACTGTGTCCAGGTCTGGGCACTTCAGTTCAAGGAGGACATGGAGGTGCTGGAGCGTGTCGAGAGAAGGGCAGTAAAGGTGGTGCAGGGTTTGGACCGCAAGACCTCTTTGGAGCAGCTGAAGGAGCTGGATGGCTTTGTCCTGGGGAGAAGGAGGCTCTGGGCAGATCTTGTCACTCTCTTCAGGTACCTGAAAGGAGGGTGTAGCCCTGGGGGTCTTCTTCTCCCAGGCAGCCAGTGACAGGATGAGGACACAGTCTCGATCTACACCAGGCGAGATTCAGGCTGAGCATCAGAAATAATTTCTTCACAGAAAGAGTTATAAGATACTGGTGTGGAATGCTCAGGGAGGTAGTGGAATCATCATCCTTCGAGGTGTTTGAGGAGTGTACGTGGTACTCAGTGCCGTGTTGACAGGGTGGTGTTTGTCATAGACTGGGCTCGATCTCAGACATCTTTCCCAACCTAATTAATTCTGTGAACAGCGGAATGACCGAGCTAAGCTCCTGCTCGGGAGTTCAGGTCTGCAGCTTACACGCAGTTCTTGCAAGTCCTGCCTTCAGGACTGTGAGGTTGATAAAGTAAATTATAGGCAGCAGGTTTTTTTTTTGTGTCACAGTAGATTGTAGTAGCTTTCCAGCATTTCTTCTTAGTTCCTCATATGTGAAATATGCTTTGTTATGGAGTGCACTGTACACTGACATCCTTGCTGCTACTCAGATTAAGAGTAATGCTGCTGAATTAGAGGGAGAAATTAGTTGAATTTTCATATCTCTGAGAGTCTGCTGAAGTTCTCAACATGAACTTAACAATACTTAATTAAAAGTATTGCTGCGCTCCATATGCTTAGTGCTTTTGTAATGTAGGTAAGTATGAGGATATAATTATTTTTCATCTGCTGTTCATGAGCAAGTCATGCCAATATCATGGTTGACTTCAAAGATCAGTACTTAATTTAGGTCTGCATCAGGTTGCAATGACGATGTGTGGGAATACCTCTGGCTTTTGTCATCAGTCAAAATGCCAGCTGGATTGCAGTCACATTTGCAGGTTTGTGTGCAGTTGTTTTTAGGAGGAGGATAGGAAATACAGTGCAGTTTTCTAAGATGGGCCTGAAGATTGCCTTGTGATATGTCCCTCTCCAAAGTTTAGGCTCTGGCTTTGGTTTATATGCTGTGATTTAATAGAGCATGAGCATGAATCAAGGTGTGGCCTGCTTGTTCCATTCTGTCATTCATGCCTTGGTTAAATCCATTTCACGGGACTTTAGTTCTCATTGGTTTGTTCTCACAGCATTGTGGAATGACAGTAATAATTTTGCTTCTCAGTGGAAAATCTGAGGAACAAGTATTGTTGAGGATTTGTCCCAAGACCTTCCCCCCACACCCCTGCATCACAGTATTGTTTCATCTAATAATCTTTGTCACCATTAGTTCTTCGACAGGTAAGAGAGCCCACAGCAGTGTGTGGGCTATGGACATACAATGTTTGTTTCCTGTGCTGTGACTTCAGACAGATGTATCAGAGTAGCATTGCACTGCATGAATAGAGGAAGCCTCTGGCAAAGCTGTCCTAAGTTTGTGAAATGTAAATTTTTCCTCACCCATTTCCTTTTTTTTTTTAATTTTTTTTTATACTGTGGAATTGGAAGTAATTTAGACTTAAGGTCCTGAATCTCTTCAGCTGATGGCTAATCATGATGTACATCTTAGGCAGGGTGGCTCTGGTAGTGGGAGCACTTAAGTGCAGGAGCATCATGATCCATAGCAGCTAATCTGTCATTCTCCATGATCCATAGTATTCCTGTGTATTCTTATATCCATGTTTTTAATGAATTGCTTATGAAAATCTCACTTTTTAAATGCTTCACATCATAGGGGTTATAGGAGGTTTTGGGGTTGAGGTGAACATTTTGTATATTTTTTTTTTCTGATTACGTAGTGTTTCTTACAGGTCAAGCATAAAAATATGCATGTTTGGAATAGATTACATTAGCATCAGCATCCAGCTTTTACCTGCAAAAACTTGGTGTTGCTACAGGAGACTCCAGTTAGGAGTTTGTATAAAAAAAAAAAGATGTCTTCAGAGAAAAAACACTCACACAACCCAACACTTGGGTAAATATTAATGAAGATCTAAAGAGAGCATAACTTGTATGACATTTCTGGGGGAAAATATGTTTTTTTTCACATCTATAAGTACCTTATCAGTGCTGTATCTTTCAGTATTCACAGGCACTGTTAGAATTAAGATTAGACATGTTGTTCAAAAGAAATAGCATCATCTTGGGTTGAATAGGAAGTGACATCAGACTGTAGAATTGGGGTGTTCTTACAAATTCAGATTTTTTTCAGAATGGTGTTTAAATTGTTTTCTGAATGCATGTTTTCTGAGTGTAGTATTGCTACTATACTGAGTTTTCCTTAGGATTTTTAGAACTCACTTTTTTTTTAAGGAATGTTTTGATTAGCTTTTGATGGGTGAACTCCAAGTTTTTTAATTTATTATACAGGCAGATTCTACTTGCATTATTTTAAAGGGGAGCTGCTATTCTCATGTGATTATGTAAAATAAGGAACAATTGTCTTCATGTGGTATTACCTGTCATGTGCTACATGTTGTACAGTGTTCTGTAGTTGCTGTTTTTGCAATGTACATTCTGTTGAAGTTCTCAAAGAAAGGACAGTCTTGGAAATAGTATGATGTTGACTGTTGTGTAAAATAAATCTAGAGGGAAGAAAGTGCTGTCACTAACTACCAAGTTATTTAGAATTTTTTTTTTTTAATAATGTATGACAGCAAGCTCTTCCAGAATGTTTAAGACCTTAATTACAAAAAAGTTGTCTTGAAATAAAATGATGATTGAGTTCGGCAGAACTATTCTGCCTTGAAAATGCAGTTCTATGCAGTATTTTATTGACCCTGCCTAGTGATCAGCTTGCTCCAAGTGATTGATTGTTCTTTTAATTAATAGTGTAGTTGGGGGTAATTGCAGATGCTGTTCTATAAAATGATTAATCATTCTCTATGTTTTTTTAAGTGGTTTGCTTTGGTATTTTGAGAATAGAGTACTGGTGGGTGATTTATATATTATGGAGCAGAACAGCATTTGTTCTTATTTGTTTTAAATATGTTGTCTTTATTTAGGATTTAAAAGTTGAACAGTAGGTGAAAGATATGAGAGGTTCACAGCCATTTTGTAAGAGGTATAATTTAATGAAAAACTGAATGTATGGTGAACTGAATCATGAAGCTGGCTTCCCATGACAGCTTGTAACTGTGCTGGGTTTTCATCTCACTGTATCAGCGATGAAATCAGTACAAAATATTTTTGTTGAACAGAAAATGCTATATAATAATTTAAAATGCTATAGAAAGCTATTATTATGTGAAATAACAGGAAATTGTATTTTATAATGATTTTTATTAAGGCAAAATGGTATTTCAGAAACTTCACACGAGTCTGTATGTAGATTGTTAGATGTTAGAAAGATCTGATGAAGATAATTATGTTAGTACATAATAAATTTACTTCCTTTTATATTAATTTTAGAAGTCTTCTGTACAGACAATTGGTGAAGAGCAAATACAGAATCCTTACACAGAGCTCCTTGTGTTGAAAGGCCATCAAGATATCATACGATTTCTTGTACAAATAGATGATTGCAGGTACGAAATGCCATTTCAAATTGTTTCACAATGCCCTTGGCAATATGTTTGTGAAAATGTATTAACATTTTAATCCTGGTTTTTTTACTTTGAGGGGTGAGGGCAGGAAAAACTGGTGTTAAGGCAAGGGATGAATACTCCCTTTTCTTGCTATGTTACTGTATCTTTTGGCTTCTCTTTTAAGTCATTCTTTAATAAGAAAATAATGGTGATAATGTTGTGTTTCTCAGTACAGATTCATTTGTTTGTAAGAATTGCCTCTTGCTAATTCAGCTGTTTTTTTTCAGTCTGTTCCTGGTCTGTGTGTTGCCTTCTGTACAGGCATAGATTGTCACAGGACAGTATGCCCTACTGTCTGCTGCTGTTCTGACAGGATGACTGTGTTTTATGTTTCTGAATTGAGGATAGCTGTTTTACCTTCTGTTTTTGCAAAAGAATGTCATAGACTCCTGCAGGTGTGCTGTAGCAATTGGACATGACATCTTCAATGAGTGTTGCTTTTCCTTTCTTTCTGAACTTTTGTTGCGCTTTGTTTTGATGCTGTAGTGCTAAGTTCCATTGCTTTGCTTAATGCAATTTTAACTTTACAAGTTTTAAAATTTTTAGCTACTTTATTCAGAATGACTGCTTAGCAAAAGTCACCATATGCATAACCACTGCATTATGTGTGTCTTCCAGTCTGATCTGGTTCAGCTTATACTTCTTTGAAACCTGATAGTTCGTTTGTTTCTCTCCTTCAGGTTTCAGCTCTGTGCACCTTTCTGTGTTTTTCATGACAATCTCTATCTGTAACTTCTGAAGACTGAGTTATCTGTGTTCTGAGGACAGAGTTATCTAAAAACTGGAAAACTGGTTAAGAAGAGGAAGTAATTGTATTTACCTTTGTCACTTAGGAAGTGTGACTGAGAGAATGAATTACGATAGTTGTACATTACAACCTAGTTTCTATTCTAGTTTTGTCTAAATTAGGCTCACATGTTCTTTAACATAATTCTGCAAGAGAAGAAATAATTTTATGCCTTTAAAATAAGATTGTGAAATCTTTATTCAGTCATAAAATGTAGTGACTCTTGACTGATGTGAAGAATTAAATAGAGAACGTTTAATGTCTAAGAACATAAGTAGTAGGGAAGAGTACTCTGTTAAGGAGCTGTAGTAATTTATATCTTTTATGGATTAGACACATAAGAGAAATTCTGATATATTCATCAATACACTGCATGAAGTTAACATGGACAAGAGTTTGTTTTATATTCTTGCAGTGTACAGCAGGTGTTTCATGAAGGAAGGTTCTCTCCCTGCTCATGCACATCATTTGGAAGAGACTATGATAGTGGTCTCTTCCAGTTCAGAAATACCCACAGAATCTTATTTTCTAATATTATGTATATCTATATATATACATAAATAATATATATTTTATTAGAGAAGACTCCATTGAGGATTTTTATCTTGCCAGTTTTTTTGATGTCATAAATATATATATATATGTATATATGTCAGGAAAGTTACATGTATGATAATGAAATTTTTTTTTATATGTAGTAGTCCACCAGAAGATTAATATAAAAATGGAAGAATCTTGTGTGGTTTCTTCAGTCCTTTTTTTTTCCCTATACTTAAAATAACCCTTTATCAAAGTATGTTCTTTCTCAAATGTATACTGAATATGTGTAATTCATCTTTGTGAAAACAACACAATATTCTTAGCTTGCACATGCTATCTTATACTAAGAAGTCTTTTACCATTTTTGGCTTTGTTATTTGGTGGCAGGTAAATGACTAAAGCTAAAATTTTGATAATAATTTTAAAACTAAAGCCTTAGTGGCGACATTTAAGATACGTTATGAAATAGCATATGGATAATGAGTAAGTTGTATATAGCTGGTTAGTATTCTGAGAATTTGAGGAGTTTAATGGAGTTGTTTCAATTGTTACTGGACAGTAATTCTAAATTTTTATTTTTCAAGAATATAGTATTTCCTATATTATTAAACACATGATAATATTTTTCACTTGATTCTTTTCAGTAAGATTAGTATTGTTACTCAGCTTCTGAAATGTTTTCATTTAGTTTCTATAGCTATTCCATTGTGTGCTTTTTGTCAACTATTGTAAGCCAAGTTTCACGCTTCAGATCTTTAGATAATATCATCTTAGTGAGAATTTTACAGAAGGATTTTCTTGTTTTCTCAGTGGCTCAGCTAAAACCAGTGAGTGGAAAATTTTCTCAGATTGGTTTTTGAAGATACTAAATAAATCCTCTATGAATGTAACAGAAAGCTGTCTGAGTTTTTTTGGGGGGGATTTTTTTCTTCTTTGCTCTTGTACTTTTGAACATGAAGTAAGGCTCATACTGATTGGAAGATCACTAAAGAAGGCTAAGCCTCAGCAAGAGTCTTCCAGAAACTGGACTGAGATAAAATTGCAAGTAATACTCTGGCATTTGACAAATTAAACAGAGTTCATAACACTTCTTAAAAATAGATTTTTTGTTGATCATTTGACCATTTCTTGCTCCTTCAGGAAACTAACAAGGTTATAAATGATGGTGATCATGTCTAGAAAAGACTGAGGTGACCCCTAAGGACATTATTTTTATAACACTATTGGAATTTTTAAATCTAGTTCTTATATTAAGTGTATGTTGATAATCTCCTATTTAAATATACTTTTTCAATTTAGAAACTGTGATTAGGATTTACAAATGCATGCTTATTCTTTAAAGACAGAATCTGATGTATCTTACAAGAATTTTCACTTCCATAGGTGTTTACTGGTTTTCCATTGCATTACGTTATAATGAAGTTTTCAGTTTGTTATGGTTTTTTGTTTTGTCTGTTTTTTCCAGGTTTGCATCTGCAGGAGATGATGGAATCATATTTCTGTGGAATGCTCAGGTTAGCTGTCTTTCTTAGGGGTGGCTTGTGTGCTCTGGAGAGGGTAGGAGTTGTAGTGAAGAAGTAGAAATGTATAGGAGCAAACAAGCAGAATAAATAAGAATTACTGCAGAGTTACTATTTGAAAATGTAAAAGTGGAGGGAGTCTGTTAAATCTTAGTTAATTTTATGAAAGAGAGTTAGGAAAGTAGAAGTTGGGCGAACCCAAGGGAAGGGTATGTTTTGAAATTTAGAGTGTTTTGGGAAGACATAGTGATTTTAGAGAAATTATGGTGTTAAAAGCAGAAGTGTGGCTTTAATTACTCTTTGAAAGTATGTTCTGTGTTTGCTGTAAATTCTGAAATGCTAACTAGTAACTCAACAAATATATAGCAAGATCCCAAACCTGCCAGGATTTTTATATATACTTGAAAAAAAAATACATTTCAATCACTCTGTTAGTAGTCTTTAGTGTGACTGATTAATGGAGAGCTATTGCAAAATTGTATTGGAAAAATACCAAAGTCAGTAGAAATTAAACATTTCGTACTGTTCAGGAACAGGCCCTAAATTGCTTGCTGTGATAAAAATCTTCTTATATCTTCTGAAAACCTTGCTAAGAAATTAGTTTTATCATACAAATAGTGCTCTGTAAGTGTGACACCTGCTGATTTTCTCTTCTAGTATTTTTCTCCATATCATTGACAAAACCGTAGAGAATGGATGAGCGTTAGACCTAGGTTAAGGAAGTCTAGTATACGAGTAATGTTGTTTAATAAGAAGTTTGAAGGGGAGATACACTGTACAGTTTACAGTGCATCAGACATTCAGTTGAGGAAGAAAAACTCCCAGACTTTATAAATTTTCTTAAAAATCTTCTGAAAAAATTATGTGACATTTATGATGGTGTAATCTTGAAATACAGAAGGAGAGACTTGAAACTTTTCTTTTGAGCAGTTTCTTGTAGTGCTTTGCTGGTTTTGAAAGTCTTTTATAGTTTTATAATTCTATAATTTGGAAAGTAAAGGGATTTGAATATTAAAACCTATGTGTGTGAATATATATGCCCAGTGTTCCGAGCAGTTTGTGAACATAAAACTTATTTGAATATCCAGCTTTATGAACTGAGTTCTGTTTTCTACTTCTGTAGGACTTCTGTCATGTTTGTTAAAGTGAATCTTTATACTTTTAATTTAAAGCATTAATCCACATCTGTCAAGAAGTTTGCAGTTAAAATTACCCTGTATTTTAGTTGCATGTTTGAAATGCTAGTTTGCTTCCACAAGTTTTTGTAGAATTTTTCCATTTAACTAAAATATTAGTAGTAGTAGTAGCTATAGTTGTGTAAAGCAACAGCTTGAATCTACAGATAATGTGCATACTAAATAATTCTGGCAGGAGGTTGACCATAAATGTAGGTCAGGCTTTTCCAATAGGTAAAATTTAAAAAACACTGCGTTTTCAAGTAAGGGTTTATGAACAAATCTGAATTGCTGTAGTATTTAAGAAGGGTGAATAGCCAATATTTGCCTTAAAATTCATTGAGTTTAATACAGAATTTTGTTCTTAAGGGCTTTTAGAGGTTTTTTACTCAGAGAATAATTTGCATTATATACTACTTCTTTAAACTTACTCATAGTATGTTATATAATTTTAGACCTTAAACAGCACTGAAGGTAGTAAGTAGCAAATCCTTAAATTACTTTAGGAAGGGAGAGTTTAGACTCATAGAAGTTCTTGCTTTAAAAAGTAATTTAATACCTATTTTTTGTGCTACAGTAAGTATTTTCCTATTTTGACCTTAGTTTTCTATGTTTTTGTTTTTCAGACTGGAGAAAAGCTTTATGAACTTCATGGGCACACACACAAAATTACAGCTATAGCACCATTTTCCTCATCAGATGTTACTGAAGAAAAAACTGATTTGATTATAACAGCATCAGCTGATAGAACAGTTATTGTATCCTTTGGTCTGGAGAGAATTTAAAATTCTACGGGCTTTTTGTGGTTTTTACTTTTAAAGATAACACTGGTACAGGCTGCAGCCCACCTCCAAACTTAATGGCTACCAATACCCACTAGGTGTAATTGGATTACACAGGTGTTTCACTAGTTATTGTTTACATGTAGATACAATCCTTGCCACAAAAATTAATCCATAACATGCCCTTTATGAATATATTATTGAGGACAAATATTGAAAAGACTGTCAGAGTTTAGGAGTCTGAGTCTCTGCATATATCTTTCCTAATCTGTCATTTAGTTACCAGCACAGTATTTACATTTATGATACATAGAAACCTTTCATTTTCCTTAATGAATAAAGACAGGTTTGGGACTGCACTAGTGGCAGACAGGTTCGGAAAGTGTCATGTTTCCATTCTACTGTAAAGGTACTGAGGAAGCCCTATGAATGTCTGTTGTTTTGTTTTATACATTTAGCTATTACATCTGGCTCTTAGGTCATGTGGGCAGGTGTGTTAGAATGAGTGGCATTGCTTTGTTTAAGAGAATGAGTGGCTGAGAAGTGGACAGAATTCTTACTTTGTTTTTGAAACTCTTTAGTACCTCAGTTTTCTTTTTGAAAAGAACAGAGGTAATGCTGTGACTTGGTTTTATTACTGTGTTGGAAAAGGCAACCTACAACATTTAAAGTTTTTTCACTGTTGAAAATTTTAACATTTTAATATGTATTTGAGTATGTGTTTCTGAGAGACCTTGATACTATATTTCGTAGTACTTACAGATTTATCTAACTAAAGTTACAATCATTTCTCTGAGAAATTCCCTAAAGAACTTTTACAAGAGACACGTGTCTGATTTTTGTTCTGCAGTGTTTGACAGTTCTTCAGAGACTGAATGTATGGTTGTCTGGAGGGAGTGATCTGTGTGTTTGGAACCGAAAATTAGATCTCTTGTGTAAGACCAGTCATCTTACTGATGCAGGTAAAAGTGGAAATGACTCATTATAACTGTTAAAGTGCAAATAAAATGGATCTGTATAATGATGCAAAACCAACTTGGCAAATTAATTTTAATTCTAGTGATAACATTATGTATTAGAGCCACTCTTCTTTTTTTTTAAATGTCACATTTAATAATTTCCGAACTAAGACTGCTTTTAATGTTCTGTGCTGTGTGAATTTTAGAATATCTCAGATCTCAGTAACTGTAGATTATCTTGGACTACAAGGCTACAGCTCAGATGCTGATTTATGTGTTTGCTGTAACATGTACCCAATCCTTTCACTGGCTTTTTGTGTGATTGAGTGAGAGTTTTGTTATATTTCTAAGTGAAGCTTTGTAATAGTAGAGCAGTAAAAATTACTTTTTATTGTTAAGAATTTTTATCATAGAAAATGCATATTTTGATAAGAATATAATAACTTAATTAGTAGTCAATGTCAAGCACGCTTTTCTGTTAATAAACTTCTGTATTATCTGTCCATGCGAAGAAAATTGTTGCATGTTATTGCTGTACTTTACCAGGCTGTACTTTGAATGTAAATTGCATTCACAGGTGGAACCAGTATTTGTCTTATTTTTGTCATAGAATAGAGTAGTGGTAGGCAAAGCCTTCTGAATTCTTGACGTTATTAATAGTTCTTCTGGTTCAGTATGGAATATCATGCTAAATACCAGTTGGACTGTGGTGCTTAGCATGAAGTGCTATTGCAACTTTGGTACAAGGAGTCAATGGAATGTGTGGAATGGGCCCTCTCTTCTGTCCTAATCTCTCACTTCCTTTGTGGGGAAAGAGATTACTTATTCCTTGGGGAATTTTCCTCTAATGGTGCTTCAACATAGGGTGGGGAAATTCTGTGCAGGATGAAGACAGATGAACAGCAAGCTGGGTATTTAATCATATGCATTATCCTTCGTCTTGCTCTGTGCATTATTTTAGACTACTCCATACTTGAGGTAGTATCAGTATCTAATAATTTTGGTACTGTCTGTATTTAGAGTTGCAGTAATTGTTATGGTGTTTTTAATACTATCCAGCATTAGGACATAAATATCTTTATTATATTTATAATAAAAAGATAATTTACTTTCAACTTCACCACAAGTTTGATGTTCAGAATTCTACTTGATTCAGGACCCTGCCTCCAGTTGAGATAATAGGTTCATTTCTGATGCCATTTAACTTTCTTTTCAGACTTCTGTTTTGATAAGTGTATTCCTTTAATTTAAAGTGATTCCTTTATTAATAAGGAATTAGCAGTTTGTGTTTTCTTGTGATCAATTAATATCCTTTCTCCCTTATGTCCCCCTTTTTTTTTTTTAAAGGTATCAGTGCTTTGGTTGAATTACCCAAAAATTGTGTTGCAGCAGCAGTTGGCAAAGAGCTAAGTGAGTATCTTGCATTTGCCAGTGTTCATGCTCCTCCATAACAGCTGCTTATCAGAGATGTGTATGACGAGCACTCTGCTGGAATTGTGTAGGAAAAGTAAATGGTATTAGGGTGTAATTAACACTTTTTCTTCTACCATTGACAAAGAGAAGACAATCTTACTTAAGAATTTTTAGAGACATGCAAAACAAAACTTTTTTGTATTTAGAATCATAGAAACTAAGTTTGAAAAAGACCTCCAAGATCATTGAGTCTAAGCTTTGACTAATCACCGCTGTGCCAACTAGACCATAGAATTAAGTACCATGTCCAGTCATTTCTTGAACACCTTCAGGGATGCTGACTCTTCCACATCCCTGGGCAACCTATTCCAATGCCTAACTACCCTTTCAGTGAAGAAATTCTTCCTGATGTCCAGCCTGAACTTTCCCTTGTACAGCTTGAGGTCACTTCCTTTTCTCCTGTGACTTGTGGCCTGTGAGAAGAGACCAGTGCCCACTTTGCCACAATCCCCTCTAAGGGAGTTGTAGGAAGTGATACGGTCTCCCTCTACTCCATGCTAAACAACCCAAGCTCTCTTCTCATAAGACCTGTGCTCCAGACCCCTCACCAACTCTGTTGATGCTCTCTGGACATGCTTCAGCACCTCAGTATCTTGCTTGTTATGAGAGACCCAGAACTAAATGTAGAATTTGAAGTGTGGTGTCTTGAGGTGTAGCTTCGAGTGGTTGTTGTGGGCCTCACCAGTGTGTAGTACAGGGGGACAATCACTGCCCTGGTCCAGCTGGCTGTAGTATCACTGATACAGGCCAGGATGCCACTGGCCTTCTTGGCCACCTTGGCTCATATTGGTCAAGCAGGGCCTGTCTTACTTAAACCCACACTGTCTGGACCTGATTCCTTGGTTGTCCTGTATGAACTGTGTGATCACACTAAAGATAATTTGTTCCATAACTTTACCTGGCATTGGTTAGGCTGACAGGCCTGTGGTTCCCTCAGTGCTTCCTACAACCAGTCACATAGATGGGCATCATATTGGCCAACCTCTGTTTGACTGGGGCCTCCCTGGTTTACGAGGACTGATGATAAAAGACAGAGATTGGCTTGGTGAGCTCCTCTGTCAGCTCCCTCAGTGTTAGTGCCACCTGTCCAGATCTGATTGTTGCAATTGACTTTTGTTCTTTTGGAGAAGGTCTGGAACTGTTTACCTGAGCTGTCAGATACTCAGATTCTCTGGAGCCTCCTTGTCCCAGGATCCAAAGTATATGTTACGGATGATCTCTTAGTATCCAAAGCTATAATGAGTAGCTTTTGTAGTAGCCTTGAAATAGAAAAGAAATTCCAATACTGATTTCTGACAATACTGATTGGCTTACTAGAGGATATTGCATTGTTTTTGAATACTAATATTTCAGATAGATGAGTCCTTAAGAAGCATGTTTCAGTAACTTATCCATGAAGGTGTCCAATACTTTTCACTTCTGGTGTTGACCAGTTCTCTGAATTTCAGAGTTACTAGGCTGGAGTGTTTTATCCTATAATTGCTGTGGTTAGTGGTAACACTGAAATAACTGCTTCTCGTTTTTTGATGTAATGAGTGATCATAAGTGGCTCTTGTAATATGGTCTCACTTAAGATGTTTAATTTGTGTCTGAAAAATGTTTTATTTAAGCATAGCTGTGTCTTACTCCAAATGAAAAAGTTTATTTAGACAGTTTTTCTATCTTTGAAGTAATTTTTAGGTTGAGTGTTACTAGCAATGGGTCTGAAGATTGGAATATTGTTGAAGTAAAGCGCCTTGTTGACCATCAGGATAACATTTCATCATTAGTCAGTGTCAATGGTAAGAAAAATTTTATAATGTTACTGGTTTTGTTAGTTACCAATGGGATATTTCACCTATGGAGTTTTTATTTGAACCAAAGTTTTAATTGGAGTGAAACTTACTGTGTAGTGGATGTACCTTTTTGTGTAGCTGCAAAGGTAGTGATATGATTCCTTTGTTTATGGATTAACAATGAAATGAAACAAGGCAAGTAATAATGTAGAAGAGTCAATGTCATTGATGGAAATGAAACTCTTGGTCTTTATGTTCAGAAAGTTAAAAATGCTACTCTTTTTTTCTTGTTCCTTCTTATTCTTAAAATGTAGTTGTAGTCCTAAGGTAACTGCAGGTTTTGAGTGTTCAGATGAAATCCTTCATATAGATCCATTATAGAGGGGGTCTGGAAGCTGATACAATCTGTGCTGCTCATTAGGGTAACACTGCACTAATACCTGAAATTCTGTCTACTCTACTGCAAGTATCAGCCTCTTCTACTCTTTTCTTCCCCACAGACCAGGAAAAGGTATTTCTGATGGGATAGAGAGTGTATATTTATCCTTGGGTCTACCTGTGTCTTCCTGGTTAGCACAAAAGGGCTGTGTTACAGAGGTTACAAGAGGCTGGAAAAAAGAAAACTTGGATTCTATGGTGCATATTTCTGAGTTTAACTGTTGCCATTATTTTTTCCTTTTTGCTTATGAAAGGCAAGCAGTGTTTGGCCTAAAAAGAGAAGATGCTACCTGCATTAAATAGTGTTGTAGAAGTTCTTTTCCACATGTGATAAACAAATTAATAAGCAGTACTTCAATATTGCCATTAACTCATTCATTTCATTTGTGATGAGTATTTCCATTTATGGGAAAAACATACTTTTTTTTTTTTTGAGGGATGTCTGTATGCCTGCTTCTCCAAGGAATGTAAGGGTTTTGTACATAGAAATGAAGTTCAAATATTTGTACACACTTTTGGTAGTGTTCCTTGCCTTTGCTGCTCTGTACCATGCACTGTGGCCAGTGAATGTTTTCCTTCCTAGTTCCAGTTTTACAAGAGAGCTCGTCTGAACTATGCTAGGTAATCAGATGAGTATTCAAAGAGAGAGGTTTTTGTCCAGTCAGTTATGTGCCACACATTCTATGTAGCTTTACACTACATAGTTTTACTACTACACAGTAATAAATGGGTGTCTTCCCTTTCTAGGGTTGTAACTTTGTGTGAAATACATTTTTTTCATATAATGTGATTTCTATGTGTTGTTTTTTTCCCCTTCAGATTTGACTTTTGTGACAGGTTCTCACGTAGGTGAGTTAATAGTTTGGGATGCACTTGACTGGACAAAGCAGGCATCTGAGTGCAACTTCTGGGACTCCTCTGTCCATCCAGATGTACAGCCAGAAATAAAGTTATCCCAGAGCCCACATGAAACTTCAGTTCAACACTTAACATCTGACAATGAGGTAAAAAGCTTCAGAGTAAATTACTTTAAGCTGGGATGATCTTACCACGGAAGACTGAATGGTTTCTGTTTCCAGTTTCCTCGTTTTAATATGAGAGGCTTCTTTTAAATGTGCACAGCTACTTTATGTGGTCAGCAGTTTTTATATAAAATACTGGCTGTTGACCTCTATGAAGGGTTTAATATGTTGATGATATGGAAACTAACATAATGGTCTGTCACAACAGCAAAATATTTATTACTTGTTTACAATGCCACTAGAGAAAAATAAATATGGGTGTGTGTTTTGATGACATGCATCTTTCATATTCCAGCTTCTGGAAATACAGTTTTCCCAGTAATGCACCTGTTTGAGCAGTTATAGCTGAGGTTACTATGAGAATACTGTGTGGTACTATTTAAGAGCAGGCATATGTCTATGCTTTATAGTAAATCAGTATTGCTCTTTTAGTTCAGGTGGACTAAACAGAATTGTATATTCAGATACGTTTCCAACATCAGATGTACTATAGTCATGCTTTAGACATGAGTTCTTTGTCAGAATACTCAGTTAGAGCTCAGTTATTGTACAGCAAACACTAAAAGCACTCAGGTTGATATTTAATTTTCTGAAATGTTAGTGGTAAGAGGAAAGATCTTTCATTGGGGCTATAGTGGGATTTTGGGGCATGTAGGTCAGTTATTTGGAATGTTTAAGAAAGAGATTCTTGGAAATGGATTCAGATATATAAGCTGTAAAAAAATAAAAGCTGTGGAAAAGCCTGAATGTAGGGTAAGGACAAAATAATCACCTGATGCATTTGCTTCTTTCTGAATAGAACTTTCCTAAAACCCTGGAGAGAGAAATGTTGTGGGATGTGGGGGGCTAAAAGATGTTGTTTTCTTTAAAGGTGGGATTTCCAGTGGTTCTGTTGTCAGTGCTTATTTCTACAATGAACCAAAAGTGAATTTTGTGTAGGATAAGTTCTGTAACTTGGCTTTGAAACGTTTTCATTCCATGCTTGAAAGCTACATATGATGTGTTTTAAGGGAGTAGAAAAGAATTTGGGGAAGGTCAGAAGCTGTCAAGACATTCAGTGTGGAATCTGGGGGTGCTGAGGGCTTTCTTCCATTTATGGAACTGAACTAAATAAATTGCTGTGATTTTTTTTTCATTGTGAGAGTTTTGAATCGTGGGAAAACATTGTTCTAGTGTTACATACTCAAATAGAAGGTGCTTTTAAGGTAGTGGTGTCTATTTTGTAAAGCTTCTACTTCAAAGATGGTGCAGAAATGTATACTTGTATAATGAATTATTTTGTTACCCACTACCTCAAAGCAGAACACTGTTCTTCATGTAAAAAAAATTGTGTAAAATATATGTTTCCTATGTTTTCTAGACTTGCTAGATAGATAGTTAGAGAAGATACACTTGTCTAGTTTGGCACTGAGCTTGTAGGCAAAACATGATTCAGAAACAAATGGGATGGTAAAAGTTTCCAAAACTAGGAAACAGTGCTAAGTAGTGCATCTGCTGTCCTGGTGTGTGTGTGTTTAGCTTGCCTGTTAATAGAAGTGTGCAATTTATGCTTCTTATGTTTTATTTTCTTGGATTTTGAGGTGATCAGGATTTTGCCAGGGCTTGTGATAAAAGAAGAGTGCTCCATGAAGAGCATCTTTTGCAAAGCTGTAAGACTGTATGGCTCAAGGTGGAAGAATTATGTAGAATTTGGGCCTTATGCAAAACTAGGATAATGGGATCAGTGGTTTGTGTTTTTTGTCTTGATTTGGTAATGGTGCTATCAGAAATCTGGTTAGTTTCAGTTCTTCCACAACAGGTATACATAAGGGAAAAAAAAAGAATAAAAACGTGAACAAAGAGTTTTGAACTATGTCAAAATATTGTTGAATATATATAGGAAATGTACACCAGAAGTGTGTACAAAGACCCTAGGTTACAAATTGTACAAAGACCCTAGGTTACAAAATGTTGATAGGCATGTAGTGTGAATTGTGTATGAGATGTTAATATTTGGGTTGTGTAAATGGAAGCAGGCTGTTCAGGGAAATATTCCAGCACACAGTCATCTAAACAAGGCATGTTCAAAACTGCAAATATGTACTGAATGGAAACATTTTGTACTCCTCTGGTTCTGAATATTAATCATGTGTATATGCACAGGATTGTACACTTGTCCTCTTTAAGTTCATCACAAGTCATGAAGCAGTCTAGGTCCAAAAGATCTGTAAGTTGTTTGTTGTGTCTTAGAGTCATGATGGTTATGAGATGGAATGCCTGCACTCTTCTGAAGAAAGGCATTGAACATAAAGTGCAGTATAATAATACTGTGTAATACTTCACTATGAGAAAGTTCATTTTCAGTATTCAGTAGAATGCTGAAAATGCTCAAATGCTTGAGCAAGACCCCTTCATCCATTTCTATCTTCAGTTAAAATTAAAAAAAAAAGTAAAAAATGCCAAACAGTTTCCTGTATTATCAGTCTTTCTTGATAAAACAAGAGTTTTTCAAAACACGGGACATTATTTTACTCTAAGAACATAAGCATTTAATTACAGAAGTGTATTGATTTGTTGGTATCCTTAGTTTATGCTTAGACTGTAATTTAATACAGACATTAAATTACTGCTTAGCGTATAAGATTATTTCCCACATTTACTTTTTAAAAATCCATCTCTTTTTATAACTTGCTAATTTCATATGTTTGGGATAAAGCAGTAACATAAAGACAGAAACTAGCTAGGTTGTAGTATTACTGAAAATCCATTATATGCAAGGTGATCCTTCAGTATCTGTTTCTGTAAGTTGTTCTATTGAATTTTCTTTCCAGTGTGTGTTTGCTGCTGTTGGGAAAGGCATATACGTATATAATCTTCAAATGAAGCGTGTGATTGCCTGCCAGAGAACTGCTCACGACTCCTCCGTGCTGCACATTGAGAAGTTCTCAAACAGGTAGAAAACAGTACATTTTGTTACTGGAGTAAAGAAAAGCAAAACTTGGAAGGGTGACTAGGGACAGACTGCAAAGGCTGCACTGGACTTCTGGGGCAGGGACTTGATCTTCAATTTGAGCTGCTTTTATTAGGTGGAGCTTGTTGATCTGATTTTGGAAAATTTGTCTTTGTAATTCAGTGGGTAAACCTATATTCCAGTATGACTGGTACACAGGCTTAAAATATGTCAGCTATTTTCAAAATCAGATTTGATGAAACACTTTTTTCTGTATTGTGAAAATATGGCTTAATGGTATTTTACTTCTACAGAGCAAAGGTATATAGCATATTCAGAATATATTTTCATTAAGTATTTTATAAGACTTGAAATGTTTTAACAGAAATTAATAACTTGCAGTTTTTGTTTGTTAGTGCAGAATTTCTAGCTGGAACTTGTTTTGACAGCCAACTTGGACAACTGCTGTATATATACATATATATTAATAGTAGTGTTAGGTCTCATTATATTCTTATTCAATGGGGCATAGTCTGCCAGAAAATAAAATCCAAGGCCTTGGTCTTGTAAATGCATGTGTTCTAACTATTCTTAATGTGTCATGAAATAGAGTACCTTTCCTTTCATAATTTTTCTTAAGAAAAACTAGGGTTTTGGTAATGCAAGTAATCTTAGAGAAACCAATTACTGGAGCCATGTTTGCGGTTTAATTGTGTTTTGGTTTATATAGTGGTATGCTTTTAATATGGGGTTAAAAAAGGTTTATTTTTTTCCACTTATCGTACAATTAAGTATTATAGTTTGTTCTGCTACTAATGAATGTTGTTTCTGTGAAGCCTCTGCACACTCTGCTGTGTTTAAGAGTTCTAGTAAACGTGTGAAGCCTGAGGCACTTACTGTCTCTCTCACAGAAGCATCACAAGGTGATTTGTACAGGTAAATATCCATGCTAATGTTGCTTATCAACTGTTTTTGCAGGCAGCTGATCTCCTGTTCAGAAGATGGCAGTGTGCGCATTTGGGAACTCAGAGAAAAGCAGCAGCTGCCAGCTGAACCAGTTCCAGCAGGTTTGCTAGTAGTGGGGCATGAAAGGAACATTTAAAAACCCAGTATTCACCATACAGGAATGCTTTCAGGCATTAAGAGATGCTTAAGAGATGCTTTCAGGCTTTGTAAAGAGGGATGATGTCTTGTGTTTAACCAGCTGATTACAGGTTTGGGAGGGAAACTGAAGAGAGTGTGGGTGTACTAGTCCTCCAAGATCTGGTATAGGATGGTAGAAGGTCCAGCTGAAGCAACTCTGTGCCACAAAGCTTACTTAGTGTTTACAGTTGCATGAGCTGGTTAAAAAAAAATTACCTGACAAACCTTGACCTTGATCCTTTCCTCTTTGTACCAAACAGTACAGTATTCTATACCATACAAGAGTAAATAGTCACAGGACCTTGTTTTGAAAGCTTGCAGATAAGCAGCTGGCACCAAAAAAGTGTTTTCTACATCTCCTCTTTGAATTTGAAATGATATTGGGACTCAGTTTGAAGTTGTATCCAAACTTACATACTGCTACTGGGCACTGCAGTTCTCAGAGCTAGTTGATAGTGTTACAGTAATCATTTTGCCCAGGTACTGATGTTCACAGAATCACAGAATGGATAAGGTTGAAAGGTATTACAGTGGGTCATATGGTCCAGCCTCCCTGCTCAAACAGGGTGATCCTAGAGCACATGACACAGGATTGTGTCCAAATGGTTCTAGAATATTCCCAGTTAGGGGGAACCTCTGGGCAGCCTGTTATGGTGCTCAGTCACCCATACAGTAAAGAAGTTCTTCCTCCTATTCAGGTGGAACTTCTTGTGCATCAGTGTCTGCCCACTGTCTCTTGTCCTGCTACTTAGCACCTCTGAGAAGTGCCTGGTCATTGTCTAAATACCTCCCTTCAGGTACTGATGGACATTGATGAGGTCCCCCCTCAAGGCTGATCAGGCCCAGTTTCCTTAGCCTATATCCAGATGTTCCAGTCTTCTCATCATTTTTGCAGCTTTTTGCTTGACCTGCTTGCTTGTCCTGAGGAGCTCAGAACTGGACACAGCAATCCTGGGGAAACCTCACTAGGGCTGCGTACAGGGGTGGGATCACCTTCCATGACCTGTTGGCAATGCTTTTCCTAATGCCCTCCAGGATCCCATTGGATTTCTTGGCCACCAGGACACGCTGCTGGCTCATGGACAGCTTGTTGTGCACCAGGACCCCCAGGTCCTTCTCTGCAGAGCTGCTCCCCAGCAGTCAGCCCCAGGCTGTGCTGGTGCCTGGGGTTGTTCCTCTCCAGGTGCAGGACCCTGCCCTTGCCTTTGCTGAATATCACAGGTTTCTTCTTTGTCCATCTCTCCAACCTACCGAGGTCCTTCTGAAGGGATGCACTGCATCAGCACGCTGAGGTGCTGGCCATTCCTCTCAACTTTGTATTCGCAGTGAATTTGCTGAGGAGGCACATTCCACCTTTTACAAGTCAAGGATGAACAAGTTAAACAATTCTGGGCCTAGTGTTGAACGCTGGGGGACATGGCCAGTGACAGGCTCCAACTGTGCCACTGATTTTGACCCTCTGGGATCTGTTTTTCAGGCAGTTCTCTGTTCACCTCACTGTCCAGTCATTCAGTCCACATCTGTGAGGATGTTGTGAGAGATAGTGTTGAAATCCCTGCAGAAGTCAAGTAGACAATATCCAGTACTTCCCCTCATCCATCCAAGTACTTGTTTCATTGTAGAAGGCAATTAGGTTGGTCAAACATGACTTGCTTTATTGAACCCATGCTGCCTATTCCTCATCACCATTTTGTCATCCATGTGGATAGAGATGGTCTCTAGAATGAGGTGCTCTGTCACTTTCCCAGGGATTGAGGTGAGGCTGACTGGCTGGTAGTTTCCCAGGTCCTCCTTCTTGCCCCTTTTGAAGACCAGGGTGATGTTTGCTTTCTTCCAGTCCCCAGCACCTCTCCTGATCTCCATGACCTTTCAAAGATGATCATGAGCGGCCTTGCAGTGGTGTCCGCCAGCTCTCTGAACACTTGTGAATGCATCCACTCAAGGCTTATGGTTTTGTGAATGTCAGGTTTCCCTATGTGGCTTCTAACATAATCCTCCTTGACCAAGGGAAAGTCTTCCTTCCAGCATTCCTTTACACTGGGTCAGAGAATACTGAGGGCTGGTCTTGTCATTGAAGACTGAAGTGAAATACAGTGTACCTGACTTCTCTGCATTCTGGTCTACCAGGGTGCCTCCCTCCATGTAACAGGCCCACATTATCCTTAGTTTTCCTTTTGTTATTGATATATTTGAAGAAGTCCTTCTTGTTGCCTTTGACATCCTTGGCCAGTTTTAATTCCAGATGGGTCTTGGCCTTCACAGTCTCATTTTTACTTACTCTGACAGCCTCTCTATATTTGTTTCAAGGGGCCTGACCCTGCTTTCATCTCCTGTGTATTTCCTGCTTACACTTGAGTAATGGCAGTTCCTTTGTAGTACTGGCTAGTCTTCGACCAGGCTCCCCTGCACACTGGCAGTTGTGGTCTTTGACAGGAGCTCTGGACAGTATCATTAGTATCAAGTACTGGGAGCAGCAACAGGCTGTTGCTGTTCTGTAGGATTTTTTTATTCAAGGTGTGAATAATTTTCTTGATTTATCTTGTCTACCTGGCTATTCATCTCTTGGTAACTTTTGAAAATATATTTTTGCTGCCTGGGTTGATTTATGAATGTTCTGTCTTCAGCATTGCTGGTGACAGACTGATCTACACAGTAGCAAGTGGTATTTGGTTTCACATTAGAAATTTGTAACTTCTATGAATCAAGCTGTTTGGGAAAAAACAAACATAGGGAGATAGTGCTGTTGATTTGCACTATTTTTATTGTAGGGATCCCCTGAGAAGTTGTTAATCTCACCAGATATTTCGCATGCATCAGGGCCATGGTTTAGCACAATTCTAGTTTTATGTGCTGACAGGGCTGAGGGAAGGATTGGGAAAGTCTGAACTGCTCTGTGAACAGAGCCCGATCTCCTTACTTTTGTCAGTACTACTATGTAGTTCTGGAGGCTGTGACTGTGTACTTCTATACAATCTAAATGGAACATGTGGGGTACTATATTTACACTCCACACTGGCTGATAGTTTTAAAACTGAAAGAAGGAGGCAGTGAGCCAGCACTTACATGCTGTAGTGTAGAACATACAGGGGAGAGATTGGCACCTCATTTTTGTGCTCTTTACGCAAGTTACAATTTAGGATGGCAGAGCAAAGATAAACACCACTTGTCCTGCATCTGCCTTTGCTGTTCAGTTCATTATTTTAGGAGGTCTTTGTATTTGTTCATAAATCTGAGTATTGTCTCAACTAGGTGTGTAATTCTGCATGTTTTCTAAATTACATTAAGTAGAACCAATGTTTCCTATGTTTCCTATGTTTCCTTCTTTCCCTCAAGATGAATAATCCAGATGCTAAAGGGCTGTACAGTACAATGCTTGTGTCTTTTTGCCATGCAAATGTCCTGCATTTAGATTTTATGTGGCTTTTGTAGTTCTCTCTTTAGCTAGAAGAAATTAATTGTATTTGTGATTTTTGCCAAAATAAGAGAATTTGTTTTCCTCCTCAGGATTTTTCAACATGTGGGGATTTGGAAGGGCAAACAAGCAGGCAAACCAAGCTGCTAAGAAGATGCAGGAGAATACACCTGTGTATTTCTTGGAGCTGGTTGGTGATTTGATTGGTCATTCATCAGCTGTGCAGGTAGGTCAGCTTTACTAAGAATGAGAAGTGAATGTTAGTAAGAACATAAATTTGATAGCGTTTCTTGAACTGTAACTTTTAACTATCTGGATATGGAGGCTACAACCACATTGTTTGTGTGGTACCTTCAGTGCAGTGTGAAAACAGTAAATACCTACTGACTTAATATTCTAATGACAACTTGCTCACTGACACCTGAGGACTGTATTTGCACGTATATGCTAGAGATAATCTGACAGAGTATTTTACTTTCGTTTATAAACTGCAGACAATACAGCTGGGAACCATGTACATTTCCACGAGTACAAATTGAATCATAAATTCACAATCTAAACAAGAGCTCCTACAAAAAACCAAAACCAAAACACCCTAAGTAATTTCTTAGCCCTTAGTGCTGTGGGCATTGAGGAGGTCTTCTAACTTAAGCAGTATTACCAGTATTATTCCATTCTTCTGTCTGCCTAAGATAGTGTGTGTTTGTTTTAAATGGCATTTTCCCTCCACACTTTCTTGTGACAACCTGTTGGAGTAACAAAGCACTTTGTTACAGTGGACTTCTACATACATTCTTAGCAGGAGGACAGGTAGAAGGGGATGGTGTGCAGTAGCTTTGCTTACAAGCATTCATGAGACAGACTGGATTTCAGAACTGCTGCTGCTAAAACCTGAAAGCTTTTCTTTAATAGCTAAGGTGAACCTTTCTGCCAAAGGGATTTTCGCAAGGCTCTCTGTCCCTTTTTGCTATCTTCCTTTTGAGAAACTCTTGGAAGAGGTCTTATTATCCACTTGGAAGGTTGCTATCTAAGAAAGAGGACATAGTGTGTAATTCAGCAAGAGACAAAAAGAAGGTGAGAGGGATATGTTGGGTCTTGGCTGAGATATAGAGCAGAGGCGTAGTGAAGATGATGGTGGATGTGGTTTCCTGCAGGGGTCTACATATGGAAAATCTTGGGTTTTTTTAAACTCTGGGCAGATGGGAGCTGTTGAGGAAGAAAATGTTGAATAGTGATGAAATGTGATGGCCAAGATGAGGGCTTGGGAGACTGTCTGCTAGAGCCCTGTAGCTATTAAGTGACCATTCCCAGGGCAGGTAGGCTTTGGCTGAATGTTTCCCCCAGACATATCCCTTTAACTGAAGATCCCTAAACTGAAGAATCAGGACATTGTGAGCATGCTCACATACTGTAGTGACATCACTGGTTTCATTGGCTGTCATGTTGAACTGCAGTTAGTAGTTAATTTTAGGCAGCCTTGTGAAGATCTCAGAAGTAAGAGGTTAATTCATGATTTGTCAGCTTAATTGGTCTTGCAGAATCCTTCCACTGGTGATGTACTTCCCTCCAGTGTTGTTTCTTGCTTGTTTCACTTACTCTGTGTGACTAGGCATGTGCTGATGTCTGTCACAATTGTTCATTCTTTCATCTTTCCAGGCCTGCAGTAGTACATTACTGTGTTGTGGGGGGGAGGGGGGACAGTGTACCCAGTGAACAGAGCACTGTGGCTTCTGTTCCCAGGAAACCAGATCAGAGTTCATATAAGTCATTCAGTCTTCTACTTCAGATTTGAAATAAGTTTCTTCAGGATTCTATCTGTTAGCTTCCCTATCTGTAAGGCTTTATTGCTTTTTTTAGATGGACATCTTTCAGTATGAAGTGCCTAAAGAGTTTATTGTTGTGTAGCAACTTTAAAAAGTTGTTTTTATGTAGCAATTTTATGGCATCTCAAATATACGGACAAGTATGCAATTTTGTATTCCTCTCTATAAGCAGAGCCATTTCAGATAAGTGTATTTGTTTAGTCCAGCTATACACTAAATAATTAAGCAAGTTGACCATCTCATGCAAGCATCATGGTAATAATAGTTGTTTCATTGCAGATGTTCCTGTACTTTGGTGAACTGGGATTGGCTACATGCTCTGCTGACCACCTCATTATTTTGTGGAAGGATGGTGAACGAGAATCTAGCCTCCGCAGTTTAATGCTGTTTAAAAAATTGGCACAAAATGGTGACTTGCAGCTCAAACTTTAAATTGTTTGAATACAGGCTGCATTTCTGTGAACTGGATGTGTGTTAAATGTGAGTGTAAAGGTACTGAGCTATTGGGAATCTGACTACTAGTAAAGCTTACACAATGGCATGAGTTATATTGGAACTTCTCTTAGTTGCTACTCTTCTCAAAGGAGAATTTTGCATTTTGGTATGCTCCGTCAGCAGAAATTGTATTCTCTTGAAAGACTAATGATGACTCATTAAATAGTTTCTAATATTATTCTGAATGTTTAAAATTATTGTGGGTGAATGTCAAAAATAAGAATTGTGAAATACGTTGGATGGATCATAATTAAAGCAGTTGAGGGCATCCACAGTGCTTTGTGCAGGAAGAAGGCATGGGAAGAAATCTGCAGCTTTCTGCTTTATCTAATTTATTTCTAGAAGCTGAACTTTCCTCACTGGTGGCTCAGAGTTTTGTGTATGCAGAAAGCCCCAAAAGGAAGCATTCTCAAATAGCAATTTTGCATTTAGTGTTAATATCCTGCACCAGTGGTAGGAAAAAAAAAAAAAGCCAGTTTGTGAGGTTCTAATTTTTGGCAAACTGAGGTTCATAGAAACTGTTTACTATAAGTAGCTGCAGTTTTACTTAGATTAGCCTACATTACTGTAGTTTATGCAGCACCATTACCAAGTTTAGCACACAGTGTGATTAGTTTAGCTTCATCCTTCCATAGTGCATTCATTAAATTTGCATCTAATAAAAAGCATTTGCCTTACCATGAATTTTCAGAATGTACAATATTTTCTTAAGCAGTAGGAGTCGATATGTTAAATAGTAGTGAAACTGTGTTTTGCCATATGAATACTAAATTCCCAGCTGAAGTCTGACTTCAGAGAAATCTGCACTAAGTTTGTACAGATAAATAGTATTTCAGAGTTAAAAAAAAAGTGTCTAAGTACACAGGTACTAAGAGTCTGAGATAGCAGCAGCTAAACAGGAGTATTGAATGCAATGCAAGAAATGCATTGAAGAATGCAGGAAGAAATGCAATGTAAAACATAAAGCTCAAACCACAGCAACAGAAACACAAAAGCAGAAAACTAATCTACAGACAAACAAGCAAATAATCCCCTCCCCCTCCCAACAACAACAACAAACCAAAAAACGAAGCAAAGTTAAACCTATAACTGATAGAAAGAAGGCGTTAGGAAGGACAAGATAATGTGTGGTACATTACCATTTGAACAGAAAAAAGCTAAGAAAAAGGGAAAGTTTGGGGACTTAGTGGTCATTGAACTATGTAAAAGAGGGTGCTTCTGTCCTCAGGTCTACTGAGAATACACAGCACTTAAATGGTGTAGGAATAAGTCTTGCACAACTTTTCAGTGCCATCTCTTCTCTTTGAATCGATAATTGTTTTCAGTACATTCCAGACTTCAGATACAGTGGTTGCAGTAAGTGCAATTGAAACAAAGGGCTAGGCAGATTCTTGCAAGAGCAGAAACAAAAGGAGAAAGCTCCTAGCTTCCTAGAAGAAACCAAAGAACCTTTTAGACTTGCTTTCCCCAGCAGCCCACCTTTGCCTCTTGAATCTTATTATGAGACCATAATCTCTGGAAAGCAGGGCAGAGGGGTAGTAAGATTTTGAGTTGTAATTTTGCCATACCTTAGTCAAGTTTTACAGCTAATCTTACTTGAGTGTAGAGCTCAAAATAATATATTTCAATACCACAAAACAAATGGAGGAATTGTTAAACTACCCTCTCCTTTCAATTCAAGGGAGGTTAAATCACGCTTAAATCTTGAGCTCTGTGTTCTTTGCTAAGGCTGGCTATTCTGTTGACCTAAGTAGCAAAGATGTTTGGATTACAGCTGAGGATAACATGCCTTTAGGTATCTGGTATTAAACTTGAGAGAAGAAAGCATATTAAGTATACATTGCTTCAGCATGTCTTCGTCAGCAAATGTTGCATTTTTGGCTTACGCAGGAGAAGCTGGAGAGATAAAACCTCTCACTGAATATTTTTTTCCTTGTTTTAATTACAAAATAACTATTTGGTTGTATATAAAGCTTGTGTGTGCAGATTGTTATGGCACCTTTACAGTGAAAGCTTATAAAACTTAGGTTTTTTTGGAGAGCTATCGTCAGTTACAACTAGTGAGAAGGAAGATCATATTTTTATTATCTCTTCTTATAGCATGAGAACAACGATTTCCTTTTTATGTGATTGCTTTTAAGTAAATACCTGGTAGAGAAACAGACCTATTTAAGTGAACAGTTCGAGTCACAAAACTTGCTGTGCATTTTACACGGATGTAATTAATCTTTAAATAGTCCTACACGCATGTATAAATATTTATCAAAAGTGCCATTGTTCTCAGGTAGACTGCATTGGCAGTAGATCTCCCAAGGGTCTCTTCTTTTAAAGATGGCTGACTTAAAAGTACTGAGTTCTTTGTTTTACAAAACTATATCCTATTCCTTTGTTAAATGTCATTTGCTGTTGGGAGATGCAGTGCGCAAAATTATGGTGACTAGATGGGACTTCTTACATCTAACCGATGTCCTAAATTTTTTCCACCTTACAGTAACACTGAATTCCGTATGTTCATGTCATGGAAGTAAATATCTTTATCACACCTCCTCTTAATACTTTTATAACTCTGACGTGGCTGTTTTACATCTATGCACTGACAATAGCATGGAACAAGTAGCTGTCAGTAAACTGGACTAGTCTAGGAGATCTTGCACAACTGGCAGATGATGATTAATCTGTGCTGGTTTATTTTGCTTAAAGAGGACCTATATCCACTCAATTTATTTTTTTTTCTTAGTCTGACTGGGAAGATACACAAGATCCTACAACAAATATATTGATTCTGAATGAATGCCTTGGCTTCAGTTCTGGTTCACAAGTAAAACTTTATTTTTTTTGATGCCTTCCACTGTTGACATTTTGTTCTGTGTGACAGAAGTGTGACAAAAATTATGAATTAAATGTTTTACATGGATGTGGTCTTACATTGTTGCTATATTTAACAAATTAAATTTAACAAAGCTTAAATCTTGGGAAATTCTTTTCTCTAATGCAAGCTGCAGTGAATGTTCAGTTACCAGAATAGTTAAGGTACAACCACCAAGAGCACTAGTTCTAAATAAAGAAATGGTAAAAGCAAACAGTATACAGTATTAAAAAACTGAGGTTCAACTTCTCTGAATAAAAATCCACTGAAAAATGTTGCCATAGATAATAGGAAAGAAAGAATAATCATGCTTCACCAGAAACACCATTCTTCAAGTATACACGATGTAGCATTTTAATACACAGCAACCTGCCTTGGCTATGACAAAAGTAAGGATCTGTTACAATTCTAACAAAAATATAGCTTCTATATATTTTTCTGCACATACATTTTATGAATGTTGCCTTTTGTTTCAGAACTTGGTACAAAACATACAAAAAAGGTTGGCACATATGTAAGCTACGTGCAGTAAACAGCATTGTCACTATTCTTCCATAGCAATCTATGCTGTTTGCTTTTTTTCCCCCTTTTTCTTTACCCAGTTTGATTTTTGATACAGCACAGGGTAGATGGCGTGCTTCTTTAACTGCAGCCACAGCTTTGACAGTCTTGCTTGCAGCCTGAAGTGCACAGTATTAAAAATCAGCAGTTCTGCTAGTAGTTATTTACTGAATAGTCTGAGAATAGTCTAAAATTTAAACTCATGTTCTGCATGTGATTAAAATGAGATGTACAAAAATACGCATTTGTGCTTTGAAAGCCTTAGCATAAATTTAATATCTTAGAACTAATGAAGAACTATATTTGATTTTCAACTGATTTACATATTTTGAAGTACTTCTTACATCACAAAACCAATCAGCATTTTATTAGGAGAATAAAGTAATACAAATTATAATGTTTTTATAAATTATAGCCTGAAAATTTTTTTTAAAAAGTGAAAGGTTCATCCTAGAAGTAGCACAAGAAATGAACTTGTCATAAAATTTATCAGTTTAATAAAAGTAATGACCATGTTTACAAACACCATTTTTATAAAAAAGGATGGTGATCAAGTGCCACAATAGTTTTTTGTGTAAAATTTGGTGAAAATTTGTGTTATGACATCTAAAAGATGGCAGAGAACCATGTGGATGGCACTACCTAGACAGAACATGCTTATTTTCCTGTATTATATGATCAATTTTAGAGAACATTGAGCTGTACCAAGGTTTTATATGGAAAAGAAAAAACACATGGTGGTCTGAGAGAGTCTCTGTAATAAGAAAGTTGTTTTAAAAGGTGTCATGTTTGGTTTTTTATGTATCCAGTTTATTAAGGTTTACTTGTTTTGCTGTGCATGTTCTCTTTAAAAGTATGGTTCAGAGAGCTGTAGAACACTGACAGAATTTGAACAAATTTATGCTGAATAAGTGAGAAGTTTCTATCCTTATTTGACAGGCTATTCTTACTCTCCTGGTGACTAGATTATCCCTGTCTCTGAAAAACAGTTGTGTGAAGCATTAGTAAATAAAGTTGTGTCAATTACAAGATTCAACAAGTGCATATTCAGTATTAGAAACTAGTTTCAGAAGTACATTTTCTGCCACAAAATATTATTTCCAAAGAGCACTTAGTCATCTGTGTTTATATAGCCTCTAAAAACATTTTTCTGTAGAATTCATAGAAGCTTAAAAATGAGAAAATATTTCCTTCTTGTCACGCAGTCTTAATTTCACTGGAAAAGCAACATTAATCCCCTTTGTAGCCAAGAGTTTCTGTAAGTGATTCACAGTGAAACTGGTAGAGCAAGAGGTCTGGTTTCCTTGACTTAGTGTCAGTTGTTGTTTTCTGATGGGAGCCTGAGACTCTTGCACTTCAAATCATCCAGTGTTTTCCAGTGTTTGTAGTTATTAGCCAAGTGTTGCATTAAAACAGGCAGATGTGCAAATGCTGAAAGAACAGGAAAAAGAGTTTTACCATGTTTATAGAATGGGCAGAAGAACAGCCCAGCCTGATCTGAAATTAGCATTCTCTTACTCTCTTTTGTTCTTCTAATTCCTTAGAGTAAGACTAAAAGGGGAAATATATTTTGGGTTTTTTAGTATGTTTCTCTTTCAAGAAGATCCTTTCTCAATTGCTTGGTGACTTTATTAAATTATGCTGAGGTGCAGCCTTGGTGGTCTTAGTTTCTGCTGCTCAGAAGAAATACAGTGCTAAAGGGAAAAAGTACATAGATGATAAAAAAGCTTAGTTTTAAGCCATTGCTCCTTCTCTACGTAGATTGCCTGGTAAGTGCGCAACTTCATAATGTGCAGTGAAACAGGCTTCAGTGTCATGATTGCACAATATCCTGTGCTGTACTGCTTATGTATGGGTACTGCCTCTGAAAAAAGTGGACACCAGGCCACCTTGAGATTAGTAATTTTGGACTGTAGGAATCTCTGTGTCAGAGCAAGGAAGAAAAATCAGTACTTACCATCCCATGCATCAAACATATCTGTTATAAAATAATCAATGAAGGAAATCTGAGACTTGGGGATGCTGCAGGTGTTTCTGTCAAATACTGGCATTACAACAGGCAGGCCCTGTCTCTTCTCTTCATCAGTCTAAGAAGACAAAACTCCAGTTAGCAACTAGAGCTTTCCTGACTTTCATGCTGGAGTAGCACTAGATGAATTGCAGTAGAAAGTTTGAGACAAGCCTCAGAACCCCTCAGATGAACTGCATAATTTCATGTGTGTTATTTTGTCTGGAACAGGGACTGAAATCAACATCTCTTCCCTTTCACAAGTACTCTTTATTACTGCAGCCCTGTGATTGCATTTAGCTCCAACAAGACAGAATGCTGTAATCTCATGAGTAGGGTACACCAGCTAAAAATAAGGAAAATGGCGTTGCAGAGTACTTCAGCAGAGAACAGGTTTGATCGCTCATTTTTCCACATCTGTTACAAGCCATCTGTCTTTTAAGTAAGAAGAGATTGTTGCTGGTGCTACTTCCTCTGCTTATATCAGGTTATAAGATAAATGTAAGTAAAGGTATGCCCTTTAACTCTGTCCCCAGCTGGAAGAGGCCTGGTTTTGTTGCGCTCACTTTGGTGGAGGATCAGATCACCTCAGCAGTTTCTTACAATGCAATTCCAAATAACATCCCCTTTTAAGTAGTACAGGCAGCATTTAATACAGGAAGTGGTGGCAGAGCAGTCTTCAAAATTAGCAGAGCTGAATAAACTGGAGAACAGCTCTGCACCTCGCATTGTTGCAAGTAGGCTAGTGCTTAATTTGGGCATTTTAAAACTAGTTTATGATACCTTGACTGCTAGGGAGACACAACATAAGTGTTCTTTGATCTTTCTTAGGACATGACAGAATTTATTCACTATAATTAAAACGAAATTCAAACATGTTTCAGGTAGCAGCTACAATTTTCTTTCAGTAGTAACTATCACGTGTGACCTGAATTTGAGCAGTAGGCATGCCCACTTTTCTTTGTCTTCACTCATCACTTTTATTTCCACACATTACTGGCAAATAAAAGCTAGTATTTTATCAGTTGTTAATTGAAGTGCTGAAAGAGTTAAGCTGGTTGCATTTCTGTGAGAAAAACAGAATGTGAAGAAAGAAAGCTGAGCTACCAGTACTGTCTGGAGACATCCCATGTGATAAGTATTTACACTGCCCACATGTCTGCACTACTTTTCTGCCTACAATGATAGTAGTTCAGATTCTATCTTAGAAGAGAAAGGATGATCTCAATAGTTCAGCTGATGTATGGATCTTCAGAGAAGGTATTGGGACAAGAAGCTGGAATGCTGACCATCTTGAATTTCAGTCAGTTAAGTTGAGTAGGACCAATCAAATAGTTTTGTTCAGATGACAAAAGTGTAAACCTCTCCACCATTCTGTACAATGAGCTTCATGATAAGCAAACTAGCTAATTGCTTGAAGTGAATTCTTCTGCCTGAAATTGAGGGGCCACTTCTGACTGTGAACAAAAAACATACATCTGGACTTGGTGGTGACACCAGGCCGACCCTCTGTGGAACAGATCAGCCGACATAATAGTTAAATCATAAAAATAATACGTACCTGTGCAAAGTACTCCTCTGAAATCCTGCCTGCCCATTCGATACATAGCTCTAGGGGGCGACATGGATTTGCTACATCTGCACATTTAATCATCATACGCTTGATCAATGTCTGGTTGTCTGGAAAATTCTTTATGTTGGTTGTGCATTCAGTTTCGCTGCCTTCACTCTGTAAAGAAGATTTGGTTACAGGGACCTGTGGCAGCATCCCTGCTAGCAGGACCGAGGGCGGCATCATCAGCTGTACCAGACATAGGCACTAAGCAGGCACCCAGTAGGCTGTCTTACAATTTCAAGCAGAGCACCAAGAACTTGGAGAAGAAGGTGATGTCTGAGAACTGGAGCCTTGCTAAGTAACTAATGATAGCCAAAATACAAACTACAGTTGTGGACATTCTCAAAATTAGTATCAAAATTTGTGAAATAAGGTGCCACAGACTCTGCATCCCACCCTGGCCCTCTTGGAAGAGGACCATAACAAGGGATGCATCCACTAACTGCAAGCTCATAAACAATCCTCACTTCTGAATGTTTAAATATAGGGGTGGTAATGGTAGGGGACTACTTCACTCCGGGATGTTTCTGGAGTTAGATTTTTATTCCTAAATAGAAAACTGAGACAGGCACAGGGGTTGAATTGACTATTTCTTTTACACAGAGAAGAGCAGATCTCTGACATTCAGTTCCAGCATGTTTCTAAGGAGAGCTGCTTTCTTTGTACCAGATTTTGAACCTTCAACCTGGAGTAATCTTTGATTTCAGTTCCCAGGGAGGATGAAATTTTACATAATCTATGAGATTAACAGTAGGAAATCACAGGAGCAGCAGACTGACTGCAGAAATTCTCTGCTTCTTAGACAGTAAATTCCAAACTTCTTACTGACTTCTCTGGAGACCAGGTGGAGGTGATAAGGTAGTTTTTCCTAGTCTGCTGTGGCATCATATTCTGGGTCTTGACCAGTTTAGAAAGGCACTGGTATATTATGGAGTAATGACTCTGCTCACATGGCACTAATGCTATTCTCAAAATAATGTATTTATAGAATTTTGTCTTCCTTTCACTGACTGCTAAATTCAACTCTTGAGTGAAAAACTGAATGTAAGTACTTTTTGTCACCACAACTAAATTAGTATCTTTGTGGCTTATGGGGAAATATTTTTCAGTGACTTTTGCCAATTTAGGCATTTATCTTCTAACTTTATATTTAGCAGTTAATCCTTTTTCAGCATGGGTAGCCCAGCAAAGAACTGTCAGGTTAACCCTGTACCTTAACTGCTATTCAAGACCAAAACCAGAAGGAGCCACTGTTAACAGTAAAGAACAGAACAACCCAATAGGGAAAACAATAAGTCTGTAGTGGAAGTGGTTCTCTCCTCTCTGTTTATTGTGAGATAAGTTCAGCTCATATTTTTGCAGGAGTGGAGCTCAGTGGTCTCTAGAAGCAGTTAATTTCAGCTAACAGAATGATGTCTTTAAAGTTGTAAACGGTACCCATGACAGCCTACAGTACAAAGTCCAATTATGGATAGCTAATAGAAGGTATTTCTGTTTAGCATTGCTGACCTTGTCTGATTTTTTTTTGCATGTTTCCAGCAAAGCATTATATTCACTAAGGCGAATTAAGATAGTCTTTCCTCAGGTAACAGTGCCCTGAAAAACCTGGTCAGGCCCTGGGTCAGCCTCAAGAGGCAGCAAGAGAAGGTAAGAGGGGATAGGAAACTCAGAGACAGCTAATTAAATAAACGCTGGTGGAGCATTAGGGTGTGTAACTGTTAGACAAAAAGTTCTGGACATCTCTTAGTAAAATCAGGAGTGGTCTCAGATCTTGAAGGCTCCAGATTACACTGAGACAAAACTGTTGAGGAGGTTCCTCAGTTACATCCCTACACTCAGACAAATCCCACTCTTTGGAGACAGGATCATAGGAACAGGTGCCAGCCGGCTCCATGCACAGAATGTTCCATGTAAAACAACATCCACCCATATATTTCCTTAATACAAGATGGCTTTGAACACAGCTTATAAAACGAAGTGTTTAAATGAAGTAAGAGCAGAAAAGAGAGGAATTATATTTTTTCACACTTAGATATGTGAGGCCACAAATCCATTTGTGCCTTTTGGACATTACCACAACACAAATTAATGCAAGGTGAATGAAAATGGTACTTAAGGTTGTCTGGAAAAAATCTCACTGAAATACCTGAAGACATAAAGTCCTGCAAGCACTTACACGTGGGCTGGCCTCCTCAGATGCCATAGGCTTGTTGATACTGTTCACAAATTTGTTGACATGCTCAAAGTGCTTCGTCATCTCTGTTGCCAAAACCATGTCAATAATGGCCTGTCGCAATGTCCTGTAGCGATTTCTAGGAAAGAGAGAGTTCTTGCTTATGAGCTTGCCAGACAGGACTCTGCCCTTTCCTCATCCCTGCCCACACACTGCTACAAAGCACTGCTTAGGGGCTCAGCCACAAGCTGGGGCCTTCAGAGTTAGGAACATTCTAAGGATTGATAGAGGAATGGACAAGATCATGCCTCTCTAAATTCCCCCTGCTACGTTATTTTTTACCTAATGAAAATCAATCCTGTGAAGTCAACAAAAATTTACAACTCAGTTGCATAATGCTGGTAAGACTAAGTTCTCCAGGAATGGTACCAATGTGTCCATTGCACTGCATGTTAGTGTGTTAGATTGGAATGCAAATCTCAGGCTTTTCAAAAACAACAGGGAGGTAGACAAATCAATTACTTCTTTCCCTTTAAGAGCTCTTTTCTTCTCACCTTGTCCCTAGAAAAGCTGGAGTCATGCGGTGGGAACTCTTAAGCTACTTGCATGCCCAGCCAACCACACGGAGCTTCCAGCTCTCCCAGAGCTTCAAGTCCTCTGCTACCACCTTTTCCATTCCATGTAAATGGAGTGCTGGGATGCATAGGACCTTGTGCAGACACAACATGCAGCATCTAGCTGCTGGTGTGTAAAACATACCCCAAAAAAATAATGCCCGGGCTCTTTCAATGAAAAGGCAGTGGGCCTACATGCAGCCTTGAGGCTGTTAACTGGACAAAATTAATGTAATTAATGAAAGATTATTAAACATCTCTCTAAGCTTCCAATAATTACAAACTGGAAGACAGGGCTGGTGAGGGGCAAATGACAAACTTTTTATAAATCATATCTACATAGGATTCTAGAAGCAGTTAAATTTTATTATCTGTATTTAAACTATGTATTCTTGTTTAGAAGGTAGGCTCTCAGTTTGCCCCAAAGTAAAACTGCCAAATAAGCAGTCCACATGTGGACACTCCAGCAGACACACCTATCAATATTCTTGAAAATGTTGTATTTGCTGTCTTTTGTTGTAAGCTGAAACGCCAGTGCTGTGTGATGACTCTCTAATACAGCTGTATCATTGTAAAGGACAGCTAATTCGCTGCCTGCATTGCAGAGGAATGAGTTGGTCCGTCCAGGATGGTCTACATCATGAATGGTGGCAGCTATTAATGCAGCTACCTCATCTAAATGGTCCAGACTTCCCTACAGGAAGAGAGAAAAATTACGATGTGGCACAAAAGTTACAATAAATATTTTCTGATAATTTCCAGGTACCCACAATTAGACAAGTGTAAACTTAAACAGAGATCCTACCTCCTTACAGTCATTTTCCATTCACTGTGCCCACAGCTTACCAACCACAAAATTTCTACTCCTACCCTTATCCAAATATGCTTTCTTTAGTGAAGCTTTTTACACTGCTGTCACCTGAGCAGTATGTTTGCATAGAATTCTTCAATGGATAGATCACCTTGGGGTTTCCTTCCACTTTGTTGCTTGCCTGAATGCATCTGTATTGACTCTGCTCCTACACATTTTTAACATAGGATAGGCTATTTCACTTGGAAGTGAAACCTGCAACAATCATTGGCCAAACTACCTGACCATTTCAGGGCTGAACAAAAGTTGAAGCATGTTATTATGGGCATTGTCCAAATGCCCCTTAAACACTGACAGTGGCGGGGGGCTGCCTCTCTGGGAAGCCTGTTCCAGTATTTAACCACACAGTAAAGAAATGTTTCCTGATGTCCAGTCTGAACCTCCCCTGGCACAACTTTGAGCCTTTCCCATATGCTGCTGGGTACCAGGGAGACTAGCTCACACCTCCCTCTCCAAAGCTTTTGTGAAGCTTTATTAAGAACTGTTACCTACAACCAATTTACAAGAGACAGAAAAGAGCCAGGTTCCCTCCCCACCTCCATCATTGCTACTTAAAAATGTAAATTTGTATAAACAGACTTTAGAGAAACTGTGGGCCAGCTTGCATCACAGGAAGACTTCAAGGACAGAGAAAGTTTATGAAGCCGTTATTTAAACATTTGACTTCTGGACGACACACATAAAATGGCAAACACGCTGAAATCCTAGCTCAGAGAACTCCTAGATGATGATTCTACCTTAACTCTCTCCTTCCCAAGAAAGAAGGCAGTAGCATGCAGAACATCTGCTGCATGTGTGGAGTTGTGGTATGAATTGGAGGAATGGTAGTTGGCTTCAATGACCTGCAGCCATGCCCGCAGCGTTGCTTCCGAACAATTTAAAAACTCCGAGACCCCAAACCGGGCAAAAACTTTTAACCCCAAATACACTAATGGCCTGAAAAACAACAGAAGAAAAAAAGCACTGCTGTAAAATAGGAACTTGTGGTGTTCTAGAAGTGATACATTCAACAAAGAAACCAAGACTTCCTTCTAGAAGGAGTGAGTGAAGTTAAACATTTTTAAATTGCATATCTATAACCTCTAAAAAGCCTGGTCAAGGTTACAAAATGATTGCATCTATTATCCTTTCAGACATTATTTTAATGTTTTGTAAAAATGGTACACTTCCATTAGAGTTAAAACAATTCTTGTGGCTTCAGAAAAAAACATCTTAAAAGCCCATTTTTTTGTGTTTAGTATCTGTCAATGAAATAAAATTCCATTAAATTTTTTCCTGAGGGGAATAAGCAGACTTTGAATGTGGCATGAGTACATGCCATAGACTAAAACGTCGTAAGCCAAAAAAAGGTCAAATGTCAACTCTGAAGTGCTCTGTGTGTGTGTGTTTGTGCAGTGCTGAGAAGCCCATGTGTGAAACAGTAAACAGAGTGAATTCTTAAATCCAAATCCACTCTGTGTTGCCTGTGAGAGTCCTATCCATTAGTTACATTTTTCAATCCTGCAAGATGATCTACACAGCCTCTGAGTTGAGAAAGGCATAACCAAACCCCAGCATCGGCAGATTAAAACCAGGCAAATGCAGATTTCAAAAATGGCCATTTTATGCAAAGAGTACACAAGAACAGGTAGTCTGTTTGATTCTTTGTGTCTTGGAATGAAAACAACTTATCTCTCTGTATGATGTGCTTTTTTTTTGCAGTCTGCATGACCCCAAAACTACTGAAGTCTGTTTTCATTACAAACTTTAGAAGCCCAGTCTGTTGATCCTATCACTGCTTTATCCTCCATCCCATTTTTTTATGCCTATAATCAAAAACCACAGTTGCTTTAGATCTTCCCAAATCATGGAATTATTTAGGTGAGGAACGTGAGAGGTTTGCTTTTTCCAGCCTGATTATTTGCACATGAGCAAGAAAAAGGGGCATCTGGAGGGGACCCAAGATGTGACAACATTGGACTATATTGAACAGTGTCACTTGGATAGAGTGGATGTGAGTCAAGCAGTTCAGCTCTCACAGATTTGCTGTGTCTTGCTTCAGTTTTTCCAGAGCTACAAGTTCTTTAGCAAACTTTCTATGGGCACCCAGGCAAAGGAGTCCAGTACCTTTTATTTGTAACAGCCTCCAACTCAAAAATATTGAAGTCCCAACTTTCCTCGTTATCTAGGAGCTGTGCAATACAGGGTGGAACATCATTGATGGTGTTTGGCACTGGAAGGTGAGTATGGCTCAGGTTCATATCTGTTGAAATGGAATTTGGGCATTAACACATTTCTGGGTTATTCCCTCTACAGTGCCACAACCCCTCTTCAGCATTCCATTTAGAGAACAACTGCTTTTCAAGAAAAACAGCTTTTTCTCCTTACATGAAAAAGTCTGTAAATGCCTATAATAGAAAGGTTTATTACAGAGCATTTGGACATAAACCAAAAAGATGAATGAATATTTCTTTGACAATTTGGTTTTTTTGCCAACATTTTGAAATGCATTATTTTAATTATTTGAGCCTGTTTCACCACCAAAATAGAAGCAGCCTAGCACTTGTGCCACAGTAATTTAGGCAAGCGTTTTCAGAGACATATATCCCACTGCAAATTAGCCAGAAGCTGTATGTTAGCAATATCAACAAGAGAAGTCACACGTGCAAAGGGAAGTTTAAAATGATGGCTTACTCTTAGAAAACACATACTCATTTCCTGACAGTCTTCTCAAGCCATCCTGAAAAACAAAGCCAGTTTATCTTAGTGTTTTTTCAATCACTAGTTGTAAAAATACTACATGCACTTCAGGTACTTTTCCTGGGTATTAAAAGCACTGCTCTTACTGGGATACTGTAACATAATCCTTGTTTTAGGGTGTTTCAAAACAAACATGAAAGGATCCCCAGAAGACTGGCATGAGACCTCCAGAAAAGATATTAAATACACAGGGTGTTCCCTTCCTTGACCCTCTCATTTGTACCTGCAGGATTTCATCATTCAAATCAGCCATTATAATTTATTTTTCATTTTCTTTATATTATTTTGGTGAGGATTAGCTCAGTGTCTATTAAAAAATTAGTAATTTAATGACAAAATTGAGGTCGTCTGTGTCTTGCTGCTCTTATGGGACCAAAATTGGAACCTGGTTAAAGCCACCTCACTGATACACTGGACCAGCTATAGAGCAATCCCTCTAAACCCATGTAAGCTTGTAGAATTTGTATAAAGTATCTCCTTCAGTATCTTCTGAGAGATTGGATATAGTTTCTGGTGGCAAGTCTGTTCAGTTGTATCTGAGGATGAATGCACCCAGTGGACTGAGATGTGGCCATAGCTTACTACATCCTGCATTACCTCTGGTAAAGAGGCCAAAATAATTAAATGAAATGGTGATGAATTATAAGTCCCCTTCCCATTGCTTGGGAAATTTTAGCACAGCAGAGCACTGAACTGTGATGTAGGACACTAGTAGCAGCAATTTAATCTTTACTAATTTTACTCACATTCATCAAACCTCCAACAAGATCACTTGTGTGAGGATCTTCATCTTTGGTACCTAGCTGAGGGGAATAGAGTTCTGTTGTCCGCAGAATTTCCAGGACTCTGTCCAAGGCCTCTGCTACTGTGATCGGGCTGTTTTCCTGGGCAGCATTAATTATGTTAATAACCTGAAAGCAGATAAAGGAGGCAGGCAAGAAAAGTGAATGACACTTCTTTCTTATTACAGGATTTTTATTCTTGTCTTGATTATGCTAATTCTCATCAAATGCAATGTAATTCCCCACAACCCTTGAAGTACAACTCTGAAAATGTAAATTTGTGCTCCGATTTCCTGGTATCCATCTGCTATTTTTAACTGGCAAACTCCTGCAAAGTGGAAGTGGAATGGTGTGAAGTATCTGAAATAGTTCTCAGTGGATGGACCAAAAGCTAGCAATGTCCTAGACCTTCAGCATATCCAGGTCTGCTCTGAAACAAATTATTCAATTCCTGGAGGAAAACCCAAACAAAACAAACTCTTGGATGTGACTCAGATATTCTGATATTAGATGTAATGCCTTAGTTTTCTCCGTGTAGAAGTGAAGGGTAGAGAGCAGAAAGAGCTGGACTGTGGGAGAAGAGGCTCTTTGAAATCCACACTGTGCCTCAGCCACAATCCAGAAATGTACCAATGTCTGCTCCTAGCTCTGCCAAGAATAGCAGGAAGAAAGTCCCAGTGCTGTCTTCTCCAGGAGCTAGAGGCTGTTCCACAGCCACTACAAGTCTCCCTGTGGATATGACTGAGGATCAAGAAAAGGAAAGGAGACATGTAAGTTGCTCTTGCACTCACAGTGGTGCTGGGAAGTAAGAGCTTGAGGATAGGAAGAGAAAGGAAAAATGAAAGGGAAAGGAAAAGGGAAAGGGAAAGGGAAAGGGAAAGGATGGTTTCAAAGTGGAAGATACCTGATACCCTGGTGTCTTATAAGTCAATGTGCAGCTGATTTGTGACAGCAGAATTTTTATAACATAGTGAAGGAAGGCTGAAAAAAGTTGGGGAGACAGAAGATGGTGCAGGTGCTCCCTCTTCTGCATGGCAGTAGTGAGAGCAAAGGTAAGACTGGAAGAACATCCTCCTAGTCACATATGACCCAACACACCAGTGTCCCTTTCCTGCCAAAAGCCATGCATTTAGCAAGGGCACCCTTCTCCCCTCCTTAGTATTCTTCCTTATGACTAGCATTTGGGATGCCATGACGAGATGTAGAAAGTGATAAAAAAAATTACTTACTCTGTTAAATACAAAGTGCAGGAAGCCTCTACTTCTCTGTCCAGAAAATACATACTTCCCTATGAGCGCAACTCAAAACTGGAGTTTGTGGAAAAAGTCAGTGCTCGGGACTCACCTTTGTGATAGGAGCTTCTATTGTCATAGAATGAATCCGTGCCATTGAAGAGTACCGTCGGGTCTGTAAACTTGGAGCTGCCATTAAAGAGAGTGTGAATCAGAAGACAGCATTTGAAGAGTGCAGATGGCAGGGGAACAGCACAATGAAATACAGCCGTATTTCTCCTGTATCTTTCCCCCTGCAAGTTTTTCACTGTTTCATTTCTTGTACTTGTCTGCCTTCTTGGCAGCCACCCCTCATTTTTGCTGTCAGATTTTCCATCCATCCTTCACTTCAGAATGGTTCATGTCCTTTGATTGCAATGAATCTCTATCAGACATTACTCCTCCTGTAAGTCTGTGTGTGTTCCTCATCTTGGTGGTATAAGTGCTCTAATGAAAACCATTCCTACTCCCCATGAGTGCTTCTCTCAGTACACACAGGGGCAGAAACAAATCTCTGCCACCATTGTCCCACCCCAGTAAGCAGTCACAGATGGGATCAGTAGAAGTACTGTAAGAAACCAACAGCAATAGGTTCCTTTATGTTAAACACTAATAAACCAAAAATATGTATTGAGAAGCACAAGTTGCAGCTTTCTAAGGGAGGTGGCACTAATGCTTCACCACACACTCTTTCAGCAGGCTGCTTCTATCCCTTGGCAGAGTCACTCCTCCTCCCTGTGAAGTCATTCAGTGCTGCCATGCATTGTATTATGATGCTGGTACTTAGGTTGGGGCATGCTTTGCAAATTTGAAAGAAATTTTACAGCTGTTACAGAAAAATTGAATAATCTCTGTTTAGTCAGCTGTGAATCTGTCTGGTTATTCTTTTGTTCAGCAGTTTTATTACCCAAGCCAAGTCTGTTCTTCATTTATTTATAAATATATATTAAAATATATATTAGTGTATATTTATAGTATTGTACATACAGTTTGTTTTCTTACCATCACTATTTTGAGATGTTATTGACTTAACGTCAACTGAGTCTTTCCTTCTGTTCTTGCACTTGTAAGAACCAGATTCTGTAAGTACAAAACAAAAGCTTTAAAAATGCATCAAGTAAAACCTCTATAAAATATCCATCTAAAATTCTGGAAATTTAATTAAGTGATCTTAACAATATCACATAAGTGGGGGAAATATTGCAATTCCTGCACATCAGAACAACGAGCTCAGTGTCTATCAATTTAAAGCAACTTGTCTGAAGTCACCTGGAAGGGTGTTTTGCAAGGAAGTCAAGATTCCTTATGGAACAGGAGACTTGCTTTTTTTAACTTAGCTCCCTAAAAGCAGCAGTCTTGGAGGCTGTCATCATCTAAGGTTATCAGAGATCCTGCTTCAGGAGAGATGTCTCAGGCAGGTCGATGAACCTCTTGTGCAAGTTCTTTTTCATCTCCTCTGGCCACTGAACAAGCCAGAGTTTAACTGCCTAAAACTTTAGCCAATTGAGAAGAGTCTCATCTCAGTCCATACTCTTAAAGCCAAAGCATAGTTCAGACTCAGACAGCTTTTGCTTTTATTTGCAATAATTATTTGTAGCCTGTGTTTAAGGAAAATCCAACATGCTTGAGAATGATTAAATAATCTATTTAGTTATTTTGAATATTGGCCATGCAACAAGCTGTTATTTTTGAAACTGCTGTTTGCTAAAGCAAGAGAAATTATCACATGCAGTTAAATTCAAAAGCTGGATGAAATGCCAGGAAAGAGTCTCCAAAAAAATCTGGTAAAATTTCATTTTTTTCCAGTTAAAGTCTGCACACTCCCTTATGTTTGAAAACAGCAACTGTGCAACCATTGACCACTTTCCAAGAGTCTCTGTAGTACCTATTCCCAGGTATCTAAAGTGCTGCTTAAGGAACAGAGACCTTAGCAGGCTTTCAAAATCAGATAAAACCATTTGAAGAATCAGAAGTATCATGACTTTGATATTCTTAACATAAAGACCAATTTTCATTATAATATCACAGGGCAGTACATATGCAGACTCTCTTTAGCAAAATAAAATGTTAACATAAAATTCTCTAGAATTAGAAGGTTATCCATCCCAAAAATTACTGAAATAGTTTCTTTCTTAATCCACTTTTTCTACCACAGACTTATAAGACAGCTTGGGTTTTCTCTGCTGTAGTCTGAACAGGAAAAATTGAAATCATCTTCCTCTGTTGACACTGAAGAGCAGGGAAAAACTAATGCACATTGAATAATTTTATTTATTTATTTGATAGTATTCCTCTTACAAACCCCATTCTTTCATTAACATTTGGATGTGTTTATCATAAGGCATTTGAGTGGGAGCAAGTGTTTACACATAAACATAGCTGTGAGTGGGTATAGCTGATGGAACAACTCTCTTTGTGTTAAATACCAACTAACAAGTCAGAAACTTCGCTAGTGCCACCCAGAAACTCACAGGTGCATAAAAGCTACTTTCTGCCATACTGTGGTTTCATCTGTAAATATTTAAATGCCCACATAAAAATTTTTCCTTCACCTGGTGAGCAGAAAATCTTATCATACAGATTGTTCTGAATCACACCACTGCAAGCAGCACAATACACATGGATTACTTTTATATGTTCACTGCATATTGGTGTATGCCCATGGCTCTGAAAATTTACTCTTGGAGCACAGCCATGGAGTGCAGGGAAGGATAACCAACATCACATGCTCTGAGACTGCCTGCTTTCACTGCACTGTAGTCAATGTGCTGTCCTAGGATGGGGCTTCCCAGTCTTGCTGAAACCTGTCACAATAATAAGCAAACCTAAAACATTAATAAGCTAATATAAATGTATTAATTAGTAACAAGTGTCCTGCTTAATTCATGGGCTTCCTCACCTTCCTGTTTACAGGAAAGAAACAGTGACAAGAAAATCTGCTTTTATTACAGGGATACAGGAGCAAATGGTTTAATATACTGTGGATCAGTTCTGGTGGCAGCAATGGGAATGAGCAGCTGATTTCATATTGTCTCTTCTTCCCCCTGCCCACTGTTATTTGGCATCACAAAGCTTTCAGATGTTTGTATGTATTCTCAGGCTCCTTGAAAGAGTAGGGGATTTCAAGCAGTCACATCCCATGCCCTTAGTATGTTACATCCTCCTCCCATGTGAGTGCCTGAAGTTGTACAGCAGTGTTGTCTCACCTTTCATAGCGGGAAAGGTCTCAGGTGCCAAAAGGTAACAAGGCATGAGAATCTTTTCACTCATAATTATAAGACATCAGTCTGGCTGAGACCACTAGAGTCACAAGCTTAAAATTGGACTTAAGTACCTTCTTCTACAGGGAAAAGTGGTATTCCAAACACTACCTAACACTGGAGAAAGGAATTATTCTCTTATGCTCCACACTTCTAGTCAAAAGCTCTCTGCAAAATTCAAGGACAGCTGGACTGTGCTGTCTGCAAGCAAACCTACCTAAGACACAAGACAAGGGTTGCAGACATACTGCAGCAACTCACTGCTGACTGGAACTGAGTTGCTCAGGCCTGGACACCTCAGACAACTGTCTTAGCCTGGGCTGAGGCCAAACCAATGGCCTACTGGCAGGTGTGCTGGCACAAATCAGCACATTCCAAAAGAGGTGCCAAGGTACACCAGCTGCAGGATCAAACACACTGTTTTAATACAACAAAGAGCAATGCATCTGAACTTCAAATGCACAGCAAGTGGTCTTCACAGGTGACTCAATTACTGATGATTGCAAGTTCAATTCATGGTGTGATATCAGGCAGCTGACATCTGTCCTTGGCCATCAGCTCTGACCACTGACAAGACAGGGAGAAGAGACAATTCATACCAGCAGAGAACCCAGAGAACCATGTCCAGCACAGTGGAATATAGAGGTAAATGGTAATATTCTAACCTGACTGGGAATTGTCTCCTGTGCTCTTATCTTCACGGTGACTCTTGTAGAGCTGGAGATAAAAGTAAAATACATACATAAGAAAAAAGAACACAGAAACACTTTAAACAGGCTGCATTCAATACTGCCCATATCCAGCACTTTCCATTCAGCTATTTAAAAAAAAAAATTGGCAAAGACTCTTCTTCACATGTAATTAGATGTAGAGAAATAATATGAAATCAAACAGTTACACCAGGCAGAAAACCACAGATACAAGTGCTTTTATGTACTGAATTTTTGATTAATGCTGGTGTTTACAAGAGAGCTGATACTCATTTAGGCAGTGTTTAAGTGCAAATTGCATGTGAACCTGAAAGAATAAAATTTTTAAAAATCCTACAACATTATTTTTTGTGCTTTAAAAATAATTTTCCTGGAACTATTGAAACTAATATTGAATGCATCCTTTCATGGATCACTGATAAACTGGACTTCAAAAAACTCAGTTATAAAAAACTACTCTCCAGGAAATAAGTATGTGTTGTTCATCAGACCTTTATTTCCAAGTAGCTTTTAATCATTCTCATGAATGAAAAGTTAAACACAAAATCTTACTTCTTTGTGCTGCTGAAACTTCTTGGGTAGTTCCAGCAGTAGGTATTACAAGCTTTCTTAGAATGTAGATAAGATACTTCCATCTGTTGAAATTTACAGCTATTGCTTGGTCTGCAATAACACAGATTAAATGTTCCTCTGCTTTTTCATTTTTCTCAAAAACAAAAGTACTGTCTAGTTGTGACAGTTTAATACCTGCTGATCACCTCACCCCTTTCCTTTGTTATGTGATTAGAAGAAAGTATTTTGCTGTTAATAGGAAAACTGACCAGAAATGGCAGTTCCTTAAGTTATCCCTTGAAAATTGGTGTGTGATGCATTTAAGTATAGCTAACAGAGTCACAGAGAAAGACATGAAATAATGCATTACTTTTTTTTACTGCAGTCACTAAAGAAGATACACATACCCTCTTCAGATGAATAATTGTCAGTGCTTGACACTGTAATTACACATTATTCAGTACACATAATATTTAGGAGCCCATTGCTATCGTATGGTGACTGGTTCCTCTGACCAAATCCATCACCTGCCTGTAGCAAAGCACTAGATTGCATGGAAGCATGAAATCCATGGTTGCAACCTGTCAGTTAAAAGGAGAGTATGACAAGGTTGTACTTGTGCTTTTAGTGTCTGTATCAGTTTGTGACAGTGCGTGCTGCAGGGTCCTCATGGGGATTATTCAGGAAAGAAAGGAAAGGAATAATACAAATTCTCTTTTCTGTCATTCTTGCAAACCTTTTATTTTTTTCTTTCTGCTGTGGGAGGGAGGCAGGTAAAGAGGGTAAATGAAAAGAGAAAATGGAAAGGAGTAAAAACCCACAAAATTCAGGCATGGCTTTTTGTAATTAATTAGAAAAACACAAATGGGAAGCCCTTTGCTCATCCTCCATATAAATCTTGTTCAGGGGAGTGTAAGACCTGACTCTTCATCCAAAAGAATTTTGAAAGCTTGAACAACTGTCTTGTAACCACGTGGAAACTCTCAGAGAAATAACCTCATTCAAACAGAGTAAGGTTAAGGAAATCTCATCAAATATGGTACAGTGACACAAGGCATCTGAACAGCTTGTTCTGGCCTCAGCCTGGAGCTTCTCTCAAAGCCAATGGATATATCTCTCTCTACTGCACAACTGGCAGAAACATAGGCAGAGTCCTCCAAGTGCTTTACTAAAAAAATAAACCACATTTCTGTTCTGAATACTTCTCTTCCCCTTCTGCAGGCATGTCCTGAAAGAGCCATGTAAGGTAAGTTATGAGGGCAGTTACACAGTTAATCTTGGGTCAATATGTTCTTGAAAGAAACAACACCTCTTGTAAATTTATGAATGTGAAAAGACTGGACTCTATCCTGCCAGGTCTCAAATTGACAATGGCAGCATTAATGATTACCTAGGCTCAGCACATGGGAATAGTCACATGAAAGTCAATCCCCATTCATAAATCTTCCCTGTAAGAATGCTCAATGCTATTTTAGATTTTTTTTTTTTCCATGCATAAATTTAATGTGCTAGGTTTTTCTGTGTGATAAATCTGGCATGGAAATGCATGAAGGTTCCAGTGGTCTCTGATATCCCTTACAGAGGCTGTTGGTACTGGCAGAAAACACACAGACATTTTTTAAAGTGAAACAGTGTATAATAATGTAAGGGTGTTTTGAAGTCAACATATACTCTCTGAGTGCTGAGATCAAGCTGTTTAAAATTATGTTGATGCAGTGAAATATTAGACATTTGCATCAAAATTTGAATTATGATAGCTTTTGCTGTGCTGTAACTTAAGTAAATATTTCATTTGATTTCTTTTTATCCTTCCATAAAGATTTATCTGTGGCTTGGAAAGGAACCCAAGTCTTTTAGTGTAAGGAAAAGTTGTACTGCTGCAAGTATTAAGGCATGGATGTTAGGAAAACTGCCTTGTCCAGGATCTCCTACAGGCATGAGATATTTCTGTGCCAGAAGTGAAACAGAACAATTACATAGTTCTGTAAGATACACCTTGTTTTTCCCCAAGTGACCTTAAATCTCCACAGACCGTATGTTCTGTTAGGCTGCAGTCTTTAACCTTGGTGGCAGACCTCTGTAATTGTGTAGAATCTTTTGAAGGCCATATTGCCTTGGATCACCAAGTGTAAAACTCCCCAGGTCTGTAGTGCTTAAGTAGCTTCTCGTGGACCAATACTAAGAAGACAGGAATGGGTGCTGCTTTCTAGCAGTACAGGAGAATATAAATGTTGCCTTGGACACAAGTCCTTAAATAAGATTTGTTTCTTAACTTCCCTTTTTCTCACTAATGAGAGGCTTATGGGGCACATGAAGTTCAAGGGCAGCCTGGGCTGCAGGAATCATGAAATGGAGGAGTACAAGATCCTCAGGGCATTGATGAGGGCACACAGTAAACTCACTACTGTGGACCTCAGGAGAGCAGACTTGGGCTTCTTCACAAACCTGTTTGGTAGAGTGCCATGGAATAAACCCTGGAGGGAAGAGGGACCCAAGAAACCTGGTTAATATTCAAAAATCACCTCTTTCAAGTTCAGGAGTGATACTTCACAACAAAGAGAAGTCAGGCAGAAATGCCAGGAGGCCTGTGTGGATGAACAAAGAACTTGTTGACAAACTCAAACAAAAGGAGGAATCCTAAAGAGAGTGCAAGCAAGGACTGGTAGCCTGGGGGTAGTATAGAAAATGTCTGTAGAGCCAGGGATCATGTTAGGAAATTTAAAGCCTCACAATTAAATCTGGCCAGGGCCATAAAGAACAACAAGGAAAGCTGCTACAGGTACCTTGGTGAATTAAAGAAAGATTAGGGAAAATCTGGTCCCTCTCTGGAAGGAAACAGGGGATGTGGTTATCTAGGACATATAGAAGGCTGAGGTACTTTCTGTCTTTTTTGCCTCAGTCTTTACCAACAAGTGTTCCAGCCACATACTGCCTGAGTAACAGGAGGTAAAGGCAGGGACTGGGAAAATGAAAACCACCTGCTGTAGGAGAAGATCAGGTTTGGGAACATCCAAGGAACTTGAAGGTGCACCAGATCACAGGACCTGATTGGCATTTGAAGGTCCTGAAGGAGCTGGTGAAGTAAGTGGCTCAGCCACTATCAATCAGATCTGAGAAGTCATGGCAATCCAGTGAAGTTTCCAGTGACTGGAAATGGGGAAATTTACTTAACTGTAGTTTCTAAAGATTAAAAAAGAAAAAGGAAAACCCAGAGAATGACAGGCCAGTCTCATCTCTGTGCCCTGCAAGTTATAGAGCAAATTCTCCTGGAAACTATGCTAAGGCACATGGAAAATAAAGGAGATAATTGGTGACAACAACCACAGCTTCACTAAGGGCAAATCATGCCTGGCATATTTGGTGGCCTCCTACAACAGGTGGATAAGGGAATGTCATCTAACTGGACCTTTGCAAAGCATTTGATACTTCCATGCTCACCCTTGACTACACAGGGGAGCCACCTGGATCTGACAGGTGGATCACTCAGTGGATAAGGAATGCCTGAATGGTCCTGCTCAGAGTTGTGGCCAATGGATGGGAGTCTGGGTGGAGAGGAGGGATGAGAGGTGCTCCTTGGGAGTCTGCACTAGGACCAGTACTGCACAACATCTTTGTCAGGGACACAGACAGTGGGATCAGGTGCACCATCAGCAGGTTGGCTGATGACACCAAGGTTTGTGGTGTGACAGCTGTTTGAGGGGCCACAACAGGCCAGAGAGGCCTCCAGCATAAGACATGAACCTGCTGGAGCAGATCCAGAGAAAGGCCACAGAACTGACCAGAGAGCTGTAACACCTCTCTCATGTGAAAAGAGTGAGAGAGTTGGGGTTGTTTAGTCTACAGAAGACTCTGGGAGGTCTTTTAGCATCTTCCAGTTACTAAATGGCCCTACAAGAAAATGAGAGGAAATTTTACAAGGGTGAGTAGTGATAAGACAAGGAGGAGATGGTTTTATACTGAAAGAGGGTAGGTTTAAACTAGCTATCAGGAAGAAGTTATTTACTGTGTGGCTGGTGAGATACTGGAACAGGTTGCTCAGGGGAGTTGTGGATGCCCTATCCCTGGAAATTCAAGGCCAGGTAGGGTGGGGCTTTGAACAACCTGGTCTAGTGGAAAGTGATCCTGCCTGTGACAAGGGGGTTGGAACTAGGTGATCTTTAAGGTGCCTTTTCAGCCAAATCAATCTATGATTCTGTGATTCTTACTGGTTTAAGTAGCCCAATCTACAAGGCAAATAAGAACAAAAGGACCTTTTTTGTATATTAGTGCTTTTTTTTACATATGGGTACAAGTTTGTAATACTTATTATCTTGCATTAAACATATTATGTATACACCTCCCTGTACCGCTCTTTCAGCTGTGGGTATAATATAGAAAAAGCCATCAGATTATGTCTTACTTTAAATTCAACATCAAAGCAGCTATAAATGAAACAACAGTTATGAGGTTTAAACAATGTATTAAAAAGAAATACCTGTAACATTATCACTGCTTTTATTTTAAAACTCTGTTGCATTCTAGCCTGAGCATTTTAAAACATCCTGTGACTGTAAGTGATACTTCACTTGTAATACTAAAATACATGTTGTAGTTCAAATATTAAGTCAGCTTAAAATACTATGAGTCTTATTTTTCAGTGATAGACTTGAAAAGTTCTTCTGAATTATGCAGAGTTCTCTTTGATTTGTTACTATTTACCTTCACAAAAACTTGTACAAGGAGGATGGTTTCAACAGTCAAATGTTACTACATATGAAATTCTTTTAGCATTAGTGTTTTTCCAATAATATGTTAATATTGAGTATTGTTCTACTCAAGAAGGGGCAACTAGACATACTAGTGACTTTCTGAATACTTTTCCTGCTTAAGTGTCTTTACCCACATCACAGATAAAAGCACATAAAATTCTAAATTAAACAAGATATATAACCCCTCCCCTAATACCCTATTTGTGGAGCACATGCTTGGTCTAAAATGTTTCCAGCCACTTCCTATGCTTCTCACTTTCTATCTCACCCCTAGAGACCACATGCCAAAGACAGGCTTTATTTGTTTGCTCACACAAGTCCAGACATCTTTACTCTACAGGGCACTTACTAGAGGATTTCTGGGGCAAAGTATGTGATATGATCATTTGCCTCAGACACTATGAGAGGGAGGAAACCAGAAGATGACAGCAGACACCACCAGGTTTGTTGCAGGAACAGCTGGTGTGGCATTTGTGTCTGGTCCGCAGTCCCAGCTCTGCCACTACTTCTGGTTTACTTGGATCATGACTTGAGTTGCACCCTTCTTCAGCACCTGTTCTGGCAGGTGTGTGACATCTCAGGGCCAGCATGAGGGCTACGCTTCATGTAAGTACTACACACTGTCAAACCCTGGGACCACTGAACACAGGTCATTAGTTGTCATAAGTATACCAGATCAGACTGGCAAAAACAGCTCTACAGAAAAAAGCTGAACTCCCTTTGAATTGTGGTCTGTGTTGCTCCACAGTGTCATGGGCTCAACTGTCATATCCATGCTCCAGAAAATGAAAGATGGTCTTCCTCTGCTCAGGAATCCTACAGAGACTAATGCATGCAAATGTTGAAGTTTTCTTTCTTGCTCCAATGATCAGTGAGAATCTCATTGACAATACAGATCACATTTTCTTGGAAAAATTTATAAACCAAAAAAATATCAGTTCACTAAAAGCTATGAAAATTATCACATGAAAGAAATACAATACCTGTTTGTTGTTTTCATTGGTACAATGCAGCCTTTTGAGGGACACAAAGTGTCTTATTTTCCTAGCAACAGAAATAATAACTTGTTACCATATCAAACTGTAAAGAGAGAAGTGAAGTGATACATTACTATTTTCTAAAGGAGAGATTTTCAAGCCATCAGGAAAACATACCAAACCCAACACCAGCAAGACAACTAGGTGACAAACACTCCTTCAGAATAACATTGAGATTTTTGTCCCAGGACACCTGATCCTTGTGTTGGACCAGGAACTCTCCTGCACATCTAGGAGTTGAATTTGGCGATGTGTCCATTCTAAATTGTGAAGGTGGGAACATTTACAAGCATACACACAAACATGGGGGTTGCCCAGTTGCTAAATACATGGAGGTTCATATCAGACTTACAGATGCAGAAAGCAGAGAGAAGGCCCTAAAACCCAGAAAGCAATTATGTTCCGGACAAGTTAGTTACCCTCCTTGACCAACCACAGGTGTTATCTTCACATGCTGCTGGATATTGTCTCCTGATTTTCTTCTTGCGTAGTAAACTCCTTGCCATTCCTAAAGAAACACACAAAACAGAGACAGCATCTGAGCATGCATAGCTTGCAGTGGAGTATTCATCTATTACTGCATAGTCCTTATGTACTGAATTATTTTTTTTATTTCATGGTTGCCTTTTCAAAAATAGTATAAAATTAACGTACTCTTAAGTATAACACGGAGTATAGCACATATTCACCCAATGGAGAGCAGCACATTTAACTAACAGAAGGACAGTATAATTATGTTCCACCTGGGAGAAGTTATTTTTTACAAGGACCTTTACAATTTTACAAGGAACTTTAGGTATCATCTACTTAAAGAGGTGACAGACATTCTTGCTAGGTGCCACTATAAGAAGCAGTGGCTGCAACACCTCCAGAGGATTTCCCTGGGAACAGGCAAAAATGAGCCCTGTGCCAAGCACCATTTGACTGAAGTTGTCAGTTGTCATGCAATATATTCAACTAACCTCAAAGAGGAAAGATCTTAAGGAGGGAGCTACCTGGCAGCAGGGTAGGATGAAGTTGGAAAATGGGTGGAAGATACCTTTAAGCAGACAGTGCTAGCTGCTGGGCAGCCCATATAAATGAGGAGGAGCACAGCAGGACCGTCCTGTAGGTATTGCTAATGAACCAAGGTGAACCTGCAAACAACTCCAGACAGTGACTCACAAAGCTCAGATCATTGCTGGATGTGACTCAAAGGTTCAAGAACTCCCCAAAGGTCTTGAAGCAGAATGTGAGAAGGGCGACAGGTACTTCTGCAGCCCAGGGGAGATGGGGTAAGAGACTGTTGCATGAATTAGGGGAATGTATTGCCAGGCCCATCACCTCAAGGACAGGAGTTCACAGTGCACTGCAGATATTCTAACTATAGTTACTAGGAAAGCAATTGGCATCCCACTGGGTGCCAATGCATTTTGGTGCTTTAAATATGCAGTCAGTGAAGGCTGGGCTGTTTGACAGAAGTTACACATTTTGATTGGATGATTCAGCCACCTGAGAGACTAACTGAGGGACAAATTGTTACATTCCAACTAACAAAAGCTCCATGGGCTCTAAGCAAAACAGAAACAGAAAACATTCTGATACAGATCTTAAGCCAGCAAATCAGCAGGAGTTCAGTCAGATCCTAAAATCAAAGCAAATGAAATATGTAGTCACTTGTCTGTGGTATGGGCTGTTGTGCTTAGATATCTGAGAAACAGTATTCTGGTCTTACATGAGTACTCATGAAGAACACATCTTGTGTTCTTAAACCTACAGCAATAAAACCAAATCAGAATAGAGCTCTATAGCAATTTCACATGAGTTTGTTTCATTTGCTTACCTTTCCTTTTTTAATAAATGTGTGTATGTTGTCCAAAAGATCTGCAGAGTTTTTATCACTTTTAGGGAGTTCAGTGAGCTCCTTGCCAATAAGTTCTCCCTTGCAGTACCCCATCATCCGTTCAAAGGCTGGATTAACATACTGCCAAAACAAAGGTACATTAGGACAATAAAAAAATAACTTATTTAAAGGCTAGTAAGTTATATATAAGTTATATCCTAAATCCCAGCCACACACACACTCCTACAATTAAGTGTTTCTCATATAAAAGTACTATGTAATGGTGAAACATTGTATTCAAGTAAGAGGCTGAACAGAGAAGGCAATATGTAATCCATCAGCAGTCACAGAATGAGCACTAATGCAGGTTTTACCAGAAACAGTGTTACTGAAAACTATCATCTAAATGAAGTTACAGAAGGAAAAGTCTTAAAAATTCATCAGGCTTCAATGTGCAGCAACCAGAAATTAAGCAGTTTAATGCACAAGGTTTTTTAATGGGCAAGAAAACTAAAATGCTGATATAGAACAGGAACTGCTGAGCCAAGATCTCTTTAGGGTTCCTCTTTTCAAATTCTATAAAATAGTTAATATTTCCTCCCCTACCTGAATGACATGATCTTCACTGGTTATTTCTACAGCTTCCTGACAATGGTCTAATGCTGTAAACACTGCATTACAAGCCCTGAAAGTAGCAAATGATTAGCACATTAGTTTTACTGTTAGAACATTTTGTTCACTATAAATACGTGATTAAATTGTACTTATTGATAGCTGAACCACAAAGTAGCAGTTGTTTTGACTAGACCATATCACTGTCTTTATTATGACTTTTTCAGAACATCCTGCTTCAGACATCCCTGTTATTAATGTGCTTTTACTGTAGATTACATTGTATAAGTGCTCATAGGTACTGCATCATCTTAATAGTATGCTTGTATCTACACACATGCTCTGAACAGCAGGAACTAACAATTAGCAGTAAAAATAGCAATTACTATTACATCAGAAAGTTTTGTGATCATATAAGATTGGGAACACAAGAATCATGACAGCAGATATATACAAAGTTTTCAATACAGCAAATGCGTTGGCACTACCAAAGAAACTGTAATACAACACAGTTGAAGGAAACAATTTGAGCTATCTCAAAAGTCTAGTCCAAAAATTACCAATTTTTCTTCTTCCAAGTAATAATGCAGTGACTTGATTTCTGTACATCCTGATCTTTCAGGACCCAGATGACCTTTGTTACCCATTTTTTTCAGGGCTATCCTTGAACTAATGCAGAAAAACAAAAGCTTTATCTTCTTGCTGCAGAATTCAAATTGCTTAAATTATGATTTACACAGGATGGCAATAATGTTAATATAGACTTCTAATACTGGGGAAAAAATGTATATCTCATAGAATCATAGGATGATTTGGGTTGGAAGGGACATGAAGATAATGTAGTTCCAAGACCCTACCATGGCCTGGAAGAATGAAGACTAGAAGAAACAGCTCAGGCGTTCTTGCTTTGGTAGATGTCAGTACCTCATCTTTGATTTGGTCTAAAGACAACCTAATTATCTTTTATATAACTCTCATTGCAGGGAGCAAAAACACACCATGCATAAACATTCTTGTACAGTTATTACCTAAAAGGAACATATTGCTTCCAGGCTGCATAGTAAGACTTGAGTTAGGGCAACTGACTGGAGAATTAAGAAATTCAGGACACTGCTGCTTGTGCTTATTGTGGAAGTAACTCAAAACAAAATAGGATACACAAAGAGACATACGAAGAAACACAGACATGCAGCCATGTTGATGAAGATTTGTAGGAAAAAAGTATTTTATACAGAAGATGACAGTAGTGCTTCTGCTTATATAATAAAAGGAGCTCAGAGTGTAATTTTATATGTGATTTTCTAGCAATTCAAGCTGGTTCCCAAGTGTGATTTTGTGCTGTGTGAAGGAACTAATTTGTCTCAGTGATAGATGCCTGTCTGGTACATCAGCTGCTAACAAATGTAATTAAATAGACTTTCTGTAAGAAAACACACAGCTATGTTTGCACTATTCAAGCCTTAGTATTTTCATTTGATCTGGCAAGCAAGTTAGCAAGATTACAAGTTTAAATGGCCCATATCCCCTTTAATAACCACACAGATGTCCAACCAAGTTTCAAACCAGAACCAGCAGGGTGGAAAAGCGGAGTCTGTGCTAGGAGTGGAAAGTCACTTCTGACCACTGACATGACCTCATCTACTACTCTCTGGGGCTGGTGCTACTTTTTCACCACATTTTTCTTGTGTCTGAGCATGTGACGTATCCTGAGTTTAATTCTATCAACTGCATTCTCTTCTCTTTCACTTTTACAAAGCTGTATGGAAGACCCACAGATCAACAACAAGCAGCACAGATGTGCAGTGCAACACTCTTTTCCCCACTTAATTAAACCACACAAATGAAAAAAAAAAATGCCTGAATGTCATAACCTGTATCAGTTCTGTTTAGTTTTTAATGGCATCTGCCTAATAAGACAGAGGTAAGGGAAAGACATTCCTGCTGAGTTTCAGAAAACAACTATTAAAATTGTACAAATGAAAATTCAAATTTTTCCCTGATATTTTACTGTAAATTGCAGTTTGCATGCATGAATATCACTCAAAATGTGAAGACAGTTTGGTATAGACAGTTTGCAAAGAAAATCTTAGAAAAAATCATCTTCTTAAACAGAGACACTGAAACTGTAGAAAAATGATAGTATTTTCTGGAGATGGAACTGGAATTAATTTATGCCACAGAGATAACAGCCCCTTCTTTGCATTTCTTTCCTAGTTTCATATGGTTGCATTGCAAAAATATCTACATGCCTGCAAAAGAACCTGTATTACATATAGAATTAGTCACATTAAAGAAAAAGTGCATATGGGAATGAACATAATTTACTTCCCAGTAACATAAAATTGTACTCCTGGTCTGCCAAGTCTTGGCCAAGTAAGAAAATAAAAACTCAGAGCTGAATCAAGATTGCATTCAGCTCAAGCCTTCAAATATGAAAGCTCAGACACATGAAATCAAGAATGACTTTGTTAAGTTTTACCATCATGTAAATTTGCAGCCCACATCTACATTACCAAGATTTCTCAGGGTACCAGTTACTCAAAGCACTGAGTTCATCCTTTGCAAAGTAACATAAGGAGGAAATACAAAAGTGCAGTAAACATATAGATGCAAGGCATATATATATACATAGGTGAGAAGAAGCAGAAAAGTAACACAATTTAGACCAAGAGGTTGATGCTTGCAGTTTCTCACACTTTTACATACCGCAGTTTGAACTGAGATCGTACTTCGCCATGTTCTATTTGAACCAGTTCATTGTAACAAGCAGTTACGCTGCTGTTCTCCATGAATTGCTGCAAGACAAATCAAAAGTGCATGACATAGGCTGGAACAGTTTTAAACTGTTATTTCTGTTTCTATGTCTAAAACTTTAACTTCTTAAAGAGAGCTGGCATGAGGTCAGCAAAGGCCCACCAGGGTGATTAAGCACCTCTGTTGTGAGACTGGCCAAGAGAGCTAGGACTTTTCAGCCTGAAAAGGAGAACACTGAATTGGAGAACATATAAAGGTATATAAATATCTGAAGGGACACTGTAAGAAGACACAGCCAGCTTCTATCCAGTGGTGCCCAGTGACAGGACCAAAGGCAGTGGGCACAAACAGGAGCAAAGGAGTTTCAGGGAGCCTGAACATCAGGCAACACTTTTTTTTTTTTACTATGGGGGTGACTTGGACACAGGTTGCCCAGAGAGGTTGCAGAATCTCCATCCTTGGAGATGTTCAAAAGCTGTGTGGCATGGTCTTGGACAACTTGCTTTAGGGGGCTCTACTTGAGCAGGGAAGTTAGGCAAGATGAACTTTAGAAGTCTATTCCAACCTCAACTGTATTTCCTTTTTTGGTAGAAATAAGCCTTTGTTGTACCTTTTGTGTTGTGAATAATGATCTTCTCCTTATGAATGAGTTTCTAGTTTTTTAAACAACACAAATATCTAAATACAAAGCAAGTATAAAAATATGCTAAATCCTTTACTGGATTTTCCCGTTTGGTTTAGTAACACAACAGATACTCTAAAAAACACCCCAAACACAGTCTCACAAAGAACCAGTGTTGCCTTGGTGTTTTATTTTGAATATTTATCCTTTATTCAGAATGGAAATGGAAAACCCTAAAGATATAAAACATACATGCTAAAAAAATGGAAGAAATAAAAATATATACTGGTTTGTTTCCAAGCAACTATTGCAGCTGGAGCTCTGAAGGTGAAATAACTTTGCTTCACAAGTAATCTCACTGAGCTGTCACTGTGAATTCAGAAGTGCATAAAAGTATATAAAGTAAGAAGCATCTGACCATAGTGAAAAAAACTTTTACTCCAGCCAGACAGGAGAGAATGTTCTTTCTCTGTTAGGTCTGAAAGGTCTTGTGCTTGGTCCTGCTGAAATCAGAAATGTTAAGTTGCTACAAAAGAAGTAGATTCTCTGACTTCAGTTAAAGTTTATTGACCAATCTCATGCAGTGACTTTAGTTATCATAGGAAATGTCCTCTGTTGTCACTAGTTCTCACAGCACAGCTGCATGCACGATCCAGAGTAGCATGCATACCTCCAAAGAATTTCTTGAAGGCTTTCAATAAATCTCTGCTTCTGTCCTGTATGAAAAACTGTTGTGGAGACCAGTGGCTTAATTCCAAGTTGTGAGCAAAATGTAAAAAAAGTAAAATTAAAAACAACTGTTGGCATGGGTCTGTTTCACTCCTTAATGTTAAGGTCTTAAAATATTTCTGGAACTTTCACTTCACACACTACAGAATGCATGGGAAAACAAAAGGTACAATAACAAGTTGGCAGAAGCAGATGTGCAAACAATGTTGTGCTGTTTGCATATCAATCTGCCTGCAAACAAACTTCTCTTCTATAGCAATGTAGACTTAGATTTTCAGTTTTAGGATGCTCTTTTAAATATTCAAATACATTTGTGCTAATTTTAAAACAATAAGAACAAATCTATCAATAATATAAAATGTATCCATGATGGCAACCTATTTTATTAAATAGACTTACTAGAATATACTAAGGCTCTTTAGAAACTGAATTTTACTGTAGTGTGTTTTACTGAAAAAAATTAAGTACTGCTGTTCACTGGCAACACTTCTGACACAAATCTTTTTGCTAAGAATCAAGAATTGCAGCTTATCAAAGTGCTGACCAAGCTCTTAACTGTTGTATAGTCTTCTGCAGATATACAGAATCACTTTATCTAAGTTCATGGTGCTGATGCTGGTCATTCGCTAGCTGACCCAAAACTGAGAAATCAACTGGGACATGAAAACAGCAGGAAACATTTCTTTTTCTAATCTCTGCTTCTAATGGGACACAGGAGTAAAATCTCTGAACTCTCAGATATTAGAAGGCAGACAAAACACTTTCTTTTTACAAAGTTTTGTATTTATGCAGTACATCTTGATTTGAGTAACACGTACTCTTAAATTATTTTTTTACTTCATCATAATGGGATGCCATTGTTGTTCTATACAGAATTTAGTACAAGCCACAAGAGTTATAAGCTAGCAGGAATGCATCCTTCTTTTTGCTTAGCAATAAGAATTAGTTTTAATATTAAAGACTTCTTTTATTACAATCCAGAAAGTTTTAATAGTATCTGGTCAATGACAATCAACACTTGTTAAGGAAAAGAAGTCCAAAATACAAGACAAGGTTGTAATTCAGTAACTGCAAACATTAAATCCCCTGTTTGCTGATTTGAATCATAGCTAAAAATCAGTCAGGAAGCTAAATTGCTTATTCAAATTAGCCCATCCTAAGTAGGCCACCACTATTAGATTTGTGAGGCTGAGAGGAGAAAAAATATCAGCCTAATTAATGTACTGGATTAGCAGCAGGATTATTACATAAACACAAAAGCTGTTAATGATATAGAGGGAAAATCAGATGTAATAAAGTAGACTTTCTTGAGAAGAAGGAAGAAAAACCAGAAATAAGTCAGCATAAAGAAAAATTTATGATTTAAACAGGTGCAATTTTTCAAAAATAAATTTCATTTGTGCTGCTGAGGAAGAGACTCCCTGCAAATACAACCTCTCTGTTTGAAGAGGCATATTTTTAAATCTATGTGTGGCAATGGATTTAGTCCCTGTTGATCCTCATCCTAGCAAAAAGAATTATGATGCCCACCCCACAGCAAAAATAGAAACTTTGACATCAGATGTGTTTTAAAGTCTTGAAAATAATTCCAATAGGGAATTATTACATTATGCAAGCTCTCCGATAAATTTGGGACAGCAAGAGAGAGTAGTTAGTGCAGCTGTCAGGTGCAAAAAAGATTTTTCCTTCCAAGTCAGAGAGTACCACTGAGCCATGTGTCACAGCCATTGAGTCACCTCTGACTTTACTTGGTACTACACCTACAGTTTTAATCTAGCTCACAAAACACATTGCCCTGCATTGTGTTAAAATGAAACACTAGACCTGAGAAGTAATAAACTTTTCTTTGAAAAATATTAAAGCCAGAGAGAGAGAGAGAGAAACTACACTAATAAAGCACTGGCATTCTTGGGCTGACCTTTTTCTTAGACTTACATTTCCAATTTTCAGAGTGTCTAAGTGCTTTGGAAATGCTTTGCCCCCACAAAACTCTTACAGTAGCGACAAGATCATATACGTCTTTTTTGGGAGCTCATCTGAAAATGGTCATTCTGGTTCATGTTCTGCTTGTATAAACAAACTTGGGCTGAATGTGAGTCAGCTCAGATACTGGACTCAGTATGAGCATAGGAGAATGAGATTTTGCCTGGGTTAATTTCATCTCTTCCCTGATTTTCCTAACTACAGTTAATTTTCCTAAACATATATATATATTTAAGAAAGTACAGCTGGTTTATTTTAGAGTAATATAACATTAATATCCATCCAAAGCCACTCACACAAAGACTGGAAGAGGGTAAGCAAACTAGATTTTCAGAGCTGAGAACTCCTGCCTTTCTACTCTCTCCTACAAAGCGCTTTGAGGAACAGTATGAACAGCTACCTTCCCTTCTGCTGCTTGTACGGGAGTGTCTCTAGCTGTACTGAGAAGAACTGGAGCAAACCAACATAACAGATAAACTGGGGGGAAAATTAATCTTCACATGACAGGTCAGACCAGATTTATAATCCCTTTAGAAGAGAAATCCCAGCAGCCTGAGACACACAGAGGGGCCTGGGTGACGAGCCAGCATGCTGCAATGTTAATCAGAGTCTCCCACCCTTATTTCTTAGTGCAGTCATAAACAAAAACCACCTTCTACCCAGCCAGACCAAACAAAGATAATCACAGTACAGCTACTATTCTGAAAGGACTAGCTAGATCACAGAACTTCATGTTTCATATGCTTCTGGAATACACTCTTGAAAAGAAAACTAAATCAACTGCCACTGGTTTCTTATCAATAAATTTATGACAGAAGAGGATGTGTAATTTTCAATTTGAGGAAGCAGACATGTCCGTAATTTATGAAGTTACCATGTTTTCTGTATTACATTGGCAATTTATACATACCCTATCAAAGCCTGCATCAAGAAGAGGGAGAACAGAAGTCTCTTCTTGGTCAGCAGATCTACAAAACAAAATCACAGAACCACAGAATTATTCAGGTTGGAAAAGACTAAGATCATTAGGTTCAACCTTTGACCTAGCAGTACTAAGCCCACCAGTGAACCACTTCCCAAGTGCCATATGCACACATCTTTTAAATACTTCAAGGGATGGTGATTCCACTGTCCTTGGCAGCCTGTTCCAATGCTTGCAACTCTTTCAGGGAAGAAATTTTTCCTAATGACCAATTGAAACCTCTTTTAATGCAACCTGAGGCCATTTTCTCTTGTCAGATCTCTTGCTGCTTTGGAGAAAAGACTGACCTGGGTATACCCTCCTTTCAGGCTCTTGTACAGAGAAGCAAAGTCTCCCTGAGCCTCCCCTTCTGCAGGCTAAACACCCCCAGCTCCCTCAGCTGTTCTTCACAGGACTTGTGCTCCAGACCCTTCCCCAGCTCCATTGCCCTTCTCTGGACTCACTCCAGCCCCTCAGACCTTCTTGTTGTGAGGGGCCCAGAACTGGACACAGCACTCGAGGTGTGACCTCATCAGTCCAGAACAGAGGGACAATCCCTGCCCTGCTCCTGCTGCCCACACTATTGCTGATCCAGCCCAGGATGCCATTGGCCTTCTTGGCCACCTGGGCACACCCTGTCTCCTCTTCAGCTGCTGTCACCAGCACCCCCAGGTCCTTTCCAGCCGCTCTGTCCCAGCCTGTGGCACTGCCTGGGGTTGTTGTGACCCAAGAGCAGGACCCGGCACTGGGCCTTGTTGAACCTCACACCACTGACCTCAGCCATGATCCAGCCTGTCCAGATCCCTCTGCAGAGCCTTCCTGCCCTCCAGCAGATCAATAACCCACACAGCTTGGTGTCACCTGTGAACTGACTGAGGCTGCACTCAATCCCCTTGTCCAGGTAATTGATACAGTTATTAAGCAGGGCTGGTATATTATCTACTATAAGGGGACACAACACCTGAGGCACTAGATGGCATGAATCTGACATAGTTCTCTAAGTATAATGAATTCAGTGAGAAGAGTTTTTCCTTGAATACATACATAAAATCATACTGTTGCAAAAGTTGGTGCTACAGTCCTCTGTTATAGATATTTGCAGCTTTTATACAGCTTGATAGTAACTCCTACAGTAAACCTGACAAATCCTCCAGAGGAGTCCTGTATCTCTTTACATACACAGAAGGGGATTGCAAAAAAATATGTATGAAGAAGATAAAAGACATTGTCTGGTATCCTATGAGAAATAATCTAAGAACATGTTATTAAGATAAAGGTGAAACTAAGTTGTAAAACCTTGTTCAGCAGCAAATTTAGTTGATTTTCAGATCTTTCAGTAATAGTTCACTTGCCACTCTATTCCCTAATACTTTAATTGGTTTAGGAAATGAATAAAACTGGCAATGGATTCAGTAGTGTGTAGGAGTTCTAACTGGGGTATTTGAAGGTATTTGATAAATGTATATTTAAGTCAGTAAGAATTCTTCCTAAATGCTTGGGTTATGAATTACTGAATAAGGGTTTAAGGACAACATTCTGGTGGATTTAGTATCAACAGGATTGAAGTTTGCCCCTTTCACCCAGTTCAGTAAACAACAATCTGTTATTTATCTAGTTATTTCCTTTAGAAAGTAATACGCAGCTTTCTGGTTTGGATTTTTATTTTCCATTTCTCTTAGGAAAAAACCACGTATCTGTCTGACATCCTTACTATACAACCCATAATGAAGGTGACAGAGATGTTACCATACACTCAAATAAAATATAAAACATCACTAGCCCATTTCAGATGAAAAAACAGTGCATTTATTCTGTAAGACTTGCTAGTAAGATACTTTTTATTATTAAATAACTTCTGTAGATTAAATAGCTGTTCTTATGGGGTAAAATAAAATTTTTTCACAAACCAGTAATACTTACGTGCGTGGAACCACAGCAAGTATTACAGTATGCTCTGATAGCTCTGTGGCACGAATAGACCTGAGGAAACAAAAAATTCTCAGTTACACTGAATGCTTTCTCAATATTGCTCTGAGTACCTTCGCTGAAACGATAAATGGAAGTCAGGACTAAAAGACAATGCTGAGGCCAAACAATGTGATAGTGCCCTGCCAAACCTAACTATCCCCATTTAGACAAACCATTTTCATTTTGCCACCACATTTCTCATTTTGCTCTACGCAAAGAAGGCATTCTTCATAGGTAAGAAGGCAAAAGCTCCAAAACCACAGCGGGCAAACATTAGCTTTTTAGACCCACTCTGAAGGTTTCCCCTTTGCTAAGGTACTGACCTTATCTGGGGCAGATTGCCCTGAATGCGCGAGTCAAGAAAGGTCAGTCCATGCAAAGCATCTTCAGTGCCCTTGACTAATTTAAACAAGAATCTCTACCCCCTCTCATATTTACCACTGTCCTTCTAGACATTGCAAAATTTTGTTTGGAGGGTGAGAAGTGCTTTCAAGGAATGAAAGTAAGAAAAGTGGGCATAGCAAATTACAAAATCCTATAGTTTATTAAATCCTGAATAAACAAAATGTTACCATGTCTCATATTACTGAGAAACCAAAAAGAAACCAGCTATCAGAAGAACGTTCTGTTTGTGTTTTACTGGCAAATGATAAGGTTGTTTTTTTCACTCATATCACACTGTTCTGAGTAAACAATCTTTACGTTTATCTATTGGTCTTTTAGAAGAATTTAGATCAGCACAAGGATTTGAGCATTAAAATATCCCTTGTCATTAGTTTGGCAAATTTCAGCTCATGGCAGTAGCACAGTATGTTGCAAAATGTATGGTTCAGCTGAAACAGTGTATTTTAGCAAAGGATCCCATTACTGAGCACTTGTAATCTTAAAGTAGCTTAAACACAACCATGTGGACTAGAAGTGTGATGCAAACTTTTGCGAGGAACTGGCAGTGCCTGACCTTGTGGACAAACAAACACATTCCTTTGAAGTCTGCAGCTTCAGATTTTGCTGCAGCAGTAAGCCAGGAAAGAAGCAGCACCCGCAGAAGGGAATAGCATCACAACAGCTTTGGCTTATGCTCTGATAGAAGCCCCATGACCTGGAGATAATTCTACAGTTCAGCTTTGGCATACTGTAGTTTTCATATTGTTATTCTCTTACAGATTTATGCAAACCTTCTGTCCTCAGACCCCAAACTTCCATTCTACCACAATTTTAGGTGCTCATTTTTTGTTTGTTGTTTTTTTTTGTTCCCCCCCCCATTTTTTGGTTTAAAATTAGGTGCTTTGGTTTCATATGGTGTATTCTGAAGCTTAAGAGAAACATAAGGTGTTTCAGGTTACCTGCAGATATCTTCTGCATCAAAATATTTGGAGTTCCTGTGATCTATAACAATTATTTCCTGGTGCTTATCCAGGAAACATTCAAGTGCTGACTCCAGAGTCCAGGCAACATTGCACCTGTATCCTGCTCTGTCACAAGCCCACCAGAAACCATTGCTTTGGTTGTCTTCTTTTGCAAAGATCAGCAAAACCTGCAGGGGATGGAAAACATCAGCACCACATTAAGCATATAAAGTAGTCCTCTGCATGGAGCAAGTCTTAACAAACGCTTCTGCCCTTTGGAAGATTGAATCTGCTTTAAAAGTGGGAAGCAGTAGTACATCTTTCTTAATGGATACAGTGGTCATCAACAGATAATCAATAGTTAACTCTTTTAAACAAGGACTGGTATTTTGGACAAAACCAGCTTGCCACATGATAATTTTTTCCTAGCTCCTGTTCCAATTCAATCAGCAACCAGCCAGAGTGTTCAAACATCATTGCCACTCTCATCAGGCCATCCCAGCTACACACACTTTTGATTGTAATGAACTGTGTGAAATGCAACTGCCTTAATTATCACTTATCATCCCTGAAGACATGGGCAAAAATTAACACAGTTTTATTTGTTATTTCTTCTTTAATCACAAAAAAAATGGCATTAACCAATACTATTTTATGCTGAAAAGAACAAGAGGCAAGCAGGTACGTACAGGAGGAAAAATATTCAAATGTGAGAATTTTTTACCAAATAAATTGTACCAGATTATCCCTGAGCATAAAAGTAGTTTAGACAAACCAACTGAATACTTAAGGAACTGTTCACACAAGATCAGGTTGGAAGTGTACTGAGGTGCCACTCTAAAGATCAAGCAGATGCTGTAGGAAGCTTGTTTGCAAGCTGACACACAGAATAGAAGCTGAAAACAGCTGTATTTCTGTGCTTGTCATGTTTTTCAGAGAGAATAAATATTTCATCCTTGCCCCATAATGCAGTTTATCAGCACCGATTTATTCATCCAAGACATTCATGCAGACATTCCCTATTACAGTTGCACATATTTACCATAGAGACTGGTAACTAACCATGCTACCCTATATGTCAGATGGAGAAAAGGGCTAATTTAATGCAAATAAGCTGTGAAAAAGAAGGCCTCAAAAAGTTAAAAGTTTATCCACAGTTATTAAAATTGCACAAAAAGTCAGCAACCAGAGACTAGTCATGTATAAAGCAAAATCCTTTTCATTTCACAAATAAAAGTCATCCCTTGACTTTACTGAAACAACCTGTTCAAGAAAAATAGCAAAATTTTGCTCCAAATGCCCGTAGGAAAGCTCAATAACCTTTATCCACCTTGCTTTATGCAGCTGTGATGTCAGCACATGAATTTCAGAAGCTAGAAAAGGTGACAATAACTTTCCTCTGATCTTTAGCTGTCTCTACTGTTGAATTCTAAACAATAAAAAAAAAATCAGTCGTTACTGTGACAGGACAAGCAGTCAGAGTTTCATTATACAATGGAAGAAAATTATATGCTTAGAATTTCTGTAAATATTCTGTAACTATTATGTAAATATTAAGCAAAAGTTTCAATGTATTGCATGGTTTTTGATTACAGTTATCAATAAGCAGATTTGGTTTGTTAACAGTTAACATCCAAGGTAACTGCTGTCATTCTTCCTAATTCCTGTTTTTTTTTGTTTTTTTTTTTCCCAGCCATCAAAGTGCTGGAAAGCAGTGATGTAGCCAAGACACAGGTTTTCTTCCTGAGTGAAGTCCCTACTCTGACAACAATCTTCTGTTTGGTTCCAACTGCCATTAGTTTTATTTTGTTCCTAGTTTGAAACATTATGTGGAAAGAAAATTTGAGGGGAGAGGGGGTGGTGCATTTTTTGCTATCTTCCTTCTCTTAGCATTCCCAGTTTGGAAATAAAAGATGACAAAATGCAGTAATTTACCAGCTGTAAAATAATGGAGCTTAATTAAACCATCCAGTCTCTCACTGGTACCTAATTATCAGTGCACAAATCCTTCCAAGAATATTAACTCTAAAAGTTGTTTTAAAGTATTACTACTATGCTTTCTCATTAACATTCATGCGGATCTTACTATAAATCGTCAGAACATAATGTAACTACAAGTATATTTGAACAATGCTGTCAACATCAAGGCAAAAATATAACAATCCACATAAATAACACAATAAAGGAAATAATTATATTCCATCTGTGTTCCTTGGAAAAAAACTTCATATAGGTGGATTTTTTTGTTTTGTTTTTTGTTTTTGTTTTTGCTGTATGAAGGATACCTAAAGAGAAAAGAAAGTTACAGCAACTTAAGAAGATAATTATTTTCAAATCATCATATCCCAGCAAGAGACTTTCAAGATGGAAAAGACATAGTATCTCTGAATAAAGTTGCAGAGGGACTCCTGCTACATTGGTATGAGGGAACAGCAAAATGCTGTGCATCATTGTGCTTCATTTGCAGCTCGTCAGGGAATATCACAGAGTCAATGCTTTGAAAAGAGATAATAGCAAATAAATGTCCTAAAAAGGTGAGAAAATGCAGCATTTGAACAGGAACACATTCAAACATTTATGAGTAAACATTTCAGTAAGAGGATCCAATACCTTTTTTACGTGCACTAATTGTTTATAATAACCACATTTTCGTGTACTTTCAGCATGGTAATTTCTGAAATCAAACCATTGCTATTTACAAGCCTTTGTACAAAGTTGAGACAATTGTGCAAGCTGTATATGGAATGTTTGGAGGGTTGGAGCTGGCTGTTTTGCTTTGGACGCTTCCCTTTGCCTCTTAAGGCCAGGAGCGCCTGGGTCACAATTCTGTACAAACTAAACCAGATTTTTACTCTGACATATATGGTCATGAAGTCCAGTGGGGAATCTATTAAATGGTTTATGGCAGGTCACAGGCACAAGTGAGGTCACTTCTCAGACAAAAAATATGTGCCATTTGGAGGTTGGCACAGGTGTCCCATAACAGCATGAAACACACCAGAATAAAATGAACTTCACTAAGAAAAGCCCCAGTGGCAATTGTTGTAACAAAAGGAATTTAATTTCTCAGACAATTGTAGACATGATTAATCATGCACAAATAGACATTTAAAATGTGATATTCAGTAGATGTTTGCACTGCACAGAGAAACACATGACTGTATTGTCAAAATGAAATAAAATATTAGCACATGTTTTTAAATGTGTGGATGTGTGCATTACTTGCCACATTATCTGAGATAATGTGATTTGTTCCACAAACGAGGTGGGTTTACATAAAGTGTTTTACTTAACTGTAAATAAGTTAATGTATGGCAACATCTTTAAGAAAAATGCTTCAGTTAATGATTTTACTTAATAATTTCTGCTTAAGACAGATTCTTTTCTTACACAGATTCTCAGTTGTGAAATGTAAGACAAAATAACACCCCCATCTGAAAAGATACCAAGAATGTCAGTTTTCAAAAATAACAAAAATCCAACTTTCCCTTGGGCAAATTCAATTTCTATAAAGTAATATCCTGACAAAAGCCCTGAGAGTATTTGTAGTTGTTGAATATCAGTTTGATAATCTTTCTAAAGATGAACATGATGTAAAAACATTTTTCTGTGAAAAGTTCCACACTTCTATGTTAAAATTCCCTGCAAAAGTGAGGACAGTTCTACTGCTGAAGCCACTGCTCCACAGTCTTATTACAACAAAAACAAGTAATTTCATCAGGTTGAGTCATCATTAAAACCGATTGTAAAGACATAAAAATGGAAATCTTTATGCCTTTCTTCCACACATAGGCTTTTCACAGAAAGGGTGACTGATCACTAAATGTCTCTGTATTTTACAGAATTAACTGACCCCATAAATTAATTCAGATTAATTATGTATCCCTAAAACTATGTTAAAGGCTAAAATTATTTAATTTCCTATAATCTGAGAGTTCCAACATCCACTGTAAAGTGAAAAAAATAACTTGGCATCTGGTACTGTCACAGGAAAAAAATGTACAGAAAAAGAAGCATGTATGGATGAGAGTTGTTGCTACTGGACCTGTCTTGTTGGAGGTTGTGTGATTTCTTGGATTGGTGGTCTGTAAAACAATTCTCTGTCCTGTTTTGCTCTCAGCTTTGGTATATCAGAACTGACCAGTTTCTAATATCCAACTTTTTTGATATTTTTCTAATATCAACTTTTTCTAGTTGATGCACATACACACACATTCCTATTGGCAGAACAGATACAGGGACTGAGGGGATGTTAATGGAAGTCTTAAGGTCTTATTTACCAAGTTCATTTACTTGTAGATCTCTTTTCAAGCATTCAGATACACAAAACATACATTATCCATCTCACAGTCCTTCCTACAAGTGAAATTAAAGTATTAACTATAGAGGCTGAATCTTAATTTCTCCACCTATTAACACTGAAACTGAAGGAAACCGAAGAAACTGAAGAACTCTCAGAAACTGAAGGAGCATCTTACCTGAATTGGGTATTGTGTCAGTCTCATGGGTCCAACTTGTACTTCTGCAGTTGAAGCCTGCTAAAGAAGAGAAATAGAGATTTTTATTTTTTTTTTTTCAGTCTGGTTCTTAAGAAGATGGCACTTTACATATAAAAATTAAAGATGAAACAGAACCATGAAAAATCTAAAAGGCACACTGGCATATGACTAGTAGCCTTAATTTATTTTCTTTTAAGGGCATCATACATGGTCATCTTTACCAAATTCCTATTTTTGTTTTACTTGTCTTTTAAGTTAAATATGGTAGGGTTTTAAATAAGGAAAAAAGAAAAACACATTTCCTTTTCTCCTCTTTTCCCAACAGAGTAGCTAGGTTACATAGAAGGACTTGCTTTTGCTGGAGACTACAGGAAGCTATTTATCTCTGGCCAGAAGTTATTCATTTGAATGGAATACAGAACTTTTATTAAAGGTGTTGTGATGTATTGTAAATAATAACATTTTAATGGGATTGATAAGGAAAGAAGTGACTTTTCAGAAAAGCGAACTTGTTCTGAAGTTGTTTTCCAGAACCATAGCCTTCAGTTTTCAGGTAAAAATGCCACTACCATGTGAGCCATGACATTTTCAGAAGACATAATTGCACATCATAATTTAAACCTGCTACAAGAAAGCCAGTATATGTGGGCTGTGGCTGCTTTGTTTGTTATACTTCTTAGGAACTGGACTACCTTAGTACTTTTTGTGTCTTGATACATTTCAGTACACTTCTCCTGTGCACTACTGATTTGTTTCACTTCAAATCGTTAGCTACAGAAGGTTGTTAAGCAACAGAACAATACATATGTCCTCACACAGGTGCACATGCTTAATGAGAAGAGTTCAGAGAACCCTGAAAATGTTCATGCATATGGAGTATTAGTTGCAATTTACCAATCTCCAAAAGGCCAGATTCTTTGCTTTCCTGGTTACCAGTTACCCCAGTTGTCCCAGGTGTAGGTGAGCTAAAGCAATCACCCTGCAAGACATGTAATCTAACCAAAATCCTAATAGTAGGCAGATAACCAAAGCCATTCCCTGGCATATAGGAATGCTGAAGCCTTATTTCTTTGTGGTGCTCACTAATTTGAGCCTTTTATACAGGCTATACTTAATCCTTAAAAAAATGTATTTTTCAAAGGAATGTGTATAAACATTTAAAACAGATGAAGTTCCTGGTATTCTACTCTTTTTTTTTAGAGAATACAATACTGTGTTAAGCATTAACAGCCTTGCCTGCATGTGAGACAGTGGCATTATGTATAGCTACAATTGACACGTTGGACTTTCATGCACCACTGCGCATCGATTCTTCTCAGCCCTACAACGTACGTCAGAAGGTGGTAATGGGCAGTACTCCAAAAGATTAAACTACAAAGCCTGCCACTGTTTTCCAAAGCAAAAGCTGCCCCCAATATAAGTGTAGTTAACCTCTCCTTTTCTCAGAGAAAAGCTTCTCTTCCCACTTGAACTCCTGCTGTAGCAAAATGTAGCTTAGTTCCAGTAAGCATAACTGAACAGAAATGGAAGTTAGCATTCATCATTACCATGAGTAAAGAGTAAGTTAAAGAAACAATTCTCTGAAAACTCACAACTCCTATTCCCCCCAACCAAAAGAGAAAAACAGCCCATTCACACTCCAGTGGTATTCAATAGGAAACTCTTCAATAAAAATTTTATCATCATATATTTTGATTTTAAAAAGAAGGTTTTGAAGTAATCTCATTAGACAAATCTGTAAGACTACACAGCAGACTTCAGTCAGTCTCAGAGCAAAAGCAAATTTTTTGGCAATACATAGCTCAAACTGTCTCAGAATGTGTTGATCAAGAGCATGAGATTCTTCAACAAAAGAAGAGTACAGACACTTCCATGTATGTTTGGACACAAATATTTATTTTATTATCCATTTATTAATGCCAGAGAAATATCAGGGAACTCACATTGTAAATTAATGCCTTTCACTTTCTACCACTTCAGAAGACATCTTGTGTTAGTCACTCTGTATTGTCAAAAATGGAATAATTGTGTCCAAGACAGAGATCAATGCAGGTGAGTCTATCAAGTCCTTTACAGAAATTACTTTATAGATTAGCCACTTTTCTTATCCTGTTTATTTTAAAACAACAGCAACAAAATAATCCTCTGACTCAGAGTTTTTCTCCTGGCTGTTTCTGTGTCAGCCTCATGAATAGAAAACAGAAAAGGAAAAAAAAGAAAAAAACAAAAAAACAACCCAGGGTCTTTCTCTCTCTTCCTCCCTTCCAGATTCAGGGTGCTCCTGCCTTTCCTAACAGCAGAAAAACTAAGTGAAAATTAGAAAATCAGAGACCCGCGATGTAGGTGAACGTGTCCCTGTCCTGCTGGGTGCAGACATGATAGGGTCAGAACCACAGAGGGATGCAGAATAGGTGCTGTTATACCTGAAAGATTGCTATGTGTAGTCTTTACGTTCCTAAAATGCTCAACTTCATTACTTACACAATGCACAGAAACAGATGGGGCTGTCAAATTAAGACTGGTAATGAACCTGCGTATGGGAAGGATAAATAAACCTTCTCATTAGATACAGCAAAAGCTATGTCTGACATCCTTATTTCTGATCTTTGAGTCCTGCTTTACAACCTGAATCAGACCCTTGGATTTATATGCCCAAACTGCTGTGGCTATAAGTAACTGGCTCACTTTTCTCTGCCAAAACTCAGCTGAAGGAGGCAGCAAAAATAATGGCATGTCTGCCTGGCCTTCACAAATATCTTACAGATCTCTCGCTTGCCTGAAGGAACTAATTCCACATTTTCTGAACTCCCAGAAGAATCTGACCATGTGGACATTGCATATTAGTGATACCATGATACCTCTGTTCATTTCCTCACTTAAGGGAGTATAATATTGCTGATGATTTCCAATTTAAATAAAGCTCTCATTATTTGACTGACTGCCAGGAAGGACTGCTAATAGATCTGCAACCTAAATCAATTAGTGTAGTAGCTCATAACAGACTTTTCTGGTAAAACATTCAGAAACAAGCCTGATTCCAAAGAGGCCAGTGAGAAAATCCCCAATTTCAGTGAGCAGAGAAAGAGACACTGTGTTGCAAGCAAAGAAATAACTACCTAGAAATAATAAAAGCTTAAAAACAGAGAAAAAAAAATGTTTGTTTTGACATTTTTAACTGCCCAATATTATTTTCAGTATCATTGTAATCTTCTAAGCAATCTCCACAGGAATCAGCTATGAAACAAATAACTAGACAAAGTCAATAACACTTTCTTCACTCTTGTGCTTTGGTGTTATTCAGTGATCACCAATTACCTTACTATCATAGCAGTGCCATTAGGCAAAATAGCACTTGCTACTTCATTGAATTTTCACCTTTCTAAATCACCAGTACAAAAGTCTTTACCCCATTTCAGCTGCAGACTTACAGCCTTTGCAGTTTATGAATCATCGATAATTACCAACACGCCACTGCAATTAGTGTTGACTAATTAGTACAGAAAAATCTTGCATAATTCTGTGCTGCTTCAGACCAACAATAGCAGCTAGGGCCAACCAAGGAGTGCAGCAAAGGTGTTGGTGAATTCAGCCTACTGAAAGTGCTCAGGATGGATATGCCAGTTGAGAGGCAGCACACAGATGCCAAGGACCCTTTGGATACCCTTTTGCCCTGAAGACTTCTTGCCCTCTTCCCTTTTCCTTTCACTAGTGCATCCCTTCATTCAGCTTTGCAGTGTTTTCAGACACCTGTCCCTTTGTTTGGCAAGCAGGTAACAGGAATCTCTTTTTGAGCCAGCTTTCACCTCAGCCTTGTGATCCCTGGCCACATCTCTGCATCTTTACCTTTTGTAAAAAGAGCTCTTTTGAACTTCCCTCCAGCTCAGTTTCCTCTATCCACACCACTGGCAAAGACTGGCACTTCAGTCTGTTCATTGGCTATTACCATTTCCACGTTTGATTTTAACCTCAAATCCATTTTTTTCTCCTTGTTGCCCACCCCCTCCCCCCCAGCCCAACTGCAGTACACAGCTGTGTATGACTTCAACCCTGGCCTTAGTCTTGCATGAATTCCTTTATGAGACACAGGGCCAAGAGCTGCTATCCAACACCCTTGGCCTGGAGGTGGTGTCCTGCACTTCTGCTTGCTTCAGCACACCAGACAAGGGTGCCCAGCTCCCTTTCAGCTAAGCTGCACTCTTCTGTTCTTTGCCTCTTTGCCTTTGTCTTGTCTTCTTTAGTAGAACTATATCACAATCTTTCTTGTCTTTTAGTTTTTTATCACTTCTGGTCCATTCAACTCCAATCCATGAGCATTTTTGTATAGTTTAAAACACAGCCACTCTTTCTCAGTTTGGTTTCCCCCTTTCTTTGTCAGCTTCAACTCTTACAGAGTATCACTTGACCTGTTTAGCAATTTCTGTTACAAAGAAGGGGCAGATTTACTGGGGAAAACTGAAGAGCTCTTTTCACCTCTGAGTCAAAAAGCCCCAAAATAATAATTTGGCAAAGGCTGGGAGACTAAGTAGGATGAATCACTCCTACAGTACATACTCATGCTGCTGGAGACTTGGTCCTGAGCTAGATGGTTTTTGGTCTGACCTCCCCAGCTTTTTCAGAAACCATTTTCAGAAACCATTCATTTGACTGACTGCCTCTTTATCCTCTCCACCCACCAGCACAGCTACAGCAATTCTCTTTCAAGAAGGACTGCTCTCTGCCACCTTGTTGGCAAATTCTGTTGGGTTCTGTAGTTGCTGTTGTTTTGGTTTTGGGTTTTTCCTGTCAAATTCTCCTTCCTGTGGTTTCCAGTTGATCCTACATCTGCTTCCTGAGCTGCTGTGCCCTTCATTTTCTTTGCCCCCACTAGAGGGCTGCCAGCTCACTTTGCTCCACTCTTGCTAGCCGACTGCCACTTTTCCACGGAGTACAGAGCATTAGATAGCTGTATATCTCAACTCTGAAGATATTGCAACGTCTGGCTATTTTATTTCCTGAAAACAATGATCAAACACACATATTACTTAGAAGAAATAAAGTATTGTCACTGCTGGTGCAGCCACTGCAGTCTCTGCAAGCTCTCCTAGCAGAAACCTGACCTATGAGGTGGATAGATAAGAAAAAAATGCACACATGCATTTGGAAGTGGTGACCTGTTAACAACGTGTGTGATAATACACACTGAGGCATTCAGCATGAAAATACTGGATCCACAGGACCCCAAATCCACAAGACACGTAGGTTTGGCAGGGTCTGTGTGTAGCTCAAGGGTAGTGTTCACAAACCTGCATCTGGTTTTGCCTCTCAAAAGCAAGCAGAATTGGGCTGAGGCCATATCAATACCCCCAGTTAAAGCTATGTCACTGCACACAAGAGAATGAGAAATTTACAAGGGAGGAGAATGAGGTCAAGAGGAAGAGCCCTTCCTTCCATGACTACTTTCACCTCTGGGCGATGAAATCCAGCTCCTGTTCTGTGCTCTCACCCATGATCTTTGAGCTCCTTTTCTGCAGTGACCTGTGTTTGAAAAGGAGCATTAAGCCCTTTCTTTCCTACCTCCTTCTTCCCCACCAGCCTTGCCTTCACCTAGTGGGAGAGCACTCATTTGGCAGTGAAGCATTTGAAACCAAGCATGGCTCGGCATAGAATATCCCATATCAGATCCACCAGCCCAATGCAGTCCCTGCATTTCTCCTGTGCTCTGAAAACCAGACTGACTGGGTTCCTCAGGGGTCCTGCCATAGAGGTACCTCTAGCAGCAAACTCCATGTTCTTCAGTGTGAGCCATGTGCCAAGACTTCATATCTTAGTAGAGATAAGAGAGTCACCAGTTCTGGAGATAAAAAGAAGTCCTCATAAAAACTTCAAAGTAAGGATCAAATGCCTAAAATTGAATTTCTGTGAATTATGCAGCTCATAACATATTAAATGTCTAAGTTGCTCAGGGTCTTTTTGTGTTTTGTTCTCAGAATCTACTTCTACAACTCCTGTTGTGCAAAGCTGAAAAGTTCTCAGAATCAGCTTCAGGAACAGATGTTAAGATTTCTTGCTTCCTTCATTCTCATTCCTTTCTATATGATTTCCTGGCTTGTGTTTCAAATAAGAAATTAGAAAAATAAGTAGTCAAAACCACAGATCTGTTTCTTCTCTATTTCTCACTCCTTTTTTTCTGCCCAGGACATAAATCATCCATTTTAAAGCAACTAGAGTCAGTAGTGATCATATAATCTTGCTGTTTCAATTTAAAATCAGTGGTAAGGGAAGAAAAGCAAACCAGGGAGATGCAGGTAAACCTCTGAAAGACAAGGGGAAGAGAGAGGGAAACAAAAGGCAGTTAGCACCAACAGGTCACAAGCAGTGGATCATCCTAGGGAAAACAAAATTGAGAAAGAAATGTCAGTGTCAAGTTGATAGAGATTTTAGATAACCTCTTGAACACGCAAGCTGACACTTCTGAAATAATCCTATGAGGTCTAAGATACACCTATGAGCTGTATCTGATATAAAATGGTAACTGAAGAACGAATATTATTTAAGGACTTTTTACATGCTGTTCACAGTTTGGTAGCAGCTTCCTTGTGAATACATTCTCATAGTAGGACAACAGGACAAACAAGCAGAAAAGACACTAGGATTTAGAGGGTTCTTGGACCTGTTGTGTTCTAATGATGAAATTATTAAGGCTTATTGTTCTCTTACAAGCTTTTAACAATTCTCTTATACACGTGTGTGCATACGCATGTGTGCTCATTTTATATTTAGAGATATGAATGCATATCATCCAGAGGAGTTTTCAAAGTTCAGAATGTTGTGTGGCTCAGTGTGAAGTCACTCATCAGGCTTCTCTTTGCCACGTGGTTTAATATTTCTGAAGAAATGCTTTTATCTGTTCTGTAATAGTCCTTCTGTCTAGCATTGCTTAAGGGCATAACTACAGTGCTTGCCAAAGTTTACCTGCATCCTTTGAAGGAGGAATGGAAAGGTCAGATACAGAGCAGCAGAAGTCCTTTCACTGTATTCATTTAAGATGTCTGGGCTTAGTCACAGAAGAGCACTTCTATACTAGCAATTTTCTTTATGGTATTCAGGCCAGCACCTCTCAGTGAACCACTGGCCTAAATTAACAAGCTCCTGCACTGTAACATATTTCAACAATTTTTGGTCTGCTCATTTTTTTATGTCAACTCTGCAGGCCTCAACTATGTTCAAGAGGCATCTCACGTCTCAGTTGTCCTACTAGCCATTATGGTGCTACATTTGGCATAGACACTACTGCTGTTGAGCAGTCCTCAATTCTGCTCACAGCAGCAACAGCTACTTGTAGACCTTTCAAGGCTACAAAAAGACTCAGAAACCCTCAGTCCGTAGAGGATATCCCACATCCCACTTATTCCTATAATCTGCAGATTAAGGCTTTCAACAGCATCTGGAAACAGTCCTGCAGTTTGTACACACCACTTCTGACCATGCAGATTTTTCTTATATGGATTCAAGGATCATGATCCACTATTAGGACCACTATTAAAATTCTGGTTCTTGATGTAAGCATAGAATAAATTTGGTATTCAAAATACAGTTGGTTGAATACATTTGAGTAGGATGCTCCTTAATAAAACCCAAAAAATCTCTAGGGAGATTTCTAAACACATTCACATTTTTAAAAAACCTATGAGGAACAATCAAAAAATCAGTCAAACCAACCAATCTTGGTCCAACATCCTGTCTTCAGAAGTGGCAAAAAAAAATGGAAAACTGTAAAAAGCAAAACTAGGGCAAACATAAAGTGACACTGTCCCTTACACCCCTGAACCTTTACATCCCCTAGCATTTATAGCTCATCTTAACTTATGCTTTTCTGCTCACAAAGCAGCAGGGCATGTAAATTAAGATCATCTGTTTCTTCACTGACCATGTGGAGTATCTCAAAATTCACAGCACTGGGAAACTTCCTCCCCTTTCCCCAGATTATCAGAACATGAATAAGAAGGGTTTGGCTAATGGTTTGAGATGTTCACTGAAACAACAATGAATAAAAAAATCGAAAAACTTTTGGCTAGTCTCTCCAAGTGGTGCTACTGCAATGCTTGATCAGGCCAGTCATGGCTTTGCCTATCCCTTTTCAGCATGGCTGCTGTTCAGCAATCACATTCCAGCCTGTTCTGACAAGACAGAAATTAAAACCCATTTACTGGACAAGTGCTGTAATTTCCAAATTTCTGTGTTCTTTGAATTTTGGAAGGAAAACCAACTACAGAATGCATCAATTTTATTTTCAATACTTTTGTTGTTGACTTTTTGTTGTTTTGTTGAATTTATCAACAGAAGATTCCCTGAAAGTATATTTACTTTTTTAGCACACAAATTTCACTTAACTAAATATGAATGGCAGTTAAGTTATGTTAAAGCCCTCACAGTGTGAAAAGGTGAAGGGAAAACAAACTTTTCCAAACATCTGTCAGAGTGAACAGAATATGTCCAGACTTATGGATCTTGGTGTGGTGATACTTCTTTCTGCAAATCCTTCTGTCATTACTGTCCATTCTCAACTTCACAGAAGCATGAGTCACACACATTATTGAGGAATCCGATCAAATCTCTCTACATCAACCTTAGGGAAAAACACACCAACGGAGACTGAGCTGTTTCAAAAATACATGCACTGGTATCTGTGAGAAAGTAAAATCCAGGACTATAGATAGAGAAAGATATATAGAGAGAAAGATATATTTTCATCTTTGTATGATGAGGTAGTCAAAGAAGCAACCAGTGTGAGGATAGGAACAAAGATGCTAAAAAACAGCTTTATACTACCACATAAATTTATGGTGAACCAACGCTTTCAATGTTGTATGTAATCTTTTGCTTTCCTTGAGATAAACTAAGGAAAACTAGAAAAATTAAAGAGAAAGCAACAAGAATAATCATGAAATTTCAAGATATCTTTGGATTACTAAAAAGACTAGGTTGCTTCTTCAAGGAAGAGAACCTCCTAAGGAACTGAATAGGTATCTATGAAATCAGAAGTAGTGTAGAGCAGAAGGAAGAATGACTCACCAAGAGTATTCCCAGTACAAGAAATCTGATGCCTGCACTTAGAGCAGGCCACTGGAAGGGTCATTGTTAAAAGAGCAGTTGAACAAACCTTACCAAAGGTAGGCCCCTTGTGCTGCAGCAGAACACATCACTAGGAACATAACCTCGACTCACAGGCCCTTCAGTTATAAAAGAGGCCCAGGGAGTGATCCCTCTCCAGCTGCCCTCTTTTCTCTCTGTTGCCTAAGGCTCCTTACACTTGCCCAAGACAAAGTAACAGGCAGACACATTTGCAGTTTAATACAGTAGATCAATTCTTGGGTATGGCTATTAAAATTGATACAAAACCCCCAAGAAGTAAATTTCAATACTGGAAATTCCAGGTAATATGATAATAGAAATATAAACAGAAATGGCTAGAACATCGTATTGCAGGAGGAGATAAGCTACATAGTCATGATAGTCTTCCAACACCTCTTGGCCTAGGTAATACCCATAACTTGTGAAACATACTGCTAGTCTGCAATCAAACATTCACTTTAAAATGTAAAATTTACTTTGTCTTCCAAACACTGATTAAGAAGAAGCGTCTGGAAGTTACCTGCATACACCTGAGTTACCTGCCTCAATTAATTTGACATTACTCTTCAAGCAGTAGATAATCTGAAAAATGTACTTGTCTTGGCTTCCACTGTTTAACATAAACTGTATAGCCTTTTACTGAAAGTAAACAAAATCACTAAGATTATGCCCCTCAACAGTCTAAGAGTAGTCAGAAGCAGCACCTGAAATCCTGGTGTGCAAGTGCACATGTAGTTAATTATGGACTCTACTACAAAGGTTAAAAGGAAAAAAAAGACATTTTGACTCAAGGTATGAGCTGTGGTGTCATGGTTTGACACTGGCCAAATGCCAGGCACCTCACTCACCCTCCCTGCTACAGCTGGACAGAGGAGAGAAAATTTCATGAAGGGTTCATGAGTTAAGGACTGGGAGAAAACTCTCCAAGGGCAAAATAGTCTAAAATTAATGATATTGAGTTTATTTCTAACAGAATCAGAGAAGGAAAATGAGAAGTAAAATAAGCCCTTAATGAACACATTTCCCCCCCCCAGCCCCTCCATCCTTTCCACTGACAGCACAGGGAGACCCGACTCCTGTGGGGATTTTGGTCAGTTCATCACCCAAGGTTTTCTTTTGCTGCTCAGGGAGAGGAGTCCTTCCCTGTAAAACCATGGAGTTCCTCCCACAGGCAGAATTAAAACTGTGTCACCACTTCTGTTTTGATTTTCTTCTTAAGTATGTTATCACAGAGGCATTACCAACATCTCTAATTGGCCCAGCAGCATGTCCATCTTCAGAGCCATCAGGGATTGTCTCTGCTGGACATGGTGGAAGCTTCCAGCAGCTTCTCACAGAAAACACCTCTGTGGTCCCTGGGCTGTGCAAAACCAACCCCTGTGGTTTTGCTCTTCCATTTTTCCAACAGTATTCATTGTAGATACTGCTAGCTTTCAACATCAAACCTAGACTGCAGTGGTTACCAGGCTGCTTCATTGGAGATGCATGATGGATGTCACCATCAGAGAGTTGGCTTTGTATGCCTCCTCTCACTTCTTCTCTTGGGTGGGCATTGCTGGAAGGAATTTTTTTCTGGCTCAGAGAGGTCTGTTCTTATCTTATTTTGCCAGCTCATGAAAGCCTAAAATATACTATCTCAGCCTAAAACCTCCATAAAACACTATATTCCTCTTGCTGGAACAAAGAAGAAAAAAAGCCAAATAAACCCCAACAAAACCCAGAACAAGCATGTTCTAATGAGAGTGAGTCATTTACTGAAGTTTTCTGAATTGTCTTGCAGTTAGGAAAAAACCTCAGCATTGAACTTTGATCTACATTTTACAAATATACCAAAACAAACTCCAGTAAAGAACAGGGTATTGTACATAAAGGACAGATATATGTCCTTTAAAAACATAATGTTCTCTCATCCCTGCTCCTTCACACTGTCAGACAGCATTTGTTTTGCAACACTTCTGTTTTGACTGTTGAGTTTAGGAGCAGGCAGTGGAAAACAGCTAGTTTGGCTTTTGACTAAAACTTTAGCATCCACAAGGTATGTCTTAGAATTATGCCTAGGAACTCTATTGAAAAAATCACCAAACCCCCACAAAAAATATAAAACCCAACAACACTCCAAACTGCAAATTCACAGTACAAACACCAATAAAACAAAAATTAAATCTTCCCAAGTTTATAGGATAACAGACATCTATGGACACTTTTCTCATTACAGTCTAACATGGACTTTAAAATCCAAAAACAGAATTTAAGTATATGTCAAAAATAACTATTTTGTCATTGATCCTTTAGTTAGAGACCCACAAATAGAATTATCCCCAGAGCAGACCCTACCATCTCAGGTATCACGGGTCATGCTGTCTCCTGTAACAAAGCCTCCAGTTTAGCACTGTCTGTTGTTGTGAAACTACAAATTATCAACATGAAAGTCTGTGCCATGTCTCACACTAAAAATTGTGCAGACAACGAAAATCAAAGCCAAATTCTCATCAAAATAAACAGCTCCAAGGCTCTCACACTGACTGAATAATTCATGATCACATTTAATTCAGTTCAAGTTTCTATTTTAGTTTTGACAAAGCCACTGCAACTAATCCAGACAGCAGCAGTCATGTCTCAAATACTCCAAGACTGATATCCGGATATCACACTCTGTGATATGCACAGTGCCTTGCCCACTCGTGAGTCATCCAACTAAGCCACACAGACATTACCCAAACCCAGCATTTCCACCCTCTGTGTTTTGTTGTTCAAGACTACAGTGTTTACAAAGGTTGTCTCACTTATTTTACAATTCTCAAAGACAAAGATTGTCTCTTACTTTTACAATAGGGCACATGGGCTGACTGATAAGGTAAGCCCTACCCAAACAGAGATGAAGAGTAAGGAAGGGTAGAAGGAGTATTTATGCAAGGGAGGTATAAGTGATACAGATGAAGTGGTAGAGAAAGGGGAAGCCCTGACACAGAGGAACAGAGGAGCAGGTGTTAGATACACCTGAAGAATTCATACCTCGCAAAAGAAAAGAAACACTGTGATGAAACTTACTTACCCAGTATTACAAACTTGAATGCAGTCATAAAATTTGACTACCATTATTCTATTCATATAAATGCAGGTAGGATCAGAATCTGATTTTATGGTTTAAGTTTTGCATGCAATTGCAATCCAAATAAGCTCTGCAAAAGCATGGAAAGAAGTCATACAGTAGACCTTCACCTGGTCTACTGAACCAGTACAAATTATTACTTACAGAATAAGGAATAATAATTTTGGAATTACTCATCACTACTTACACAGTGTGTGTGTGTGTGTGTGTGTGTGTGTGTGTGTGTGTTTGTGTGTGTGTGAAATTAAAAGCTTTCTGGAAAAAGTATTTTTTGAACACTTTGTTTCAGTCTTATCAAGGAGAAGCACCATTGAATTAAGTGCTACAGTTCAGACCCAGCATTACAAGACTCATGAAATGCTCTACAGAGACCTCTTACTGCTACTCCAGTTTTTTATGTACTGACACCTTTTTGAACTAAATATAGTAATTTTTGTCCACCATTAGGATTGTCCATCATGAGGATGTAATTATGCAACTTACTACCAACACATTAATGAAAAGATTAAAAAATTTCACTGTTATACTCCACACACAGAGTGAAGCACAATTCTTTTGCAAATGTCTTGGCAATCAATGTTCTCCCATGGCTTCTGCACATGCACAGCATGAACTTCCACCCTTCAGAATTAAAAGCAGAAGTTCTGCCTTCTGGGTGCAATGTTAACTGCCAAGCTTTCTCTCCCCAAAGTAGAGTTGCAATTGCCTTGTGTCAATGCACCTTATATTGCAGAAGCTGATCTCAGCTTAACAATTCTTTAATTCTATTTTATGAGCAAGATTTCTGGAGACAAAAAGAGCTTCTTGTACAGTTAAAGGCATCATAGCCCAAATGTCCAGGACTTCACTGAATTAAGCCCTTATTAAGCAACAGGAACTATATACATATCATGAACTATGGAAGAGTATTCTCCTCTCCAAGAGATCACATGGATAGTAAATGCCTGATGCTTTCCAACCACCCTTATTAAGAAATCTAGTCTCCAAAAGCCATAAAATATTTTAGTTTCAATTCACAGACAAACATTTTCACCAACACTGATTTTATAAAACATGATGTCTTCACTTCTGTGGATTAGATCCTGTATCAAGTACAGCTCCAGTGAATAGCTGCTTGTGCATAAATTGTTCACAGTTACACTACAGCCCGTGAAATTACAACAGAAAAATCTATTGTTAAGTTTTCTGTTATATATTTCTCTCTCATATATCTCTTTATTTTACAGCTGTCTTTGGAGGTACTCTGCAGGGAAATATGTTGTATTTCCTGTTAATGTACTTATTACAAGTGCATGTCACAAGACAGGAAGCAGTAATTTCTCTGAGTTTCTTACTGGGTCCCATTCACTTTTCAAAGCAGTTAAGAAATATTTGATTGTCATGAAGTGGGAGAAATGAGCTGCCAAGAGAGCAGGTAAAGTGGCTTGGGCATTTAGGCCCCTTGTGTTGTTGTGTCACTCTGTGACAGAGTTCTGAACAAAAACATTGAGTTATATTGAACAAAAGATGCAATGCAATATATTTTATAAACATATAGGGTCACTGTAAGATGAGTGCAGATAAAACCATATTTAAATATTTATACAAATATATAAAAATATATAAAATCATAAATGCTGTTTTCAAAAGAAAGGAAATTTAATAAACTCATCCTGCTCAAGAGTGCTGTAAAGGGTTTGTTGGAATGCCGCAGGCAAAACTCTTTTAGAAACTGGAGAAAAAAACAACTGCAAGATAGGTAGGATAGCAGAAGCTTGACGGCAGGAGTCATCAAAATGAGGTGAAATTCAAACAATATAAAGAACCATGTTGCTAGCTGTTAAAAACTTCTTAGCTGAGTAGGTCAGAAAAAGCAGAGATTACAGCTTAGGACTCCCATCAGTAGATCAGAGAAGACCAGAAATAAACTTTTTCAAGGCTTTGATGAAACCAAAGGAGTTACAGGAGGTAGCTTCTGACAATTGCAAGGGCCAGCTCTGACCCAAGAGTCCAGAAATTACATTTTACTTCACATAGCAAATGCCTGTTCAAGATCAAATGCTTTCCCAAAAGCAAATAAGAGACATTGGGCTTAGAGGCCTCCTCCTATGTAATAAAATGTCTGTAGTTGTTATAGTCAAGGAGTATAAAAAGTTCAATTCTGGTCACACATAGAACACTCTGACTTACTAGTCCCACCTGTAGAAACCCTGTGATAAAGTGGTAATGTGCATTGTTGGATCCTCACACTGACTAACACAAGAGCACCCCATACCCTCTCAGTTAGGGCATTGCAAATACAGACCTCAAGTCTTCAGATCTATATAAAATCACTATAACAATTAATTTTAAGATATGCAGTTCTTGGAGAAACCCCACTTTTAGACCTTAATGTCATGGAGTTAACCAACTGCTCCAAATTTTGCTGCCAGACACGGGTCATAACCACCCCAAGGCTGTTTTAGACTTCTTCTGGGTGCAGTGACCCTGTGAAAATGTTAAGTCAAACGGGTGCTCTGGTTTTTCCAGTCAAGCTGGATGGTTCTAATTGTGCCCTTAAATATTTTGCTAAGTCAGGCTTCAATGAAGGTCAGGATTGCAAAGACATAACAGCTGCAGAGGGTCATATCAAGCCACCAAACTAACATCATATCTCTGAGAATGGTCAACACAGGATAATTTGTACCAGACCAGTGTAAGCATGTGTGACACCTCCCACATCCATTCCCTATGGAAGGCCTTAGACATTTCCAAAATATACAGGAGTAATTTATTACTTATTAATCTTCCCAGAAATGCTCTTTTACTTATTTTTGTACTGTTGTTGGGAACTCACACTATGTGCACTATGGAACACTACCTCCTTTTTTGTATATAGCTAAGAAGCCCAGCACAGTCTGACACATTCTGTAATTTGCAGTCATTATGTTTTTCATGTAACAGATACAGAATATTCAGAAAATTTTCATTTAAAATAAAGCAGAGACATTTTTAAGTCCTCTAGGTAGATATAGTCATATTTTCAAAGCTGGTGTGAATCAACATACCCTGAATCCACAGTAAGTCTGAGACAGCAGCTCTGATAGTCTTAAAGGCAATTTTACAGTCAGCATGGTGGACTTACTGTGCAGAGAGGTCTGTTCTGAAATGGGAATTTGTCTTGTGTACTCTAAAAAACAAGTGGCCTTGACATACCACTGCAGTAGGTATGAATCTGCAGTAGGTCAGAGACAACAGCCCTGACAGACTTAAAGGCAATTTTACAGTCAGCATGGTGCACTTACCATGCAGAGAGATCTGTTCTGGGATGGGGATTTGCCTTGTGTACTCTAGAAGACAAGTGGAGGTCTCAAGAAAAGAGCGCCCATGAAAGTTAGCAGAAAGATAAGAAAGAAGATGAGAAGTAATTTTGCTATTTATGAGAGCTATGGGGAGTTTATACAAGCATGCACAGCTGACCCATCTCGGCATCAATTTTTTAAAAAATGTTAACTGAATGCAAAAAATAATACTGAGAAAATGCCATTTCCCAATAAAAATCTGAAGTGCTGGCTTTATGCTTAGTATTTCATGTTACAGAAGTTTCTTGTGTTTCAATTCCTCTTCAAGTAGACACACACATGTATTTGCAGATACCGTTTGTCCCATAAAAGTTTCAATGAAATGAATTTGTATTAACTGGACTTTTTTATATTTCACTTCATTAAAACAACCCCCAAAAATATATTTTGCTTTTAAAAGTAAAAATGAAAACAAAAGTCATTCTCTAGTCTTGTATTTTAATTTCAATTGTGATGTATGCAGAGGCATTTTTAAATTATTCAATCACTTTTACCACAGTCAAAATATGATTGCCTCAAAACAGCATGAGTAAGCTAAGAAACATATATTCAGAAATTTAGAAAGGCAAGCTAAAAGCAAGTCTAGGCACAGTTCCCGTATTTTTGGGGAGTGGGATCTTCATTGGTGCATTGGAAACTACCTTTCCAGCCAAGGATTTGCTCCCACTTGGTCACAGTGTGATCACCTCCGTGGTGTTGCAGGAATCCTCATACCAAAGCAGAAATTGTCTTCAGAGCCAGTGTTCTCTGGGGAGGCAAAAGCCACTGAGTGAAAGGCATTGGGCCATCTCAGACCTTGGGACACTGAAATTTCAAACTTTTCCTATATCAGCTCATAAAAGATTTTACCCTGCTCCTGCATGTAATAAAATGCAATAATTTTGTAGTTATTGATCATGTTACTACATTAGGAAAATGAAGAAGCCTTACCTATGTTCACAGCAAATAAAAACTATTCCCACATTTCTCATGCATGCCAGTTACTTTAAATTTTCTTTGCTGCATGAGACACTTACAAAAAAGTGCACTATTTACACAGGTTTAGACAGAGGTTTGCACAGTCTTTACAAAGATTCAAGTAACTGGATTATACTATGAACACAATAATTTCACTGGTACCCATCACAAATTGTTCTATTGTCTTTGGAAGACTAGTGAAGAGGCTGTGACTGTAGAAAAAGGATAAATACACTCCGTTGCAAAAAGATTTATAAGCATGCTTTACTGCTTTAGAGACTGATTCTAAGAAACTGAAACCGCTACAAGAGTACTCATTTATTTAGGATGACTTGGTTTAATGGTTGTCTATGTTGCTCCTGACAGGTAGACTTGCAGGTGGTGCTGCCTGAGATTATTACTTTTCACTGGAATGTGTACAGCATGCAGCAGCACAGTAGTCATCATGAACTTATATGTACAGCAGAACATACACAACCCACTGTCATACACTTTACCCTTCTGTCACAGCCAGCAGTATCAGGAAAGCATTTCATTTATGTGCTGCCTCATATGACTAGGCTCTCCATGAAAAGAAACATAATGACAACAGAACCAGCAACAGCCTACTCATCCACCTTTCTTAGTTTCTTTTGACTGATTTGGGATCAAAACCAAACCAAGTAAGAAACCATATTTATTTAAAGATTGCTTAATTATTTGCCTTAGTGCTCCACTGCATCTTTTTCTTCAAAAGGGAGTGAACTTCGACTTCCATACATGCTCACTGAGTACATCTGCAAGCATTAAACACACAGTGGAGCCAAATCTGTAACTACATAGAAGATGTTATGACTAGTGGTGAGATGAATAAATAATCACTCAATTTATTTTTCACCCTGAGTATTGATCTAACAGAGCACCTTCTACCCGAGATGTGAAATACATCATCACCAAAAGTAAAAAAAACCCATGTCAGTTACCAAACAAGGAGGAAGGGCAGTAAGCACTGCAGTTCCATTTGGGGAGACACTGGGCCTTTTTAGATCTGACCTAGTCGTCCAAGGCCACCTGCCTCTCCCTTACAATAATGGCACAATTGATGTGCTTATGCAGCTGGTCAGGTTCCCTAGTACAAGAGTGGCTGTGTCTCAGGAGGAGCTGGAAGGTCTCAGCCCTATGCTTTCAGCCTCATAAAGGAACATCACTGGGGTATAGGTGGTGTAGTCAGTAAAGTCAGCTGCTGAAGCATATATCCAGCCTGACAGTGTGCATTCTGCAGCTGATGTTGCAGTAATCATTAGCACTCAAGCTTTAGTAACCTGAAGTTGGTTTAAAACTACTGTGGGTATCTCTATGGTAACATGTCTTTGGACCTCCTCACTGCAGCATGAAGTGAAGTTAGGAGTACCAGAGAGTGAGAAATTTTTCAGCTGGATTCTCCCAGCTAATAGAAGATACTGTTGTATTAGAAATAAAGCCTTTTGAAGAAGCAGTAAATCAGGTGAATGTTTTTCTCAAAGTGTAGCCAGAATCTCAAATTGACTATAGTAAGTTCTAATTTACATGAAACATTTTTCCAGAATTTTTTCCTTGATATATTTTCCTTGTTGAAATGAAATTTTCAAATAAAGAGAAAATCCAATTCTCCCTAACTTCCTATTTGCAGACAATTCAATTGCTGAGTGAATTTCTAAGCAGATGAGCAGGAAAAGTTTGAAAGGAGGTTAGAGAAGATGCACAGAAGGTTCTTCCCTGTTTTACGCTGAATCCTGTGATAGGCAGCATGAAGGTACTTTTCTGTGCTACACATTTATGTGATGATTTTTTCTAGCCCATGGCACAGTAAAAAAATATACCCCTACATTGCCAGATACTAATCAGTTTAGACAATACTTGGAATAGAGAAAGAACAGCTTTCCTTCAGAGTGAGGAAGAATGATTTAAGATAGCAACTTAGCAGCTGGTAGAAGCAGGCTGTGAACTGTGACCAAAAAGAACCAAGAAATCCACACATCTAAATGTATCCTGCTTTGATCCCATTTTCAGTAATGGTAATACCTGTTTGAAAGTACAAGAAGAGGGGCAATAAAATAAATGAAATGTATTTTGGTGATAAAAATAACCAAAACTGGAGGAAAGATGCCAGCAGATGGCTCACCCAACCTGCAGATAACAACATAGCAAGTATATGTACAAACATACAAAGGAAACTCCCATTGTTCAAAGAAGGCAGATCATTCTCTTCCTATGTGATCACTTCCTCAGTGATCCTATGCTAAAAAAAACAGGTGAAAAATAAAAATCCCATGACAGGCAGAGTGGCAGATCAACTAAAGGAAGCACTGCTAACATCTCCAAGTGATGCAAATCTTGTATGCTGCACCGAAGCCCTGCCACTATCTTCTTCACCCACCAAGAAATGTTGAACAGTTATCAGGAAGCATTAGGAACAAGCTATTTGGAGAAGCAGCAATGCCCAGCCCAACTACAGCCAAAATAGTTAAAAGGGCTGTGTAGGAGTTATAGCACCAGCTGTTTTGATCCCCATTAGCCCCTTCAACAGAGGAGGATATATCATGGCCCAGTCATTTATTTCTATTGAGTTAAAAATAAAATGAGCAAAAATTTTCAGAAAATGTGAATAGTCTTTTGCCCACTGCCTATCTAAAAAAAGCCAGATCTTCATCTCACTGATGTCAGTGGGAGTCTTTCCAGATGCAAGATTTGCATTCTTAACATATGGAGTGGTGGCTTCTGAATTGGTACTACTGGGCTATATGTATGCACTTCACATTTCTGCACTGAGGCTGGAAGTGCAAAATTATACCAAGTTTTTATGTTGTATCATTAAACATTGTTTTGTACAGTAAACACTGTATTTTAAGCTCATTCATACGATTTTGAAATAAAATGCTTCTCTATCTTCAGTGATAGGAAATGGTACATGAAAAATTCAGATGATTAAGGGTCATCCTTTGACAGGCAATTGTCATCAACCATGCAGGAAAACAGTATTCTCTGACAAGACTTCACATGTGAGCTACAGACAGAGCCCTTTTCAGTTTAAAACTATCTGACTAACTACAGATCTGCAAATATTTGGGACTAAATGAAAAATAACAATAAAGCAAACATGAAAGGAAGGCCTTAAAGGAGTAACTTCCAGCACAGCAAATCTAAGGTGAAGTCACAGATATCTTATAGCTCTAAAGGGGCACAATAATCCTTCATCTAAAAGTAGCCTCTTGTATAAATGCAGTAGAACCCGTGAAAAATGTTCTCTTCTTTGAAAACAGTTCATTGCTGAACTCTTTGAACTGTATAGATAGCCTCTAAGCCACTAAAATGCCAGAGGGCCAAGACAGGTCTGTATGTGCATCAGCTGTTCATGTTAATGTGTATCTCAACCTATTCTGGTTGAGTGTAATACTCATCAGCCCCACTAGTTTTCCTGTTCTTGATAATTTTATATTTCAGTTTCATGAACCTGAAAGAAAAAGTCTGACATCTTTACTACCAGGATGCACAGGATTGAACTTAATATTATGACTTTAAAAATATATATTGTCTTTAAGACTAGCATAACTCTTGAGTGTGAGCCTTAAATAAATCTATCAAACACATAGTTTTTAACCCACTAATGGTGTGAGGAAAAAAAAAAAAAACAGTTCTGTGGCTCAGTCCCACCTTACCTGAAGGATTAGAGTAGTAAAAGCTCTGTCATGCTGAACGGAAAAAAATCACAGAATGTATCAAAGAAGCTGTTTCACCAAACAAAATGACAATATTTATACAAAGTCACATTTGAAAGAAAAAAATTACCATTAAGTTTAAATTATTTTCATGCACCATGATCACAGAGCTAACACATTGTGTGAATTCCCTCCTAATTGAGACAGCAATACAGGACTGCATGCTGCCATTTAACAAGTTATCACAGAAGTTATACCAAAACCAGTTATACCAAATGTATCACCATATTAGAAAAATTTTGATTCTTGGTGTTTACTCATTTTGCTTTGGTGTTATTTTGCTGTAATTTTGGATAAGGGGAGAACAACTTTGCCTTTCTTTTGTTAAAGCCTTCTTCAGAAAACAGGTGGTTAGTGATCTTCAGTTTGTCTAGACAAACATTAGATACTTCTCTCTTGCTTTCAAATGTTTAATTATAAGATGTAGAAGGGGTCCTCTGCTATTGTGATGGACTCAATAGAAGGGAGACAAGCACAGACTATCAAGTGACTTTAGGCAGCAGTGGATACATTATTACAGTTTTGTACACAGAACATCATCCAGGCAATTCCTGCTGCAGCAGCACTGAGAGGTAAGACATATTTTCGTTGTGCAGCTCTAAGATTTGGACAGAAATCTCTATATTCAGACATCACATCTCTTCAAGACTCCCAAGTGTCAAAGACATCCTGTACCACCAAGAAAAGACTTTTATTTCCCCCCAGACCACCTCTCTACCCACATGCCACTTAAGCCCAATTCCCTTTGGCACATCTCTGCCCTGACCTCCTCCAGCCCATAACACAGGACCCATCCACAACCACCTTAGCTTAGGCTGGACTTCAACCATCTCTTCTCCAACCATCCACCACACCATCATAGTACTCCAGCTGACCTTCTTTATGTCTTTAGAACAAAGGCAGCCAAAGATTTCCCAGGTTTCCACCAGTACACTGCTGCCCAGAGCTCCAAGGGGAAGGAGCGCTGTCCAGCAGCTGCAGACCAGTGCCCCATGATCATGAGAATGCAAGAAATCTTAATATTTTGTGATGCTATCCTAGTATCCTTCACATTGCAATTTGAGGTAAAATGAAGCAGCCTGAAACAAGGTGCTTGACAGTCAGTAACAGAAGTTACTGACTTCTAACACAAGCCACAACATTGATTGGAACATTAAGACAGACCTAAATATCTAACACATGTGAATGGATTTATTCTGAAATCTAATATAACCACCCTTTCTGAAATTCTGTGTTTGAGAAATACTGTGTTTAAGCTGTTTAATAAAGATTTTTTCTTTGTGATAAGGAGGAAGTAGTGATTAATCAGGCAGGACCCTTTGGAACGCATGAATTGCAGGGAAGCGATCTTAAAAGCAAGAGAAAGAGAAACCCAAAATTGCCAACAGTCCAGGAAGAAGATTACTCACTCACATGGGAGAACCTTTTTAAGACTCTTTCAAAACAGAGACTTAAGCTTGGGTGCCTCTGCCAAAAATACCAGAGTCACCACATTAACACATATTCTGGGGTATCAGAAGAAAGTTGATTTACTTTGGAAAAGAACACGCACAAAAAGCTAAAGCCTCATTTTCTCTCTCCTTTTCTAGAAGAGGTTTCTTGGTTCTCTGGCTAGCACAATGGTTTGATAAATTGCATTTCATAATGAACATGATAACTGCAGAACAATGACCATTGACAACATTCAAGTCCACAGTGCCCTCAGACAGCTTTCCAAATCTGCAACAAGGGAAGAGGAAAGCCTCTCCCATGGTCCTTTTGGCAAAACAGCAAACCTAAGAAAAAAGGGAAAATTGACTGCTGGAAGCAGATCCCAAGCTAACACCAGAGACCTTATGTCCAATGCCACATTCAATTACACTGATTTTTTTTATATTTTTTTTTACATCACTGACAGTATCCCACCTATAACTATATCACTATTTGATGAAAACATGCATATAACAAGATAGGAATCAGACCTCACTCCTCCAAATATAAACAAATGAATTGTAATTAAATCTGACAGGCTGCAGCTCTATATGCAAAATGGCCTGAGAGCAGTTTCTCCTAGGCTTAATAACAGATGTTGAATAGCTTGATTTTTAATACATATATTGCTTCAGAACTCCATTCTGCCCATTTCATCAGTGGATGTTACTGGCCCTACTGGTGCAGAGTCTCTCAACTATCCATTGTTCCTTTGGAATTCTTATTTAAATGTGGTTTAATAATATCTATACACATGCTCACACTTGTTTGCATTGCTGGTGAATTCTGTGTGCTGGAGTCCGGGTGGCCCAGATCTTTGCAATTCCTGCTCCATTTTTCCATGCTATGAAACCAACTGTGTTGGTCCGTTTTCCCCATCCTTTCGGAACAAAAGCTGCCTCTTCAAATGCAGTCTGAATCCAGGGCAAAAGATCAACAAATTGTAAATCTACTGCAAAATTAGATATGCATTTTCAAAGTGAGTAACTCACATTATTAAGAGTTTAATATTGAGACAGTTTCTGAAGTAGCACCATTTCAGAAGTAGCACCATGAGAGGTTTTTCAGCATAAATCTATTCCAAGATATGAAATATGTGATGTTGGATAGCTAAGTCAGAAATATACAGGGTAGAGATACACAGGGATTTTTAAAAACTATTCTTCAGAGTACCTCGCTATTCAAGGAGTCAGAAGTAATACAAAGGAACAGCATGTCTCTAATGCATTTTGTTCTATTACAGCTGACAACACGGGTGAGAAAGACATTTATAAATAATTGGATACTGAAGGACGGGGATGTGGTTGACACAAATGGCTGAATGAAAGGGAAAAATAAAGTTCACCAAATGGATTAACGGTCCTCTCATATGAAGAAAGTTATGTGGAGCAGACACCGCCACCAAAAAGCTGTACAGAATGTCACTTTAACTCAGAATTAGTAATGTATCTTTGGACAGAGGTTCTTCCTCACATAGAGGGATAGGTGACTCAAGCTTCATAAGCCAAAAGCACTGGCACTTGGGGGAGCTGTGGAAGCTCCTGCAGAATGAGCTCATTCTACATCATGGCCTGTGAGATTGCCCCAGAGAATATGCCCTTGGAGAAGCAAGGGGACAGCCAGGTGTTGTGTTGCTGCCCTGCAAGGCTGGTTACTTTCTGGGCTAAAAATGCACCTACTGATCTGTGCCAGAGGGAGACTACAGATGAGAACTACACAAGAGATCATCAGCTGGTAATTGTTACTGTAAGCTCATGTCCCTAAACACTTCAAACACACAGGTTGCTTTTCATAATGCTCCGTACTTTTATCTTCACATGAGTAAATATGATTGCTGTTTTCCTTAAGCTATAATCCCGAGTCTGATAAGGCTCACCAAAAGGAGGTAAACTCTGCTGCATCATAAACCACTTCACATGCTGTTTTCTAGCCACACAGGTACATCCAGTGTTCACTAAAGGGTCTTTTAGAAAAGTTACACGTACAATAGAGAAAATTTCCAAAGATTTACACCAAGCTTCTCAGAAGATAAAACCTCCATCTCATTTTGTGCATAGCAAACAGTAAAAGGTGGAAAACAGATGCTGCTAGTGGTCAGTTTAAAAGCACTTGGTATGTTGGGCACTGAAAGCCAAAGTTCCAAAATAAATTTTTACAGAAAGATTGAGAGGGTTCTTGGACCTGTTGTGTTCTAGTGATTTCTAATGTGTGTTCTAATTGTGTTCTAATGAAATTATTAGGGCTTATTGTTCTCTTACAAGCTTTTAACAATTCTCTTATACACGTGTGTGCATACGCATGTGTGCTCATTTTATATTTAGAGATATGAATGCATATCATCCAGAGGAGTTTTCAAAGTTCAGAATGTTGTGTGGCTCAGTGTGAAGTCACTCATCAGGCTTCTCTTTGCCACGTGGTTTAATATTTCTGAAGAAATGCTTTTATCTGTTCTGTAATAGTCCTTCTGTCTAGCATTGCTTAAGGGCATAACTACAGTGCTTGCCAAAGTTTACCTGCATCCTTTGAAGGAGGAATGGAAAGGTCAGATACAGAGCAGCAGAAGTCCTTTCACTGTATTCATTTAAGATGTCTGGGCTTAGTCACAGAAGAGCACTTCTATACTAGCAATTTTCTTTATGGTATTCAGGCCAGCACCTCTCAGTGAACCACTGGCCTAAATTAACAAGCTCCTGCACTGTAACATATTTCAACAATTTTTGGTCTGCTCATTTTTTTATTTCAACTCTGCAGGCCTCAACTACATTCAAGAGGTGTCTTATGTCTCAGTTGTCCTACTGAGTAATGAAATGGACCTTCATCCCACAAAGCTAGAGAGTTGGAAGGTTTATTTTCCAAGTTTACACTACATCTGGCATGTTCCACATGCACAGACCTTACTAGCAGCCAGTTAAACCATAGTACGCTTCAAACAAAACCAGAAGTGCAAGTAGTACACTGAGTTTTCTTACACATGGTACTGCTTGAAAGACAACTGTATTTGAAATCAAGGCAATACTTACGACTTCATTTCTACAGGACATATGGACCTGATGCAACTCTTGTGGTGGCTGTATTTTTCAATCTTCTCCACTTTGTATTTGGCAGCTGAAGTCTTTGAGTATTTGACTTATTCCCCCACAATAAAATAAAATAAATAAATAAAAATAATAACAATAATAAAAAAAGAACTAGGTCCTTGTCATTTTGAAGAGAAGGATATGTCCCAACACTTTCACCTTGGAACTTAACACAGACCAACATTGCTAAGAGATACTGTCCACCATATTCCATATTTTTGCTTATTTATGAGTTTTGCTTCTACTAATTATTTTGCTACAGAAAACCCTGAAAACTGTCAAAGCCTATTCCTACTGTGACTGATCAAGAGAGGTTCATAAACACGTCTTTCTTTTCCACAATGAAAACAGCATAAGAAGAACCAAATCATTACACCTGCTGTTCTTGTAATTTCAGGAAGAAAAAGATGATAAAGTAATCAATGGAAGACTTCAAGTTGTTTGGAGGTTTTTTCCATCTAGCTAATATGTTAGCAACATGAGCTTTGAAACTTGTCTGTTGCTGTAAAGTTTTGTTAATGCTGTAGTCTCAAGATATTCAAAAAAACCAGAACTATTCACAACTTCTGGGATTAAGATTTGGTCATAATTAAAAGATGTAAACATATATAAACTTTTTTTAACATTTTCAAATCCCCAAGGAAGTGTCAAAAGTTTACTTCTTGCTAAACAGCTGGTACTGTTGCACTTCAGAATCAGCAATAACTGAGCAATGGATCAAGCAGCCATTATAGAGTCAGCATCATCTCAGTTCATTGTTATGCTTCCATGATGGAAGCTGAATGCCTTGGATCTTTATACAAAGCTGATGGAGCGTTTGAGATATTACCACTCTTTCTTTTCATTATACTGTTTGGCTTTGTTAAGGAGGGTACAAAGGGAAGAAATGTCTGTTTTTTCAGCTTTTTTCAGAGTGCTTCTGCCCAAGTACCTTAATAACAGAGTGTATGGCTGGGCACCAGAAACTGTGGGTCTTCTCCCAAATCAAGGTACAGATGTGTCTTCTAAGTCTTAACAAGTCCACTTGAGACCTTTATCAGGCAACCTGACAAACTTACCAGGCTTTCAAGATCAAAATAAACACACCCACCCACCAAAACTGCTGAACAGTCACTCATGAACAGTGTGACTGGGATGGGACCAACACATCTCAATGCTCTGAACAGTTCAGAACTTTTAATTGGAGAGGAGAGGAGAGGAGAGGAGAGGAGAGGAGAGGAGAGGAGAGGAGAGGAGAGGAGAGGAGAGGAGAGGAGAGGAGAGGAGAGGAGAGGAGAGGAGAGGAGAGGAGAGGAGAGGAGAGGAGAGGAGAGGAGAGGAGAGGAGAGGAGAGGAGAGGAGAGGAGAGGAGAGAATTGTCTTTTATAATTCTGACCTCATGCCAAATTAATACAGGTCAAATAGACTTTGAAAGTAAGAGTTTAGATAAGCCATTCATTTTAAGTGATATGGGATAATTTTTTGTTTGGTTCTCTTTTATTTTATTTTTTGTTTTAATTGAGTGGAGTTGAAATTATTATGGGCTGATTTATTTTAATGCTCGTTTCATGCCTTGGTGTGGATGAGTTTTAAAAAATTGTATAAAGACAGGATCAGATGCAAATAGTGCAATACTTGATTGTGTAAACAACTAAACAGCAGTTTAGAACACAAAATGAAGACACACCAAGTGACAGGGTTTAAGTGGTTTGAGCAGTTACACAACTGGAAATTATTTTAATATATAAGAGTGCTAACAGCCATTTGACCAGTATATTGGTTTTGTCCCTGAATATATTTAGAGGAGATTTTGTGGTGTTTTAACCCCAGATGGCAGCTAAGCCCCAGGCAGATGCTCATTCACTCCACCATCCATAGGATGGGGAGACAATCTGAAGAGTAGAAGTGAAATTACTCATGAATTTTGACACTTTACTAGGTAAAGCAAGAGGTGTACACATGAGCAAAGCAAAACAAGGAATTAAGTCAGGTGTTAAGGCAGGTGTAAAGTCATCCCCAGGAGAGCAGGGCCTATCATGTCCAGTGGCTACTTGGGAAGACAAACACCATCACTCTAAATGTCCCTTCCCTTCCTCCTTCTTTCCCGAAGTGTGATGCCATATGGTATGGAATACCCAATATAGCTAATACATGCAACCAAGCACTTTAGGAGATAAACCTCATGGTATTGCTAGACACTCTTTCCCTACCAAAATAAATAATATTTTTCTTCAATTTTGAGCTTTTATGGAAATATATATTGTAATCGTGTACTACTGCAGAAACATGTTTCCACACTTTCCCACTTCTTATAATCCATCAAGCATACTATTTGCCTTTATGACAGTTCTGTAATAATCCAACCCTGATTTAATCAATATTTTAGTGTGATGTACAAAAAAAAAAAATTACAGATCTTAATACTTATAAGAATGGAAATATTTCTACTTATGATCGAAACAGTTGTTAAGTAACTTTAAAAATCCCAGACGCATAACAAACTCAGAAATTGTTAAAAGAAGTGAAGCTATCAAAAATAATCACTGAACCACAGAATAATTTAGAAAAGACTGGATGAGGCACTTAGTGCCATGATCTAGTTGACAAAGTGATGTTATGTCATGGGTTGGACTTGATGATCTCATAAGTCTTTTCCAACCTAGTTAATTCTGTGATTCTGTGAAAAGATGTCCAAGATCAAATCCAACCTTTGAACAATCGCCACTGTATCAGCGAGGTCATGGCACAAAGTGCCACAATATTTCTTGAGTGCCAAAAGTAATTTCTTGAGCAACTCCAGGGATGATGACTGTCATTCTCCTGGGCAATCTCTTCCAATGCTTGACAGTACTTTATGTGAAGAAATGCTTCCTGATGTTCTACCTGAGCCTCCTCTGGAGCAGTTTGAGGCTATAACCTCTAATCCTGTCTCTCTCTGCCTGGGAGAAGATACCAATCCCACCTGGCTACACCCTCCTTTCAGGCAATTGTAGAGAGTGGGATGGTCCCCTCTGAGCTTCCTTTTTTCAAGGCTAAACCCTCCCAGCTCCCTCAGCTGTTCTTCACAGGACTTGTGCTCCAGACCCTTCACCAGCTGTTTCCTTTCCCTGGACTCACTTCAGCCCCTCGATGTCTGGTAGTGAAGAGCCCAAAACTGAGCACAAGATTTGAGGTGTGGCCTCAGCAGTGCCCAGCACAGGGGGACAATCCCTGCCCTGCTCCTGCTGCCCACACTATTGCTGATCCAGCCCAGGATGCCATTGGCCTTCTTGGCCACCTGGGCACAGCCTGGCTCATCTTCAGCTGCTGTCACCAGCACCCCCAGGTCCTTTCCAGCCACTCTGTCCCAGCCTGTGGCACTGCCTGGGGTTGTTGTGACCCAAGGGCAGGACCCAGCACTGGGCCTTGTTGAACCTGTAACATTAAAAATACTAATCAGAAGGTACAAAACCATCTGAAATGCATTCAGTTTTAATAACTAGAAAGTTGGGAAATATATTTGTTTCTAACAGCACATAATGTAATAACATATAATATTGAGAAGCAAGTTATGGCTCTAAAGAAACTTTTTTTTCAATTATTTCCATTTTTTTTTCAATTCTCAACTTAAAACTATTGTGAAAGTATTTTAATTTTGCTCTCCTCTACATTAAAAAATAAACCATATTTTGACTGAAGTATTTTACTCTGACAAGTAAAAAGAAAATAAATCTATAAATCCAAGGAATACAAGAATTATTTTACTCCAGTTATGCTTGAATTTTGTCCCATTTGTTGGTGATTCAGGCTCCTCATCTGAGTGAGTAAAACAGTCAGTGTGACTGCAGACAGTTCTACAAGTTTCTCAGCATTTGAACTTACAAACTGACAATGGGTTGTTTGGGGTGTTTGGGTTTTTTTCTGTGATTTCTCCCATTTATATTTTCCTTAAGAGGACTTCTGAATTTTAAATCGTTATTGGAATTTCTTACTGATATTCTAACACAGTAGTATGATTACTTTGTGACATGACATCCTGCTTTCTTAGAACAACAGAAAAGTAACCTAAGGTGCAGTTAGGATCATGACACTGGTTTGTTTTTTGTTTGGTTGGTTTTTTTTAATTAATGAACTTTGGAAGAGGGAAACAAAGTAAAATTTAATTTCCAAAAAGCTTTCAGGGAAGTTACCTATTCGTATATACATAGAAAAAAACCAACAACCAACAAACTTCATGGGGGAAAAAAAATCCAGCTCAATGATCTCTTTTCAAGTGCTAAACTTAAGTGAAAACGTTGACAGGCAAGTTGCAGCAGTGCCTGCCTTGGCCACTGAGAGGGGGACCAAAGCCTCCCAGGTACCCTACAGACAGACGCAGCCCCCGCCCGCTCCTCCAGGCGCATCTCCACAGCCCTACACCAGCAAGGTGCATTAGCATATACGTGTGCAGATCACAGCGGTTCGGATCTCAGCCCAACATCCACGCCTAGGAGCAACAGTTCATTTTAACCAGATACGGCGGGAAGGAAAAGGGATGAAGTAAAGCCAGCACCAAGTACTCTCTGGCATCGGTCACAGAGCCCAAAACAAACCCCTTCCCCGCTCGCTGTGTGTGCGCTGTGTGACCGATCCCAGCACAGGGCGCCCCGGAGCCGCACCAAGGCTGTGGGCTCGGGGCGGGGAGAGGCGGAGAGAGCCCGAGGGTCCGGCGGCCGCTGCTCCCCAGGGCGAGCTCAGGGCGAGGCGGTCCCCCCGCAGCAGTGCCAGCCCGGCCCGGCCCGGCCCGGCCCGGCCCGGCCGCCGCAGCTGCGGTGAGTCAGTGGGCTCTAGGGCAGCGCTCCTGACAGCTGCATCCCGCCCGCCGAGCATCCTCCGGCGGGGGAGGCGCTGGCTCCGCGCAGCGTCCTCCCTCTGCCGGGGCCGGCGGGCACCCCCGCCAGCACCGCCGGAGACCCCTCCGGAGCCCAGACGCTTACCTTGGCGCTGGAGCTGCTGGTCTGGGTCTCCGCCTCGACGCTGCAGCAGTGGGGCGTCCTGGACCGGGCGGAGGCGCCGCCGGACTCCCTGCGCTCTTTGCGGCGGGGGCCGGCGGAGGGCGGCGGCTGCCGGCTCTGGTAGGCGAGGACGGAGGGGATGGAGTCGGCCGCGTCTGTCTTAACGAAGAGGCCGTGCAGGGTGGTGGTGCCCTGCGAGATCGTGGTGGTCTGGTGCGGGGAGTTGGACTCCTCCGAGTCCCGGCAGTATATCACACCGCTATGCGAGACGTGGATGCTGGGTGCGCAGCCCATCCCTTCCCTTCCCTTCCCAGCCACCCCGCCCCGCTGCACCGCCGCTCCGCTCCCACCTGCCGCCCGCCCGGGCTGCGGGGCCGCCGCCCCTGCGCCGCGCACCCCGCGCCGCCGGCACCGGCGCCTCCCCCCGCCGCTGGCGCTGCCCCGGCCACTCCCGCCCCTGCGGCGCCTCCCCGTCACCTCCGCCCGTTCCCCGCGCTGCCTCCGGGGCCCCCAGACCTGCCAAACCCCTTCCCTTCCTCGGCAGCGTCTTACGAAGCGCCTGCGACCACCGACCGGGTTGTGTCCACCTGGGGTGGGGGGAAGCGCAGGAGGATGAGGAGGGGGATAAGAATCACGAGGAGAAGGATGAGAAGAAGGATCATTTTCGGTGGTGCAGCCCGCTGGTGTCCCAGGCAGAGGGTCTGCTTTACAGCCTCCCAAATGGACAACATTACACACACACGTGCGCGCATAAACACACCCAGCCACCCCAGTTGGCGCTAAATGCTATTTCAAAAAAAAGTTATATTACTTATTTTGACAGTCAAAATGTGCCTTAGTCATGGGTAAGCAAATCTCAGTTGTTTGGGGGTACTGAAGGGAACAGTTTAGAGCCACATAGCACCCACTGCAAGTTAGGGAAAAAAGGCCGGAATTGTTTCACAATTCTTAATGCTGCTTTTCAATTAAGCCAATATTCAATGACACAAGTTGCCATTTTGCCCTAGCTGTCTGATAACTGCCAATCCCTGTTTCCAGTCCCTGGTGAGATAATCAAGAAACATGTTTAATGCTACAGAGATTTACACACCTTCTTAGCTTTCCACAGTGAATAGTTTCATTGACCTCAGTGAAACTATGTAGGAGGTGTAAAGCTAAACATGGAGGTTTTAAGCCTTTGCAAGATTTTAGTTTAAATTTGTTTTAAATGGCACATAATAAATCCTTCAAGAATTGGTAATGTCATCCAAGCAGTATGCTTCTTGCCTAATAAAGCATTTATCTGAAACCCAGTCACCAAGGAACACTTGTGTATATACCTTTTCTTTTTCTTGGAATATTACCTGATGTTTGACCACTGTTTCTCCACCTAGTTTTACTGAGCGATGTAAAAATACTAGGAACATGAAGCATGGTTGGTGCAAGGATTGTGATGTTGTATGACAAAATGGTCTGAATATGTTATTTTTGGCTCTTCATGCTTTGAAACACTTCAATTAATTAGATTTTAGTTTATTCATAAGTGGTGGTTTCACAGCTAAAATGTTTAGGGAGACTTTGAGCCTTACCCTCTGTCTCTCTTGATGTAGTTCATGGGTCATTGCAATGGCAGCATAGGCAGGTGCTAATCCATCAAGAAACTGGACTGAGCTCATCAATCTGTTTGACAAAGTATTTTTAGTTTTCCAGTTACCACAGCGAGCCCATGTTGGCCCTGGTGATAACAATTTTCTAGGTAACTGTTTTCCCCACTAGCTGTCACTGTTCACAAATCAAGTTGTGGCTTACATCCTGCATTTGAGACACATTTGCCACGGCGCTCTGCTGGTGGCTATCTTTGAGGACAACCTTGAAGATAGGCTCAGTGTAAGTAAAATGAAGCAGACTGTGCTTCATCACTCAACCTTGCAGCCTTTGTTGTTGTTTAGACTGCAGCTCTGGGTGAGACCTCACTGCCTCCCAGAGCATAATGCACTTAGTTGCAGATAAATGTGTCATAAAACCTCACTTAACAGAAGCAGCCAGTTCTATGCATTCATTGCAATACTCTCAAGTCTCTCTTCCTTTCTATTAATGGTTAGGAAATTTATGTTGGGGATTTGAACTGCCTGCCCTAGACCACAATTGAGATTTGGAAGAGAGCCAAGAGGTCAGGAATGTCACTCAGAACCCATACACTTGTGGGATGCACTCAAAACCTATCACTTTTGGCTAAGCAGTGTTACCCAGAAGACCTCTAAGAATAGATGACTACCTAGTCTGAGACTTTTTAAATGGGAATTTACCCACTCCAGGTATCAATAGCATTTAGAATTTTATTAAAAGATGTGAACATAAACCGTATTTTGACTTTGCAGACTTAGCTTGATGAAAATACTATGCCATACCCTAAATTGGTTACTAGCTATTGACAGTCCCTTTTCCTGAATAGATATCAATTCTCAGATAAGTTATTTTGTTAGTCAGTCAGTCAGGCAGTCAGTTTTCCTTAACATCCTAGTATTCCAGTTTCTGCCCTGTTCCCACTGAATTCAGTGACAACTTCACTATTGATTTCAGGCAGCCTTGCAGGAATCTGCCCGTTCTCACATGAATTTCCCTCACTTAGGTATACATTTGAGTTGATACCAGAAAATAAGTTGTAGGAATAAGAAGTCACAGTTCTGGAGAAGCATCGCTAAATGCAGTAACCCCCATGCTGTTTACTTTAGATCAATGGTGAAAGAGCACAACTAGAGGATGAGCTTCTCTGTGCAATGTGCCAGTGTGCTTAAGAGGAGAGAAGGCTGCTGCAGGATGGGGAACTATGAGGACTGCTGAAAAGCAACAGGAGAGTGTGAAGAGTAACAATGCTTTGCCTGACAGCAGGATCAAAAAGTCCTAGAAGCAAAGGACGGTTGAGTTTGAAAGGGTCATCTGGTCGAATCCCCCACACATCCAAGAAGGGCCATCTATAGCTGGTTGCTTGGGATGGGCATAACTGAATGTATATTTTAAATTCACGTATGAAGATGACATCTGTGGACTACCTATTCATTCCAGTGTTGTGTCACTCCTACAGCTCCCTGCTGATGCTCAGAGAGGATCTCCCATTTTAGTTTCTTTCATGTTCATTGCCTCTGGGCCTGTCACTGGGCACCACTGAAAGAATCTGTTTTCCTTGCACCCTCCCTTCAGTTTTACATTGATGAGATACGCCCTGAGTCTGCTCTTCTCCAGTCTCAACACTCTCAGCTCAGCCTCCCCTCAGAAGCACAGTGCTCAGGAGGAACTTAGGGAGACAGAACCAGTAAGTGATGATCAGTGTGAGCAGAAGCTGGAGGGATGTTGAGTGAGTGGCTGCAGAGGGGACGTATGTCTGCCACCGAAGTAGGAACTAAAGGAAAGTTAAAAGACTCCTTTTCCTACCATTGGTGCTCTTCCTGCATCTTGCCTGTGAGAAGACAAGCATGGATTTACCAAACAAGGAGACAAAGGGAATATTTAGAGAGGGTGCACATTTGCACCACCTCTTACAGGGCACTCTAGTCATGGTCCTGAAGCCATTTTACTGCACTATGCTCTGACTGATGGGCACTAAAGCAGAAGGCTTCACTGCAAGCAGCACGCGCCAACCAAGGATGTACACAAGGGACAGCTATATTGAAGTAGAATCTGCCCTTAGACATATATATTTATTATGGCCCCAGAATGAAGTCAGTGCACCCAGGCACTGGAAAATATTCACATGTATCAGTTTTTCCACTACTAAAGAGCCTTTGCTGGCTTTAACAGCAGCTTTATAAATCCTAACGAATTTTATGCCAAAAGGAAACCGATTTTTTACACATGACTAATTTCAGCACAATGAATTTAAGCATATGACTGATTTTGGTAGCCAGCAGTAGAACCCTGGAGCATCTTGTTATTTTGTTTTGTTTTTTTTCCAGTAGAAAGCAGTAGATATACATTCTCTATGGTGTTTACACCTGAAAATCCCTCCAGAATGAGGAAAATATACTCCTCAAAACTTTATATCCCTTCCAAAGCCAGTCATAGGCTTCACTCTGACCTCAATATTAAGGCTTTATGTGATGAGTAGGTTGCTAAGTTTATGTTGGTATTATTGGAAGTATCATCTGTAAATCCCAGTTCAATGCAGTAATAATATACTACTTCAGAGGTCGTATTTTACAGAGACTTGAAAATCTGGTACTTGACAACCAGCTATTGAAGACAGTTACCTCTGTTCATGGTTCATGTACTGTAAAAACAGTTTAAGAATGTATAAATAAGTCTGTACAGAAAAAAAAATTACTCAGCTCTTAGTAGGCTCAACAGTTTCACAGACCTTTCATATTGGTCCAACAAATTTCTTAACTACTAATATCCTATACACCCAGATTAGAGCATATTAAATACCTAAAAATTATTTAAATTTTCCAGACTACATGCACTGTTTCTAACCTAAACATATGAGAAAAATAATCATGACAGCTAGAATAGAACTTTTCTCTGTTACACCTCTGTTTTGCTAAACCCCCCCCATCTTTATGGTACTTTGGTAATATATAACATATTATCAGATGCTAACTTAATGCTCTTACTCATCAACAATACAAGAAATCATGGCACTTTGAAATGAAAAAGATGATAAATACAAGAGGTGAAGGTTACTTTTGTTTGAGAAAGAGCAAAATGTGGTTTTCAGTCCACAAATCCAATGACTCACTCAACAAAGAAATAAAGAGGAATATCACTGACAGCAATGACCTCTCTCAAACTCAACCAAAGAGCAAAATCATATTTAAAAAAAAAAAACAACTTTCCCCAAATTCCTTTAATTTCATAACTTTGAAAAATCACTCATTGCAGCAAAACTGCATTTTAATTTACCTTGGTTTTGTTACACTGTCTCTGGGACTGCTGTGAATAGCAGTCTCCCAGTCACAAAATCCTACTAAAAAGATACCCTCCAGAAGGTATTGTTCAATAGAGAGAGGTTCCTGGAATTTCTTGCTAATCCCACCATTTAACTTGACTTTGATCTTCCTTCAGATTTTGACGGGTTTGGACAATGCCACTCTAGTTCAGTTTTGCCAAGATATTCATAAAATACATTATGAATGTTTTGCAAGTGAGGAAATAAGCCTGTTTCAAGGGAGCAAAGCTGAAAAGGAAACTCAGTCTGGTTTCCTTTCCATTAGCAGCCCTCGCCACTATGTAAGTGTCCAGGCACAAACAGTTCTGAGAGTGCACAGAGGGGCAGGTGGCCGTCTTTTACTCTCTGCCTTCTCCACTGCTTTGTGTGCATGCAAGGAAGTTGAATTGGCTCCTGCCCTTCTCTGTCCGCAGTTATTTGTCCCTCCCTACGGGTAGGAGAAGATGCAGTCCTGGCATTTTGCTCCTCACTGCTGAGGGGTGATGAGCTGCCCCAGGGATGGAGATTCCCTCCTGGGGATGAACACCTACAGTCATTTCCCCTAGAATGGGCCAAAATGGGAATGTCCTTACTAACAGCTATGTTTTGAGAGGCAGCAAACCTTTACTGCGCCGTTTTGAAGAGTAAGAGTAACATACAGAAACACATAGCAACAACGGTCTTCAGTCACTAGCAGTAGCAATAGGTGTTAGCATTTACCCGAGGAGCTTAACTTCTGGCAGGACAGTGGCCACATACACCTAATTACAAGCAAATTTTCTAGAACAACACTGACCACACCACATTTAAAAGGCTTAGGCTGCTGCTGTCGAGGCAGACCCTTTGGCTGGCTGGAATCAAAAACTTCTCAGCGCTCAAAAGTTGAGAAATGCAACTGCAGCTCTCCTGACAGCGCTGAACAGTTTCCCCAGGCAGCAATTCGGTGGTCGTTTCCACACAAGCAGCTTGTTGTTTGTTCAGTATTACTTCAACAACAGAACTCTTCTCCCTTGATTTATTCCTCTCCGGGAATACGTGCACAGAAAATCCCATTCGGGTGGTCACGGCACCACCAGAAAGGTCAGCTCCTTGGCTTTGGGGCTCCGGGCACTGCTGAACACAGCTCCCGGCGAAGCCGAGCCGTGCTGAGCGGGGCCGGGCAGACGCCGCGGTGGGACACACATCTCCAGCCCCGCCGAGCGAGCGGGAGAACGGGGAAAGTGTCAGCCGTCGTGTCCCGGCTTCGAGCACCCCGGAGCAGGAGGCAGCCTCTGGGGTGGCCTCGCCATCCCCTGACCCTCCCCGACTCCCCCTTACCTTCCTCCCCGGCCTGTTCATCCTCCAAGGGCGGAAGGGAGCGGCGCCGGAGCGCTGGCGCCGGTGCCCAGGTGAGCAGGGCGGGCACGGCGACCGCCACCACCTTCCCCGGGCCGGGCCGTCCCGCCCCCGGAGCTCCCGCCGCAGCCCCGCTCCGCTGCCAGCGCTCCCGGAGGATGAGCTTGGCCTCTGAGCCTCCCGTGCGGAAGGAGGGCAAAAGGCTTCCCCGAGTGATCCTGCCCCACGGGCCTCCTCTGCTGTCCCTGCGCTGTACTGATCACTGCTTGCCCTGACCGGGAACATTTAGTAATGTGGTAAAGAGCCCGGGGAAAGGAAGGCAGACCAAGCGCCCTGAGACTAGCATGGTTCACACATGGTTCATGGCTAAGAGTTATGCAGCCTTTAAGAGAGTGGTAAATCCACACGCGGAGCTGATACCTCGTAGCTGGTGCTTTTCAGGATCCTCCGGCAAACCCAGCCTCACATCTGAGGAGAAGGGATGCAAATTGCCTGGAGCTGACAAAGAGTAGCATAACCACGATCTGGAGCAAATCTAAACTGCCAGAGGTGGGACTGGAAACACACTTCAGACAGCCTATTCTCATCTTTGAGATATTCTAGTATACAGCAAGTACGAGGTAGGTGAAAAGCACGATCTTGGGAATGACATCTTTGGGCTTGACTCTCTCACTTTGTTACACTCCCCCCCCCCCCCCCCCCCCCCGCCATCCCAATGCCTTAAAAACAGCCAATGTCTGTTTTCCTTTTGGAGAATTGCTATTTCTGCAGAGTTCATTAATATGGTCAATGCTTTGTAAAGGTACACGAGGCCTCAATGAGGGAACTCTGTAAGATACTCAGACAACACCATAAAAAAAAATCCCTACCCCAAAAAAGTCAAATACTTGCACACAAGGCAGTGGAGAGCATGTGAATGTCAGAAAAGCAGAGCAACATTGAAGATGACTGGGAGCTTTGGGACAAGTGGTCAAGTCACAGCAACTGCCTGACCAAAACCACCAAAAACCCCAACTACTACACAAAACATACTAAACCTGCACAGAAAATTAGTTCTAGACAGAAGAAGCAGAACCAGCATTGATCAGCAACTTGTGTCAGATTGAGGCTAGGGACTGTGAAGATCTGCCCTGTTTCTAGTGAAAAAGACATACAGTCAGCAGATACAATCCTTGAGCTCCCCAGAAATGCTAGGCAGTGCACATACTGCAATGTCCTCAAAAGCAGGTCAGAACATCCCTCTTTTTGTGGCCATACATCTGCAAGAGCTGTTGTCCAGGAGTTCATGTGACAGACTGACCTTGACACTCCCTCAAAGGTCCTGGTCCTGCATGGATGAGCTGGGTAGGAGGTTAGCTACAGCCTCAGCTGCACACAGACATATTTTTGCATACCTGGGACTGCAGCCCTGATGTGGTCTCAGAGGAGGTATAACCTTTTTTCTTCAGAACTTCTGGACAAGTTGTCAGATGGCCAACTGGAAATCTCAGAATCAGCTTTGCCCAGTTATTTCCAATAATTGTCAGAGAAGAAAGCATCACAGTGTGCCCTGGTACCCTGCTTCCCCAGGTGGACAAATTAGGGACTAATTAATTACTCTTGCCATTCTGGGCAGCCATGCTTTCTTTGCAGCAATCACCCAGAAGAAGTGTCTTACCCAGCTATGGCATCACAGTAAGGGCAGGGTGCTCATCTGGACACAGTGGCTCAAAAGTGCCCCCAGCATGAAGTTTTGGAAACAGTAACACAGACTTTTTGCAGTTTCTTCACAGTTCTTTCCCTGCATTTCTCCTTCATTATTTTTTTAATGCAGTCCTTGTGTACCAGCTTGAATTTAATCTCTCCTCAGGGTTTTGTGTCATCACAAGAACAAACGGGGGGGGGGGGGGGGAAAAATCATTAAGTGTTGATGTTAGGAGCTGTCGTGAACAGATATCTAACAATACTGTCCAATAGAGCACAGCTGGATGAACAGGACACCGCCTGACAGAGATTTATCATGTGTTGTGTGCTCAGAAAAATATTGCTTGTGGCTAAGAAGGAATATTTTTTTCAGAGAACAAATGTCATTCAGTAATACTAACAATAATAATGTTAATACATGGTAACAATAGTTACAGATTTACATTCCTGGACAATTCACTGCCATTTTATATAAAAGAACAAGGTGACAAAGCTGTGGGCTTTGTGCTGTTTTTTAGGTGGCAGCTTCTTGGGCATTCCCAGTCTCTCTCCTTGAATTGCGACTTCAGAACTACAGGGGATGAAGTGGAATTTCATGGACCCATGGAATGGGTCACTTGAGAGTGAGGGGCGTCAGTTCAAAGAGTTTCCAGCAGACTTCAGACAGTCCTGACAGCATTTGAATGAAAGGCTGCAGGATATTTCACTAATCCTCTTATCTATAGGCTTCAAAATGCATCAATTTGCCATAAATGTATTTAATTTTCCATAGTTAATCTTTCACAGCGTGATCTTCGTATGCAGTCAATTCCATAATATTGTAAGTACATATCAGTTGATGTTATAAATTTCGCCAGTTGATATATACAGTAGCTTCTTGTCTTGCCTTGGAGCGGTTCATTGGTTGACAGACAATCCATTCGTTGTTACACATCTGGTCAGAAGGAATTATTTTATGTTCTTATGAATAAAAAACGTAATTAAATAAAAAATAATATAAAAATAGCACAACAAAATTTGTAAACTATGATGTAGAAAGCCACAGGCATCACACAAGAGAAAAACTCATGAGGGATATTACTTGCTCTAGATTTAGTGCAAATCAGAAGATAACACTATACAATACTGAAGAAGAACTACAGACAGTGAAATGCCCAATTCAAGGACTCAGAGAAGCCAAACTAAGTATGCCAATATATTTTTGTCTAGAATAGGGGACATACATTTCACTACATATTTCAGATGAGATTTTCTTATTCTCAAGTATATTTAGGACACCTAAGGATAGTCCTTTTGGTCACCATGAGGACATTGTTTTGTTCTATCATTATGCATCATTAGTGGATCATATGGTCCACTCCTGGTTCTGTAGTAAGCCATGCCACTAATAGAATCAGAGGAAGGAGACATTCTCTAACTGGGAAACAGTTTAAAGGAACTCAGTATTCCTCACAGGAATTGCAGAACAAACTCATATTAAAAGTAGTGTAAAGTAAAGATCCTCTCTAGCTCAGACAAAGTTTTCTGTACTTTTTGCTGTCTCCCAAAAATGAACAGTAACTAATATCTTTGGGAATTTGCTGTTGAGTAGTCACCAACATAAATTTTGCTATAAAATAGTACTAGAAGTATTCATCTTAGCCATTGTAGGGAAATTCTTCTTCTCATTTTGGCAGGCTGTGTACTTACTGAGAATATCTTCCATCCTGGAAAGACATGAACATGGCTTTCAAGAGCTAGAGATACTTGGCAGAATCCTGTTACTTGGCTGGGGCACAAAAGAAGGAAGCGGCATGAATCATTCTGTGCCTGTAATCCCTCAGGGTAATGCTTCAAACACACAAACACGAATTCACTATTTTAGAGCACTCCACAGCAGGACCGAGTGGTAAGCAATCCTTTGTCAAAGATGATTATTACATCACAGACTGTGTACTTGTGTGACACCCACAGTGTGTGGGTGATGGACACATGGACACAATGTGTGCCTGATGGACAGGCACAGGGCTCATGCCAAGGTAACTATGATGAATACAAACTTCACGTGAGTCACTGACATTTAAAAAACTCATGAGTTCTGGACAAAAGACAGTATACCTGTGCAAAATGTGTGTTAATATGATGTTTACAAATGCATATTTCTGCACTCACTAGAATACAAATATTTTAACAGGTGTATTTGAAAACTCTCTAATGTTATTGCTTAAGAAAACACTACCTAGCTCATTGTACAGAAATAATCTACTTTTTAATCTACTTTTTATTTATTTTTAATACAATAATGCAATGAACATGCACAAGCACGATCAGACCTGAACAACTAATGAGACAGACACAGCAGAATGAATCCTTTCTGTTGCATGTTACAATGTCTAATGCAGAACCATTGCACCAGAAAATAGCATATATAGATGTGCAAGTCATGACTTTCTACAAATAGACTCAGTTAGAAAGTCTGACCCTCTTTTTGGCATTTTTGCTTTCTATTACACATTTAGTGTAATAATTTGTGCAGCACATACAAGAATGAGTTACTTGAGGAATGACTAAAGGGACTTAACCTTAGAAATACAGTGAAGGTTCCTTAGGTCCAGCAGTTCGCAGAAGAAAAAGCGACCAAACCATTCTATTTCATGTAACATTAAAATGCATATACTTTGCATACACTTGTCTTAGGGTATCCACAGATTAGTTGTAGTTACATTAGGCCTGGAGAAAAAAATTTCCTGAGCAGGAACTGAAAAGCAGCAACACTTTAGGAAAAAAAAAAAAAAACCAAACAAAACAACTCACACCAAAACTACCATAAAGAGCATAATAACACATACCAATTTGTGAAGGATTTGGTGGTGGCAGAACTACACATTTCTCTTTGACATGCACAATCCTGTCTTTAGTACAACAGCTGCAATCTGCTATTTCCACAAGCAATGAAGATGACTTGTGTTGCTGCAAGAAGCATTCAAGTTGCATCTTCACTACCTTCTTCCCAGCTGTGGCAGTAGGTGTGTTAAAAAACATACCTGCACAAAAGGCACAGAATTCCTTTGCACATGGGAAATGACAGTAGAAAAAGCTGTGGAATGTTCAGGGCACAATGCTCTAAGGGTAGCAACAAAGAGGCGCAGTCGTCTCTTTGTGCCTCAGTTCTGAAGGCAGCCTGAAATTTCATAAACCTGGGGAGTAGGGTCACTGAACTGCTTGCTGTATACCAATAGTTTTACTCACAAAGAGGCAACATGGCATCTACCAAGCCAAGAACTCCCAGTGTGGTCACAGTCTGCAGTTCATCCTGCTTGTAGACTCAACACGGGTATGGATGGATTTCTGGAGGGGTGGTAACCAGGTCCTACCTATCCTGCCACCTTCTTTGCCATTGTGCTGGACTGTTGTGTGTGCTCTGCATGGCTGCATAGTGCCTTTTGTGCTTACAGCAGCTGAATGTGCTCCCCTTTAGGAGACTGGCTGATTTCTCACAGGCCCCCTAGGCTGGAAAATCACACCACACAGACTGTGAGATCTCCAGAATCAAAGCACCCCTTACAGAACAAAGCACCCCTCACAAAGGCAAAGGTACTATTCAGTAGAGTGACAACTTCTGGTGCAAGGATAACCGGTATGAAAGCTACCATTCTTCCCCAGTTTATTTCTGGTAACAGAATAAACACATGGGATTGCAGGTCAGGGTGCAGTCCTACTTACTTCTGGAAAACACCTTCTAGAAAAACCTAGAGAAGCAAGACCATTTGCAACAATATACAACTCCTTGCAACTTGTTTGCTTACCCAGACAATTTTCATCCACAAATCAGATAGGTAAAATATTCTTTATTTGCAGCTGCAAATCACTGTGTGCAATATTTACAGGCTTGTATCAATAAACCAAATTCAAATCTGCTTTAAAATCTGACTTTAAAATGACATAATGGGTTTCTCAGTGCATTGTATGAGAAGGGTTATTCTTCCATAGTGGGTTATTTCAGATACTAAAAAATGTCACTACTTCAGCTAACAAAGAAAACAAACACCACTAAAAAAAATTGTGCTGACTTATACTTATGAGAGTACCCTTCAATTTTTGCTAAAATGTGCTTTTTCAGTGACTACCTGGCATAGATTTTCCTTCAAACTTCCAAATTCATCCCATTGCTTCTGCCTTCTGTGTCTTTTTCCACCTCATTTTCTCTCTTGCAGATTTTGCTGCTTTGCCCCACCTGTCTACAGGGTCACACCTTGGCTTTCTATTCCAAAAAACCTTTTCCACAGCAATAATAGTTTATAAAACTACTGCCTTCTCACACCATCTTTCTCTCATCTCAAAGATTTTGGATTATGCTGTTTGCTTTCTCTACCTCATTTTCCTGTAATTAAGTGGTGACCCCTTTAATCAGCTTTCTGTTTTAGGCTTTCTTGCTAATCCAGAACAGTTCTTTTAAGGGCTAATAATAGTCCCATCTATCTGAGTCCTCCATATTGCTGGAAGAGTCAATAAAGACAGTGACCATTCACTCACAAGGCAATCATGGTTTCCACTTGATTGAGTACAACCATAAGTATGATTCTAAATACAAGAAAGATCAACAGGAAAAAAGAAATTATCAATTAAAACCAAGAGAGGAAAATTATCCCAAAGCAGTTCTGACTTCTGTCTGTGAACATCATCACATAGTCACCCTGTTTTATGACTAAGAGTAGTAGGATGATCAAAATTAAATAAATCCAACTGCATACATACCATACCTCTGCCCATTGCAAGATCATCTACAGCTACTGCTGCTCTTTTACTCACATGACTCTGAAATAATACTGATCAAAAATATTGAAGGCAGATGGATGACTTTCTCATCTGCTTTGTACAAGGAGGAGTTCAGCATCAGTTGCTACTTAATAAGACCACAATTATACAGATACACTTGCTTCATAAGAAGGTCAACAGAACCTCCCTGAAAAAATTGTCATACCCAGTTCTACACAGGACAATGAAAAAAGAATCAGATGTACAATCTGTTCTCAAATGGAGCGAATTCATTGAAACCCTAAGAAAACTCCTTGTCCCCTGAGAAATTACATTCTAACCCTAGTAAATAAAAACTCTGGCTTTTACTGGAACAATTTCATCCACGATATGTCTGCAGAGCTATGTAAGCTGTATACAGAAAAGAAACTCAATTCTGTATCCAGGTGGTCAGGCAGATACAGGGTGATCAGGCACTTTTCTGGAATGCTTTCTTACAGAAACTTTATCTCCTTTTCCTCACTCATCTTTGAAAATTGCCAGTAGCCTACAGTCATAAATACTTTTCTTCTTTGGGTCTCTGTCCTTCCAATCCATTCATTCCAGAAATCCCCTAAAAGGTCAGCTTGGTTTTGGTTTGTGGTTTTTTTGACCTGTAGTCTCTCAAACCAATCTTTAATTAAATAACAGTTCTTTACAGTTTCTCAGCCTGTCTTGCAGACTGAAGCAGAAATGGGGAACAAAAATAATATTGTTTGGGTTTTGTTGGCACTGTCTAGGTATGTGGTGTTCCACAGATTACTCAATTACTGCCAAAGCCTAGTTAATCTGTGAGGCTGGTTGCTAGCTGTTCAGACATCCTGATTATGTAAAATTCCCTATCTTTGTCCCTGGAGAGTATAGAAGTGACTACACACAATTTTTTTTAAGTCACCACAAATGCTTCCACCCGATGGAGGTTTTTAACACAGGATGACAGACATTACACAGCACAGTAAAATGTACTTACTGAAGTGTGGCAACACTCATGCATGAGGCTTATGCAAGTTCTGTGGACTTGCTTAGGCTTTTTAGTATGGGTGACAGAGTGAATAGTTCTCGGACATGGAATGTCTCCTTGCACAGGAAATGGAAGTTGGTAAGTTTGGAAAAGACATGTATGGTTATTTCTCAAAAGGGGACAGAGAACAGAGTGAGCCATGTACTGCAGGTTTGCTTTTCCTGCAGTGGTCTTGAATTCCTGGATTCTATAACATCTATTTAAAACATTTGAAAGCTGTTGCTTAAGGTTGATTTCACATATTCAGAGAAGTAAGGCATGTCTGGCCATATGAGGAGCGATGGAGAAACAGTATTTGTGCTTTGCTGATCATTAAACATCAAAATAATGCTAAGATGATGAAGAGATAAGTCCTTCAGAAAGAACCCCTCACTTTGCAGACGCTCTAAATAAAGAGACACAGAGACAACAAACAAGAAAATATACAAACCAACCAAATCAAGTAGGAACTTGAGAATAGAAGGCATGGCTGGCCGCGTAAGAGTCCCAAATTCCTGACAGGACGATTTAAAAATTCCCAGTAATTCTGCAATCTGAGCACCCCCTGGTGGCTGAGAGCGAACACACCCAGAGATGAAAAGGGGGTCCCGCAAGGAGAGGAACGAAGCAGAAGGAATCGTCTCACTGGCTTTGTTTGGATTGGAACACACGGGAACAACATTCAAAACCTATTTAATTGTTTATCTTTTTATATTGCGTTCCCGGCACTTCCTTAATTTTCATGTCATGTGACTGGTTAAAAACTTCTTTTCACTTAAAACTGTGTTACCAATTTGTTTTAAACTAATTTTCTTTGGAATGTGAGATTAGAATAATATGGAAAATAATAAGACAGTATAACAACACTGAGAGGGAGATATGGAAGGAACAGAAGTAAATTTTGAACTACTTACCAATACATCAGTGGCATCAAAGTATATTTTAACTTAATTACAGAACATACTGAATTTATTAGGTTTCAGTGCAAGGCAGTTTTGTGCTTGTATTTAATCTGGAAAAATAGTGGACAGTGATCTAATCTGTCATGTTCATACATCACAGCTTTATAGGTCCATATTTTTCAGGAAAAATTTAAACTTAATTTTACATATGTACCGAATATGTTTCATTTTTGCTCTTTTCTGCAATTATTTGACTTAAAGTCTGTTATCAGTTGGGTTCAACATTCAAGAAATGTAAAAACAGTCTACTGTTTGTCCTGGTTTCAGCCAGGGTAGAATTGATTTCTTCTCAGTAGCTCTGACAGTACTGTGTTTTGGATTCCAAATGAGAACGGTGTTGATAACACACCAATGTTTTGGCTTTTTGTTAAATTCTGTCTATCCTAAGCCAACGACTCTTTTTTCCACTTGTCTCCTACTCTGCCAGTGAGGAGGTACAAAAAACAAACTTGAGAGAGCATAGCTGGGACAGTAACCCAAACTGCCCAAAGGGGTAGTCCACATCACAGAACATCATGACCCATATTTAAACCGGAGGGAGTTACTCAGAAGGGGGGCCAGTCTGGGTTTGGGAAGGGTGGTCTGGCATTGGTCATTGGATGTTGAGAAATTGCAGAGTGCAGCACTTGTTTATTCTTATTCTTATTCACCATTATTATTTTGTTTTATTTTATTTTCAATTATTAAGCTGTTCTTATCTAAATATACAAGTATTATTTCAATTCTTTTCCCCATTCCATCAGGATGGGAGGGGAAGAGAGAAGGGCTTGAGGGAGTGGCTGCATGGTGTCTCAAACCCACCTGAACTTAAAAACACTATTAGAAGAAAAAAAAAAATCTGAGATCATATGAAACCTCTTTTTCCTATGGAAATCTCATCTATTTACCACATTTCTAGATCCACCAGATATTATTCCTGGAGACTTTTCCATAATAAAGGCATTTGTAGTTAGAAAGAGTTGAACTAGTGTTGTCAGACACAAGTCCAGCTTTTATATTCTCTTACCTCTACTACAGCTTACCTAAGTTTCCCACAGAAGAAAAAAAAACAAAAATAAAAATCATGCATATGTTTCTTGGGTTCCTATGGAAAATGATTATGTTCTCAGGCTTATGGACTGAGAAAGTGAAATGGAAAATACCTCATATGCCAGATGAAAAGCATGAAAAACAATAACCATCCTAAGTAATTTAAAAAAACAGGGCAAAATATCACTCCAAAATGGTCAACAGCCTGGAATGTGGAAATCTATATGCTGGAGTATTTCAGAGAGCCCACAAAATATTTTTACCTGTCCCAGGTCTGAGTCCTGAAAACAAGTCCACTAAAAATGCATATTCCTTCTTAACCAATCATCTACTGAGAGAAAAATCAAAGTGAGAAACCCAGCAAATGTGTCTAGTTGCCAATTAGTTTTTAGCTTCTTATCTTCTCCTTAAATACACTAGAGGAATAATTTATACCTTGATTATAAGATATGTAGCAGAGGAGTAATTTAAAAATCTTTGGTGGAGTATGTATTTCAGAAATACAAGCAGAGAAAAAAATCTTCATTACAGCTAATTACAATTAAAATGGATTTGGAGGAGAAACTACTCATATTTTAAAGGCAGCCATGAAAAATGTATCAAGAGCCAGATCCTGACCTACACTTACCTCAGTTTGCACTGATACAAGCCTTCTGCCTTTGAAAGACTTTCTTTCCCTTTACACTCCTCCCAGTGAAATGAGAATCAGACCTGCAGCCTACCTGCCCACCCTTGCCACGATAATGAAAAAATTAATGGACCTGGAGTCACTATTAAAAATTGCTTGTACCTGAATACTTATTTTCCTCATGGCTGTGAAGCCCTCCTGATGAGAAGAAAAACAGAACAGTTACCAGCTGTTCACATAATGACAAACACTAATAAGGGACGATATGCATGTTAATGAGCTGGGGGAGGGGAATCAGAAGGGGTACTCATCATTGCAGCTGTATCTGCAAATCGTTCCTCTGAGTATTTTGGAAATCTGATGTCATGTCAGCATGCTACTCCGGCAAATAGAGTTGAGACTGAAATCAGCCCCAGGTAAAGGAAGTAGTACTTCTAGAGTCTACTTTCAACCCTGGCCAGGTGATCAGCCTGTCTTTCACCATGCTGTTAATGGTATTAGGACAGGTACTTTCACCATGAGTCAATCTTCTAAAAAATTATTATTGCAGTCACAAATGAACAGTCAAACTGAGATGACCTCATGGGTACAGCAGAGAACAACAAGTGAAGAGAGAAATGTGTGAATCAGAGCTGGTGGGAGAATAAGGATGCCCTTTGTATTGTTTGGTCTGTATATCACACAAACAAATTGAAGCTTAAAGGCCTGTCTGCATGCAGAGTTGTGGTGTCTTCTTTCAAAGAAGGGATTTAAACCTTGTAGTTTTTTTAGTGAAAAGCCAGCAAAAATCAGTCCTTCTTTAGTTTAAACCCAGTATTTTCATCAGGTTTGGGTCAGAGATACACAGGCTTATGCTAAAATAAAACATTCAGACCAAAGTGAAGTCTGCATTTAGGCTCACAGTACTCTAATTAGCCCACTTCAGTTATGTGAAGACAAGACCTGCTCCCAGGACTTGTAGGTGTATCAGACATCAGGCTACCATAGGTGCAAATCCCTTGCTTGGAATTCACTTCCCCCAAATTTTCTGAAAGCAGTCTGAAGAAGCATTAAGATCTTGGAGGACCTCAGCAACATGAGTCCTGGCAGCTTTATTAGAGGGTACATTTGTTCAATTTATTCACACTGACTGATCTTGGGAGCCTAATTATCAAAACTGAGCAATGCAGATCTGGAGAATGAGGCCAACCTGAAAGAAAACCATGCTCCAGAGCTTTTGACCTGCTGAGGATTGCTTAGCCAGGTTCACATGTGCGAATCCACATATCCACATATTACAGTCGTACTTAGCTAGAGGTAAGATTGCCAATATGAAGGGCACTGTTCGGTTAAAAAACACAACAGGAGGTGTAAAACCGCATGACTAGATCTATGCTGATTTACATCTAAGTCTATATCTATCCATTAAAGATACCTTTGAGTTTTTAAATGTGTAAATAGGCCTTGACAAAAGCTCACTTACCAGGTTTTTATTTCTCAGTAACAGACATGGCACTTAAATCAGTACTGCAAGTTATTATATCATCCTCCATGTTGGGCTCAGATTGAACAGAAGCTGCCAGGGACATGTTGTTTCCTGATTAATAATAAGATAGTATTTTTCTTTCATCTTCTTCTTCCTTTTTTTTTTTTTTTTTACTACTATTACTGTGTTTCTACAAGAAAAGTGTATGCTACACAGCAGTCAGCACTTCTCAGCAGGAAACTCTGAGACCAAGTACACCAAGATCTATGAAATCAGAGATGAAATGGAAAACAAGAACAAGAGACATAAATTAGAAAAATAATTTAGAAAAAAAATCCATTTCCTAGTAAGTTCCACTTAGTCTCACAGAATACACCGAAATGAAATGCAAAACAGGGAGTCCAACTCCATCAAGATGTAAAGGTTGCACAGTATGGAGGTTAGTGGCATAATGTGAACTCACTTAACTATGAAAAAGCATTCAGAAAAGTAAATTCAGAAAAGTAAAGGCTTCTGTTTCTTTTGCAAATGCCTGAATTTGACAGATGTACCAGCAACAGGATGAGGTGCATAGTAAGAAAAGCACACCTAAACACAAGTGTTCCATAACTTACAGCTGAAGGCAGAGGGCACTTCAAGAGGTGATCTGCTGGTGACCTGACTGACTCCCTGCCTAAGTGATCCAACGACTATGTTGTTCCTGTACATGCTCCCTGCAGCACAAAACAACTATTAGAATAGGGGTGAAAGATCTAGAAGATCTCCTGGACATCTACCCTGGCTGCCTTCTTGGAAGCAAGACCTACAAAACAAGAACTCATTGCACAGGAAGAGCCGCGCAACTTCCTATAACAAATGTGCACTCTGCCTGGAGATTTCATGACACCCATGAAAGGGGAAAAATTTCCAAATTCAGTCATCTTGTGCTACACATTAGACTCATTCATACTAGTTTATTCCCTCATAATTTGATAGACAACTGGTTATCATCCTCTTCAACACCATGCCTGCAAACTCTTTGTCCACGCACTCTTATATATTTTTTTTTCTTTTTTAATTTTTTTTTTTTTTTAAGAACTAAAAACCCAAATTCTTTAGCTTATCATCCCAACTATGTTTTTAAGTCCTCCAATCATTCTTGCTATGGTCCTCCAGACTACTTCCAACTTCTGGGACAGTAAGAGCTGAGAGGAGGGCATGCACAGAAAAAGAGGTTTCTGAAGGCCAAATAAATGCTTAGATGATTTAGATGAAACTGTAAATAATCAGAAAACCCACTGTCATTCCCTTGGTGAAATCAGCCCTTGCAAAATTTCTAGTACTCCTCCTACAAGCAGAACAAGGCCTTTCATTCTGAAGCATGAAGGCAGAGATAAATAAGTCACTTTTCCAGCCTGAGAAAACATAGTCTCATGTCCCTTTAACCATCAGCCAAACCATCAGGCAGCCAAATTTTCAATTGTGACTGCAATTATAAAGAGTGTTGATACCAGCAGATTGGTGATAACAGACTCTCTGTTTACCTGTAGGATACCTCTACCTCAGCAGCCTTTAACAGGCCATGTCAGCCAGTGCAGAAATATTTTCTGGTCCTGGGAGATGTTGTGTGGGTGTGCTCCTCTGTGACATTACTCTGATCCTAATCCCTACTTATGTAGGCATGCTGGAAATAAAGTGGTCTCCACCTTTTGCACTCCTGGTGATAATATCAGTGCCCTACAAGAACAAGGCAACTGCATGCCAATGCATAGCTACAGCATGATCACTTTTGACAACTTTTTCCATGAAACAACATGGAAAAGCATAGGGAAAATTCGACACAGGAAATTTATCCAATGGCAATTGCTGTCCTCAAGGTTGAAATTTGTTCAAATTCTTCCATGTGTGCTGAAAGCCTTATGGAAACTTTAACAGTCCAAAAAAGTTCTTGGACGTTCACTTCTTCTGGAAGACTTCATCACAGTAGTGTTGATAAGAGCTTTCGAAGATTGGTTTTGTGCATCAAAGCACTGAAGCTTGTTCATTGACTTTATGCATGTCAGTTCCAAACACGATGATCAACACGGCTTCATTAAGGGCAAATCATGCCCGACAAATTTGGTGGCCTCCTGCAATGGGCTTACAGCACTGTGATAAGGGAATGTCATCTAACTGGACCTCTGCAAAACATTTGATGCTTCCATGCACACCCTTGGCTATACAGGTGGACCACTCAGTGCATAAGGAATTGCCTGAATGGTCCTGCTCAGAGAGCTGTGGTGAATGGATGAGAGTCTGGGTGGAGAGGATTGATGAGTGGTGCTCCTTGGGAGTCTGCACTAGGACCATGTTGAGATTGTTATCGGTTTAGGTCTTCAAAGAGGCAAGAGCAGTTGTTAGTTGCCGTAAAGTTGTTTATTTGTAGAGGCAGTCTCAAAGACAAAGAGTCTGAAGCTATAAAGTCTGTGTTAAGGCTATTTGGCATAGAGTCCTGAATTAAAGCAGAAGCTGCAGCCTGCTATGAAGCCCCTAGCAAAGGCAGAAACTGCAGTCCGGTACAGAGTTGTGAGCAGAGGCAGAAGCTCCCTGGTCTTTCTTCTTCTGTTCTTTTCTTCTTGTTCTTTCTCTTCTTCTTTAGTGTGGTGGTAGTGATGATGATGATGGTGGAGAAAGAGAGAGAGTGAGAGCTCTCATTCCAATACATGGGTTTTTATCTATTTATGCAAATGGTTCTATGTTGTTCTATCTAAATAATGTAAGTAATATTCTTGCTATGTTTTCATTATGTCTAGAACTAAGTTTCTGAACTCTCACCAAAGCTTGCTCTTTTACTTACTTTAAACTAAAGCTTCCACTTCTACTTCATGTCTGTGTGGCTTAATGTATTTTAATTTCTCTAAAGGTTTTAATTAAAAACCTGCATTCTGTTACCTCTCTGAGGGACTCAGAGAGGCCTCTGTTTTCCACCCTCTAACAGTGCAAAGCATTTGATACTTCCATGCTCACCCTTGACTACACAGGGGAGCCACCTGGATCTGACAGGTGGATCACTCAGTGGATAAGGAATGCCTGAATGGTCCTGCTCAGAGAGTTGTGGCCAATGGATGGGAGTCTGGGTGGAGAGGAGGGATGAGAGGTGCTCCTTGGGAGTCTGCACTAGGACCAGTACTGCACAACATCTTTGTCAGGGACACAGACAGTGGGATCAGGTGCACCATCAGCAGGTTGGCTGATGACACCAAGGTTTGTGGTGTGACAGCTGTTTGAGGGGCCACAACAGGCCAGAGAGGCCTCCAGCATAAGACATGAACCTGCTGGAGCAGATCCAGAGAAAGGCCACAGAACTGACCAGAGAGCTGTAACACCTCTCTCATGTGAAAAGAGTGAGAGAGTTGGGGTTGTTCAGTCTACAGAAGAGAAGGTCATGGGGAGACATCCCAGTATCTAAGGGAACCTCCAGGAAAGATGGGGAGGGTTTTTTATCATGGAGTGTAATTACACAACAAGTGGGAATGGCTTTGAACTGAAAGAGAAATGTTTATCTTAGATATCAGGACGAATTCTTTACTATGAGGGCATTGGGGGACTGGAACAGGTTGCTCAGGGAAGTTGTGGATGCCCCAATCCTGGAAGTGTTCAAGGTTAGGTCGGATGGGACTTTGAGGAACTTGATCTAGTGGAAGATTTCCTTGTCAATGGCAGGATGTTAAACTGAATGTTAAAAGTCTGATCCAGTTGCTTGCTGCTGAATTCATTCTGTCCTGTGCAGAGGGCATGAGAATATAACTATACATGACATCATGAAGCACAAAAACTTAATTGAGATGACAGTGTTAGTATCATGCACTTAAAGCAGTCTTTTTTGCAACTCTTAAGAAAATGTTAAGCAAATTTTTGCAACATATGAGGGCCTTACTGCAACGGTAACAATGTACTCTTCATGTTGATTTTCTCTGTGATGTAACAATGTGCTCAGCCAAGTTTTGGCTTTGGCTACCATCTTGCATTCTGATGATCTAGGGCTAGTAACGTGTTTCTGTTCTTCTTTATGACAGCATAAATTCCAAGTAACTGCATTGAGCTCAAAGAGGTGTCATTGTAAAAAACGCAATAAACAAACAGAGGCAACCATCAACAAAATAATATCCTATTCTTACACAATGAGCAGAAACTTGAAGTGTAAAGTAGCTGGCAAAAAATGCCATTCTGAAAGCCTAAGTGAAGACTGCTATCTTTACTTTGCATAAATGGATTCTTTTACTCCCAATGAACCCCATGGATTCCAAAATACTCTGTGTCAAATCACTGCTGTCAATTAAGTCATACCAACAGAAGCCAGAAGAAAAAATCATGCCACAGCAGTTGCAAAGACTCAGGTATTGCAAGGCTCATGTCTATTTTTAATAGTATGTAGAATATAAACCATGTAATTATTCAAAAGAAAGATACACAGTCTGAAAAGTGTAGTGTTTTGAAAATAAGCAAACATCCTCACACCTGTAACATAGCTGCAATTTGGCCAGCACTATGACAACACCAACTATTTGTGCAGCTTGTCCCCCAATTCCTGAATACAAAGAGCCAGTAAATTTGTTTGTTTAGTTGAGCAAACAAAGGGGCATATAAATCAATGACAATAGAAAGATTTTCCTTGGCTAACTGCAGTAGTGCAACACACATAATTTGGCAGGAGGATGGTGCTGCAAAAGGAGAGAACACATATTCTCAGTTTGGGATCATGCTCCTGCAAAGCCTGACATTAGCATTTTAAGTCACAAAATGAGATTAGCTCAGTTTGTTAGAGCATGGTGCTAATAATGCCAAAGTTGTGGGCTTGATCCCCACATGGACCACTCACTTAAGGACTTGACAATCCTTGTGGGTCCCCTCCAACTCAGAATATTCTGTGATTCTGTGAAATTTCTCCTCAAGCTTGAAGAGTGAGGGCATGTGTATGTATGCGTAGACCTCTATACCAACACTGTATTGAGTTTGCATGGACAAATTTTGGTAGCAGGGGAGCTAACAGGGGTGGCTTCTGTAAAAAACTGCCAGAAGCTTACCCCATGTCTGACAAAACCAGAGCCATCTGGCTCAGAGATGAACCCACTGCTGGCCAAGGCTGGGGCAATCAGAAATGGTGGTAAGGTCTGTCTGATAGCAGATTTAAAACAGGAAAAAGTTATTGTACAGATGTAGTGGAGTGAGAATGTGTGAGATGAACAACTGTGCACACACCAAAGTCAGTGGAAAAGGATGGGGACAAGATGATCCAGGCACCAGACTTGGGATTGCCCTGCAGCTAGCTGCCTTGATTTTTTTTTGCCAAACATATTTTAATAAATAAAATTTCCATTAAAGATTGGAGTACAGATTTTCATTTTTATCACTCCTACCCTTACGTTCCAAAATTTGTAGCTCTTTTGAGCTGTCAAACCCAGGCACACTGTCTAGTGGACAGAAACTTGTTTCTTTAAAAGCAAAACAAATAAAAACTATGGTGAACAAAATGACATGACTCATTAGTCAAAATCCCCCAAGAAAACACACTCTTTACCTAAATTAGTAGTGGCAGCTATTAATAATCCTGCCAGCTGTTATGGGAGGCCTTTGAAGTATACTGAGATCTCAAAGGTCTCCTGATAATGCATCTATTGCAGCATTTTAAAAATTAGCCTTACACTCAGTTAAGCCTTCTTAATCTTTATTTGTAATGACTAAAGTGATTTATCTAGGCTTCAACAGTTCGTTAGGTTTAATGGTGAATACTGGGAATTGGCATATTACTGTAGCCAGGTGTCAGCAGTGTCTAGGGGAAAGAAAATACTTCACTGAATGCAAGTCACAGGACAGTGAGGAAAGAGGTGAGAGCCATGTCACATTTTGTAGATGTTTAAACATTTTTGCAACGTTCCACCATCATTCAGGTAACTCCGAATAAACAGGCATGGTTTTTGCAGAAGACCTGAGGAAGAAGGAATGTAGCAGTTTGTACGTTCTTCCAAATTGTGAAAGTTTACAAGCTTAAACACCGCATTCAGTTTTCACTCAACTCTGTGGCAAAATTCAACGTAAATTGAACAAGCAAGGGGCAGACTTCAATCATCATCCTAATGGCAGGGTGTCTGCAGGAGGACACATGTACAGACATGTGGGGAAACAGGTAAAGCTGAAAGTCACAGCTGAAAGTCATCTTTCATATGTATCATCTTTCACATTTCTTCATCAAGTCAAAGCATACAAAGAGTATCTCAGTTTGTAATAAAGCTCCACATATTGCAAATTCATCAGAAATGATATCCTTCTTTAAACACAGTAAAGACATATAGTGGAAAAAGCTATTTTAAGGAACTTGTGTACTGTGAGCAACTTCCAAGTTGAGTCTTTATGGTATAAAGGTAAAAATCTGAAATGAAGCATTTATATGGTAAAATGAAAAATGGAACTACAGGATAAAAAAAAATCCTTTCAAGAACATCTGAGTGATACTCTCCTTCTCATCAAGGGCTTTAAAAAGCTCTAAACTGCTGTATAGGGGACTTGTCCACCCAATTATGTTGTGCTCAACCTGAACAAACAGAAGAAGCCCACTTCTAGTGCCCCCTGGTTACCATGTTCACATTACACTGACTTTATGGTAGGTAACAACCGCTCATGGTCAAACAGCACATCCAGACAGAAGCTGTGCTCTCTCATGTCAATCACAACCAAAAAACCCCAAACCTCTTGGTCAACACAGGTCAGAAAGTCTCTCAGAAAGACTTCCAAACAGAAAACACACACCAGATTTACCTCAGTAGGGCTTTTCCTGCACTGTCTCGTGGAGGATGAGTGCACCTGCATTACACAGTGTGACCATCCATTAACAGATAGTTGCATGCAGACCTGCTTCTGAGCAAACATTTGGGAAGAGCAGGACTTAGCACAATGTTACACAAGAGAGAATGCCTCTTTGGAAAGCATGTGACAACATGCTTTTTAAAAAGGCAAAAACAAAAAACCAAAATTATCCACTGCTGCTCTACTTACTGATTGTATCACTTTTTTTTTTAACCTATGTTTCCTTGTTATGCTCAGTAGAGGAATGCTGGACTTGCCAGCCTGCCGAGCCATTTCCAAAACTCTGCTTTAACCTTTACCATTAATCTTTACCATTTAGACTCATTACATGCTTATTGTTCTTGCAACCTAACCTCTGTAGGATCATGAATCCCAGCTTCAAGGATAGCTGGTGAAAGATAGAGTGGTCAGTAGATTTTTCCTTGCTGGCAAGTCTTAAACTGCCCCCTCTCCTTGGGCTTTTTGTATTGTGAGTTCAGTACTTCTTTCTGCTTGCCTAGTATCTCTATGGCTTCTACCCCTGCAATATCCAAATGCCAATCAGCTCTTCACTGCACCTTCTGTGGTAATCACAGAGTTGCAAAGCAGCTGAGGTTGGAAAGAACCTCAGCTGGTAAGAAGCTCTGGTGGTCATCTTGTCCAACTCCCTGCTCAAGCAGGGCCACATAGAACTGGTTCCTTTTTGAATATCTTTAAAAAGGTTAAAAAATAGTATTATTTCCAGTGTATAGCTAAAGAATCAAACTGAAAGATTAGGGATTTTCTAAGGAAGTCACAAAACAGAAACTATAATTTTGATTCACAATAAGCCTTACTCAGCATCACTGGGCACTTTGGATTATTTCTGCCTGGTGGTGGTACAGGCTGAATGTTGGGGGTTGGTTTTTTCCCTTTTACCTCTATGGAATTTTCCCCATTGTCATGCTAAGATACCTGTTGACTTGGCCCTGATGGCAAGGGGGAGGAGAGAGAGAGAAGAGGGAAACCCCGCGAGATTCAAACAGCCAGAAGAGGAAGCAGAAGGCTGGGACTCGGCCCATTTCCCCCGCGGAGTTCGGACGAGAAGGACGATTGGTGCCACAGCCCCATCCCTGCCATCCCAGCATCGGGAGCCATCCTCACTGCTGTCAGACCCTGCCCTGCTGCCTTCTCGCTGTAACCTGCCACCATCCAGCATTCTGCTGAGCACCAGGACCCACACCGTGAGCGGAGAGCTCTCTCTCCATCTCTCTCTCCCCCTGGGACAGCTCTGCCATCACCCCCAGCCCTCCTGCGGCTCTGCGGGACCTGCCCGCCCCCAGCACCCGGAACTGCAGCTCAGGGAAAAGGTGCCTGCAGCCAAAAAACACTGGGACTGAGTTACTGTTCTGTTTGTGGGTAATTTCATAGCTGTTGTTGTTCTTGTTTGTCTTGTTAGATGTATTAGTCCCCATATCTTTGCCTGAAAGGTCCCTTAATTTCAAAATCATAATAATTGGAAGGAAGGAAGGATCACATTTTTCAGTTCAAAGGGAAGCTTCTGCTTTCCTTAGCAAACACCTCTCTTTCAGACCAGGACACTGAGTAAAAAGGATAAAAGGCTGGAAAATAAAACAACTCAGTAAGCAATCTGATGGTAGTAACTCAAGTATCACAGCTGTACTTAATTACCACTTTGTTTTCTGATGTATTAAAAGCAACGAAATGAAGAAATCTGATTATCTAAAAGAAAAAAAAAATAAGCCAGAAGAAACAACAAAGGAGGAAACAAGGGACTGAAGGAGGAAAATACTGGAGATGAATAGGTTTTGTGCAAGGCTTAAAAGTGCTACACATTCTAGCTTGATAATCTGTGAACTTTTTAGTCCCGTGAATTCCAGCAGTTGAGGTTTGGCCAAAGCACACCATCTGCAGTAGGAACCGGGCTTGACTGAAGACCACCAAGGCAGCACCATAGTCCTTGGACAGAAAGGGAAGGAAGGTAAAGCGAGGGCCTGATAGCCTAAGGCACAGGGCCTGTAAGGCTTTTTACAACAGAAGGGCAGGTCATCGCATATTTAATTAAAGAGTCAGCTGTGTGAGAATGAGGTGCTCTGAGACTACTGGTGTGCTGGGTCCCTTGGTGGGGTACGCTGGCTCTCCCTGGCATGTTTCTTAAGATCACTCCTGAGACGCCACTCATTCATTCTTAGGATCGTTTCTAAGTCTAAATGTTTAAAAAGCCATAGGCGTACTTTTAAACTGCTATCTATGACTGTCATTTTCATTTGGCTGCTTGTCCCCTGGTAATGTGTCGCAGCCCCTACTCCCCTCTCTCCTCCCGAGCTGCAGAGCAGCACACCACCTCCCAGCTCAGGAGCACAAACTGCCGCCGTGCCCAGCCCAGGCCAGGGGATGCCCGGGGCCGGGCGGTGCCGGCCGAGGCCGTGCCGAGCTGGGCGGGTCCCGCTCCGCTCTTCCCCCGCCCTGAGGCCGGACAAGATGGCGGCGGGGCGGAGGCTCCGGGCCGGAGCGGGGCCGGCCCTGCGGCCGGAGGTGGTGGCGGGCCGGGCTCGCTGCGCGGCCTCCTCGGCGCAGTGCAAGCAACCGGGCCGTGACCCCGCTTCTTCCCCTACCCTATTAAACAAGGAGCTGCAGGAGCGGCAGCATGTGTCCTATTTGCAGCGCTGAAATGGCACTGGGACATTTGGGCACGGACGGAGTAAAACGGGTGGTGCCCTGGTGTGCTGAAGGGCTGAAAAAGGATCACTGCTACCGTAAACCAGTACGGAGGTACGTTCATCAGCAGAGAGGCATTGCTGGATTAAAATAAGGTGCAGATGAAACAGAAACTCGCTGAGGAAAAATATCCCAGGTCAGAAGGTCACAGCACTTGGAAAATGATCACACAAGAAAAAATCCATTGGAATGTACCTTTCAGGAGGTCTTGTTGGTAAGCAATATGCTGGTTTTGACGTCTCTTCCTCCTGCAGTGGATTTGTTACCTGCTGGCAGCCTCAGTCTTTCACTTCACACAACCTCACACAACCAGCTGCAGCAGCTTTGCTCGAACAAACTCCAGTTTCATCCCGTGGTAGGTTTTGTAAAAGCAGTTCATATCAAGATAGTTTAGGGCCTTTTACACAACACTGATTGCACTCCCTGTTGTTATGTGCCAGCTGGATTGTTCAACTCTTAAAAGAATGTACCTACTACTCTTGAATTTAAATTTCAGAAGTATGTTTGCTAAGTTCACAAAATTCACTGTGAGTACTACAGGAAACTGTTTATATAAACTGATTAATTTTGTCTTTGAGAACTTTAGTATTATAAAGCAAACTGCTAAAACTTGACTTGGGCTCTATAAAAAAGCAACTCTAAGAATCATAAGCTGGGAAAAGCAACAGGATGGTTGGAGGTCTGAGAAGGTAAGACAGTTAAACTTCATGCTGTATCTTACTGGTTATGGCCTCCAAAATTATAAAAGTGCAATAGCAACTCATGTTCCCCTTCTGATATGAGGGAAAGCAGTACTGCATTTGCACATAAGGCTTGCACTCAATTGGTGGTTTTCACCTCACTCATCTGTACTTAAAACTTTTTAAGAAGTCACTAAGGTAAAAGATGAAAAGTCATGTTTAGCTCAATACAAGTCTTCCTACTCAATAAAGGCACACAGCTGCTTGATGAGGATTACTCAAACTTATGTCCAGTTGTTTTGTTAACAATCTTTGTATTAATGGTACTGCTTTTTCCACTTCCCTAGGCAGCATCAAGAGAGAATAGGATTTGTCGCACCAACACAGAACCAAGACTAAGCTGCAGCCCTGTATACGGAACTGCTGAAAGAGGAAGCTGCAATACTTGCAGAGAAAGCAGTCAGTCTTGACTGCACCAGACCATGCCTCTCACAGAAGTCAAATGATGTCTTACTTCAAAAACTTCATGAACTGCAAACTCAGTGATTCAGTGTTCTTAGAGCGGTTACACTTGAATAACTGGGGAGAGGGAAACTTACATCAAATTAAGATTTATAGTTTGATTTACTCTGAAGACTACAGAAGTAAAAAGAAAATAAAAGGGCATAAACATTCTTTTAGCATACAGGGCTTTTTCCTTCTACTAGCAGGACAAGCTTTTTACATAAATGGTGAACTAAAACTTAACAAGGACAGAACAGAACTTAGAGAATAACATTTTTTCACAGCTAGAAAAAGCCTCTGAAAATGTGAAGTTGCCAGTAGAAAGGAATGCAACAGCTAAGTACATAATACAGCAATACTTGTATATTATTGCAACAGCAATAATAGATTTCTATCACTAAATCAGTAGAACACAAAGTGCTTACAAAGGTGAGCTCTGATCTCATGTTAGTTATAGTGCTCCACACACTGAATGAGTATAACTCTATCTTCACCTCTGTCTGCAGAAGTAAGGTATGCTTCAGGTTGTAAACTTGGGTGCTTTTCATGATTGAAGTAATAGATTGGACCTTTTGCTTTATACTGTATGTGTTTAGATTAAGACAAATGTGTGGTAACGTGTTCTGGTTTTACTCCACAGTGCTTCACAGTTGCCTGCAAGATCTGGTAGGACGGTGACAGTACCACATTTCCTTGGACAAGTATCAGAAATTCAACTTGAACAAAGCGGGATTAAGTTGTACTCATTTTAGAAGAGCATTCCTATCCAGCATATGGACAAGACAGTATGAAGAAGCACACTGTTTAAATTGACAATGATTTATTGTGTTTAGGAACATTCAATAAATATCAGTCTTTTAGCTTCAGTTTGGAAATCCTTTCCCATCAAAAATCAGTTGTTTTTCTTTCTGGCATAAATTCCATTGCCAGCAATGGATGTATCAAAAAAGAAGTTAATAAATACAAACAGACAGCAGTTTTCTAAACATACCTCCTCTTTTAAAGGCATAATACAGATTTACTAAACAAATCTCAAAACAAGTTCTTCACAGAAGAAAATTTTGCTACAAGCTGTCTCTGAACATTGCCTTCTTCACTAATGCTGGTATTTTATTTAATGGAGTATGGTACTTTTGAACAGTAATGATGAATCATTTAAAAACAAGCCTTTCCCCTCTTTTCCTTTGCCAAATGTATGCTGAGACATGTAGCTAGTATGGAACTGTATGAATTTAAGGGTGATGTGCCTCTTGTCGAGCACTTCATGGCAAACACGAAGAAACAGCAATATGGTACTTTTTTACTAGGGATCTGGGGGATTTGTTTTTCATCTTGATTTTAAACCGCTATTCAAATGTTAAAGGTATCATATTTAAGTGTAACAGATGTTTTGTGTAATTTTCTGTGAAGTGTAAAATCTTCAGTGAAAGATTCCTGCTTGTGATGAAAATAATTTTCAAGTACTTAAATTTGAATATCCCTCTAAACTCCTTATCTTATTAAAAATGTATAAAAGCATGAAGATTACATAATACCAATTAACATAACAAAGTTAATCTTGAATAAGTTTTTCCACAACAGTATTTTACATACAACCAAACTCCTGCTTCAGCAAAAGCAAAAAGAATAAAAATAAATTCTCTCCCAATGATTTACACTCAGGAATTACCTTGCTGTGGGACTAGATACATCAGTCTACAGTCCCTCTAACCCAAGGTGTATTCCTAGGTATATCCCTTTGTGATTTAGGGTCTTGGAAGTTTTCAGCAAACCTCTCTCTTGCTTTATCCCAGTTCTTTTTATTCTTGCTCTGGACAAGCTGAACATCTTCAATTGAGGTTGGTCTCCTAATACCTAAACCTGCATGCTTCTGATGCAACTCCAGTTGAATCTGTCAAATACATGAAATACTGTTGTAATTGCAAGTTAGGTATTCTAAATACTATAAATTCTGTTTTTCTAATACACGTTCCGTCCCCTCTTCCCAAGCACTTTCATGTTCTAAAACACCTAGCTCATACACAAACAGCGCCATGAAAATAATGTGTCACATCACCACCTCTGGAACTATGAATAATGTCCCCTGCCACTAACATTACTGTGAAATACACCTCACTGAATGAGCAGCATATGATCCCTATGCTGGTTAGTTTGACAGCACAGGGCATGGTGTGGCTCTGTGCAGCACTACTGCCAAAAGACAGCACATCTCTGGTGACAAAAGTGGGGCTAACGTGGCTGCCACAGAGGCCCACAACTTGCTGTCTGCAATGACTTCTGATAGCTTTCCCTCTCTCAATGCTCATCATCTGGCTTGATGTTTGTGCTATGTCAGCCTCTGAGAAAGAATTCCACACTAAACCAATTTTCAATTCACATCACCTATATTATTTCAATTTTCCTCCAGACTTCATATATTCAAATGAGAGATTACTAATTCAATGGCTAGAAGCTGTCTGTCCTCCTTTGCTTAGTTTCCTAATGAACACAGTGTAGGGACAACACTACTACGAAAAATTTCAAAATACCTCCTTAGGAAAAAAAAACAAAAACCAACAAAACAAAACAAAAACCCCACAAACAAGCAAATTTGGATTAGTCCTCCTGAGATTATTCCTTCCTAACCAAGTTTCTGATAAATTTCAAGTGAATAGTGGCATACAGCTAGATATTTTTCACTACAAACACATTTCTATTATTTTTGTTTCAAGTGAAAACCAGAAAGACCTACCGGATCCTTCATGCCACCACCATCCTTTCCCAGACCTTCCCCCTTCTTCCATCCCATCTTCTCCAACATTTTATGTCCTTTGTTGCTGTTGCTGATTTCACTTTGAAGAAAGTTTAAGATAAGCAAGAATTAATATAAAGAGTATGCTTTCAAATACTGAACAACAAAAAAACATTCCTATGTATAGAAACCAGGGATCAGTCCATCACGAGCTATCCAGAAGATCCTTGCTAATTCTCAAGTTCCTTCAAGAATATCTTTGGTTAACAAGTCTCTAGTCAATATCAGCTTTTTGACTCCTGAACTTCTGAACTACTTGCTTCAGGAGTTAAAAGATACATCATGGTTAGGAGGGTATGGATTACACTACAGAAAAGGCAGTATCACTGCCAATTCATCCTACTGCACCTATTTCATCATCTCACACTTGGTTTTATTAATTTACAAGCACCTACAAGTTTATGCTTCTTAAAAAAATACCAACTACAGCTGCAGAGGTGAAGTAGCCACTTTGGAAGGAACATCAAGTGTCAGTTTAGAGGTATGTAAATACATGTTCTATGAGTGTCCTATAGTGACAGTGAGAGAAGCTGCAGGTGAAAAATCTACATGTGTACTATTACTGGGACTGAGTAGGAAAAATAAAAATAAAACAATTTGAAAAAACAGACACTATTGAAGATGTCAGTAGTGAAGCTGGTGAGTTCTTCACATTTTTGAGTTGGTAAGGAAGTGATGTAAGTGTCCTTACCACCATTCTTAACTCCATATCTTCCATATATTTTTATATGGAAGATGAGGAGTTAACAAATAAATGCATGTGAAATGCGAAATATGAAAAACTTAAAATTTTCTATCGCTCCTAACACAATATATACAGGTAATTTGTAATCTAACAAACTGCATACTAGTAACAAATTGATATTTATTTTATCATAATTTTTTTAATATTCACAAGAGAAGGACATGGGGGATACTTTCAACTTACATATGAATAGAAGCTGAACTATCATCTCTCTGGAAGGTTCCTTCACTTCCAACGGTCTCTCTGCGTTTTCCTGCTCTGTCTTTGTACTTTGGATTTTTCACTGCCTTGTTGTCTTCATATTCTGTGTTCTTTCCAAGCATACAAAATTGCATGAAGACAAAGAGAGTGGGGTTTAAATTCTTTATTTTTGTTAACTTCCCTTTTTCCCTCCAAAAGTATGGCAACTTCAGCCTTTATTAATTCTTAATCTTGTAACAAAACCTGCATTCCTTAGTATTTTCTCAGCTTACAGGCATACCTTTGTAAACCATATTATTGCCATCATCATATAACATTTCCAATTTCAGTAACTTCTCAGAAGCTGTAAATCAAATAACAGATTCTCTTGAATCTTCTCTTGGTATGAACAGTCAATCTCTCCATATTAAGCACAAAACCAAGTGGACATGCCACTGGCTTTTTATATAAATATTTAGCCTGTTCCTCAGCAGCTTTTTTTTTTCAGAAAAAATAACAGAATTATGTATTTTTACAGATTCTGTATCAGCATTACTTTGGAAGAATTTGATAGAAATGATGGCATTCTGTTTTCTACATGAATACTTAGTACAAATGCTGGAAGCAACTGCACAGTTAAAATTATCCCTACTACAAAAGTAATTTGAATACATACACATTATATTGCCTGTATGTTCATGTTGGTATTCTTCTATGGGCTTAAAAACTTGAAAAAATTCCCATTTACTTCCATATTTTTTTCAGTTGCTCATTATATTTTCTTTCCAAATGAAAGATAGAACTGCAATTCAGTGAAAACTTAATCTACAGAAATAAAAATAGAAGTGTCTTGCAAAATCTTAACTTCAAAAGAATTAGGAATTTTGTACACTTTGAAAGGATTTTCTTTCTAATAATTTTCAATGGAACTTTCCTTCCCTCTTACCATCATCTTTCTTTGTAGAGGTTTGTAAACAATAATAAAAAGACAAATAATACAATAAAAAAGACAAACCAGGCTAAGTTTAAGGGCATCTGAAAACCTCCCTTATTCAACTAAGTCTATGGCTTAAAACAGGAATCACATAGTACTAAGGAAAAAAAAAAGCAAGAACCGTAAGATTATAAAAACTTAATCAACTTCTGCAGTAAACTCACCTGTAAACCATATTTTATCCGTATTTGTTTTAATGCTTTTCTTCTGACTAACTCTCTCTCTTCTTTGCTAAGAGCTGGACAAACTGAAAGGAAGAATGCAGGACTGAATTTGTAATTGCTAATGTAACAATGTTTTGAATCATAAGACAAATGAGAGAATTTTTGTTCTGATATTATTATACATAGAAACATATACCAAGAAGAAAATACATCATTATGTACAGTCATTCCCAGCTAACAAGAAAATAGTATGAAAAATGAACTAATTATGTTTATAAAGTGAACAGCAATAATAAACAATAAATCCTGTGATGACTAACCAGAAGACTCTTTTTTCTTGTCCAGGCGAAGATGTGCTCTAACTTGCCCTGGTTCACATCCATCACAAGTATCACTGCCGGGGTGAATGTGAAAAGAAAGCACAGTTTCGCCAATCTTCACCTCATCTCCATGTTCCAGGATATAGGGATCACACTTTGTTTTAGGCTACCGCAAAAGAAAATTTTGGCAGCCAAGTTAACTACTCATGAAGGACATTATTTCATACACACTGCTCACAATTCAATAGTTCAATCGGGTCTCAGAAACATGGGCAACTGTTTAACTACACTGAGTATTTCACTCTAGCAACTGCAACCATAGTGGACTTCTCCTAGTGTAACCAAACATTAAGTACTCTGAGTGGCCTTAAAATCAGAAGGGAACCGAGGGAGGCATTAATGTATGAAAGAAGACATACAATGGCACTTCAAGTGATTTGCTGTAAAACATTTAGAATGACCACAAGATTAGTTTTCTGCAATATACAGAGCACTAAAACAACAGGTACTCACCTGGAGAATCTGATTTCCATTAACAACGGTTCCATTCTGACTGCCTTGATCCACAAGAACATAATTTTGCAAATCATGGTCAAAATATACTTCTGCGTGAAACTGACAAACAGAAGCCTAAGTTAAAAGTTCTTGTTAAGTGAACACTTCGCAATTTAAATGTTATTTTAAGGTAAGATTTCAAAATATATTTTGAGACCTTTAAAATGAGTGGATCTTCTACTCTTGAGTTAGTAAAGTTATCACATCTTATTTCATTCTTGTGAAATGTAAATGAATGGGCCACAACAGCATGAGCTAATGTATACAGTTAATAATGTAACTATTTTGATCATAAGTTGATTCAGTACAAGACAACTATATTCTATATTCTTTCAATGTGGAAAGTATGCTTTACTTAAAGAACTGCAAGACTCAGTAATACAGCCTTCTCAACTGCTCTTCTGAACAGTAGGCTTTTTGCTCTTAAGGTATTTTACAGCACTCACATCTAAAAAAAGATCTCATTCTGCTTCCATTTACTTGGTCTTCAGATCTGAATTAACTCCCTAAATGCCATGCTTTCATAACATTCACATAATTCACCTTCACCTGCACCTTAACATTTAGAACACAATCAGTACCAATCTTCGGCTGTTTCTTTTATCTCCTTTCTGATACTGAGACTAATAAGGTTTTTGGGTTTTTTTGTTGGTCTTGTTGCAGTTCTGTATAGGTATTGTTCCCAAGCCCACACAGACCAGAAAAAGCACAACTCCTGGCCAAATTCATCAAGATATTCACTCCTCCAAAAAAAGGTCACTGAACAAACCAAAGTACCAACTTCTCCAACCTACGAGAACTTCCAGTAGAAGCAGTAATTCTAGAGAAGTAACTGTTCAAAATTTGACAATTTAGAGCAATTCTAGTTGCTGCTTTGAGTTAAAAAAAATAAATTGAAGATAGGCTAGCATTCCTTACTACATGGAACACTCGCATAATGATGGAGACTGACTATTTTATTCAATAGATGCTTTATTTTCTACTTCTGCTTTACTGAACAGGACTACAACTTCTTCTGAAGAGGCTGAATTTACAGGGTGTAGCATTTTTTAAATCTCCCTTTGCACTCAAGAAAAGCGAACACCAAAGTTGATCACAGCTAGAAAGTTAAGAGTGGGGAAAACAAACTAGTACATAACTTTTTATTTCTGCAGATATGTAACTTATCTTTTTACCTTTGACTCCTTATCTGAAAAGTGAAGTAACTTCTTATCTAAAACTGTCAGCTCCTGTACAAATACTAAAATGGTAACATTACAGAAAAATAAAAGCCTTTTGGCTTCTTTATTTGCCCAGTTTCAAACACATGCCTGAAAAAGTTATTAATGGCAGGGAAATATTTACTCTGGAAATTATTCAGTATGAAATACAGCATCTAATTAATGAGAACTATCATTTAAAATAAACATAGTAAAGTGTGTTTCATGAGATACTTTCATTTACAGATTTTTTTAACCAACTTTTTGTTTGGATGACATAACTTGGTGAATCTGCAGTTTTCTTTTATTAGGAGTCTGTGTTGAAGTATTTAGCTAAACAGAGCACAGAATTAACAATAAAAATTTCCATTCTATCTACCATTGAAAGGAATTATGTTCATTTTTTCAAACTCCCTCTACATAATTTCTACAACTACTTGAAAAAAAAAAATAAAACCTCTTGCTCTGAGCATAACTGCAAGGATTGCATTACTTGGTAAAGAAATTATTACCTGATATCAAAATTTTATATACCATTAGTATTTAACAGGATTTTTCCTCAAGCTCAACAACCATGAAATTAAAGACTCAAAGACTCTGAAAACACACTGTTGTTTGTCTTAAAGTTCCCATTCAGTAAAAGAGTGTATGTTTTCCTTTTTTAAAATTCAAGTCTGGCTAAACCCATATATCTCATTCCAAAAAGTATTTCAAAAATTAATATGATGCTCCAAATTTAAAGCCATAAAATCTAAAGCTTCATTCATACATTTATGTCTTCTGATCTACCTTTCAGCAGATATGAACAAGAGATACCTTACTGACTCCAACTTCAGGAATCTGAAGCGTGTGTCCAGCATCTTTTTCTCTGGAAAGGCAAGTTGATACACAAATCACAACAAAGTAGAAATAAGTCTTATAATTGGCTTATGAAAGGTATATTTCAGATGAAGTGTAACATCATACTTCTCTTATAAGCTATTATGAATTTTTACAGATACAAAACATTGTGTTCCTGTATACACAATGTAAAGATGCTTCAGGTCTCCTCTGTCATTTGTATAAAATATACAAAGCAGACAATTAATAAATGATCAAATGGCACCAACTAAGTCTTATCTATAAACCTGGTATTTTTATCTGAACTGTCATGCAACACCTTTAAATAACAGTCTGAACTCTGCATCCTTCAGTGCATCTTGGCATCAGTCTTCAATGGCGAAGTTAAATTCTTGGTTGCATTAGGCAGTTAATATAAGTGAAGAAAGAGTAATCTGTACAGGGTGGGTTTTGGTTTGTTTGCATTTTTTGTTATCAAAACAGTGCAGTAGGAAGGAGGGATTTCTGTATTAGATTCTTATACTAAGGGATTAAGAAGCAATGCAGCTAGTGTAAGACCTACATGCAAATTCAAAGTACATTTGTCTGTCGATCTTCATATGCATGTAATCAACCTTTAAGAGCTAATCAAAACAGATCTATCAGTATTAGACAGAAACAGCTTTTTCAGGGTGATATTTTCAAAAACCATGGAAGAAAGCTTTATATCATCTATAAATTCATCATCCACAATGAACAAACCAGATTTAGAGCTGTAAGAATGCATATAGTCTAGCACAAACCAACTTATTGTCTAAAGCCAGTGAACAAACCATACTGAAATTTGAATGTATGAGTAAGTCTATGATATGATTCCTAGTGATCCTGAATTTCTGAAGCGTGTTCTTCCTCTTCTTAAAAAAAACGTACTTCGGTGGCCTGGGACAAAATTTACTTAACTTTCTAGGAAACAAGTTTTCAAAGAAGGGCTTGCAGCTATGCTGCCACTGGGGCTTAGTCACATCAAGTTTTCACTAACAAATTTTCAGGTCTGCTGAGCTGCATTAACTGTGTATGCTGCTACATTATCATGACAACATGCTATGTGAACTTGAATTGACTTGGATTTCTTACTGTAGACTAATCAGAGTAGCTCACAACTGCTGCAGGCTAGGAAGACAAGCGTGAGGAGTAGAGACAAGCAATCCCAAGTGCTTTCCACAGCTTTCAGAGAGACATAGTTTCAGAGGTATATATATAAAATTTTGTTCAGTTTTACCTTCCAATTGTAGCAGGCTTCACAGCAGTGATAATATAAAGTGACCCAGTCTGCAGAACTGGTGATCTTATTACAATTACTCTGATACAAGGAGGCCAGATCTTTTCTTCATCTATAATTATATAGAAAAGAAACCACCACCACCATTACTACCAACACATTACAGTTTTAACTTTAAAGTCCATACTTCTAAAAAAAACTGAAAAACATTCAGCCATTACCTGTCTGAATAATATGAAACTTTCATAAAAAAATGTGTAACAACATCTGAGAGAAAACTTTGATGAGATTATTGTTTCAAAGGCTTTCCAACTGCACACAAAGTATACAAATGTTTTCTAATTCTGGTTTACATGTTAACAACTCTTTAGTTAAACCAGTAAAATTTATATACATTCACAAATTTCACTAGTATATTATATATTTATGGATCATTAATTGTAACAGATTAGAGAACAATTTTACTTTGAGAAAGGCAGTACCTTTTTGTTCACCACATCACAGACCTACTGCATATCAAACTTTATATCTGACAATTTCTATGTAAAATGTATTTTTACTGTTTTTTTTCTCTTAGGAGCGCTATTCATCAACATGATAAGAAAAAACAAGAGAACCTACAGAAGCATATGCTTTTTTGCTTGGTTTTCTGTTAAGATACTACATTCTGACAGCTGTATGAATTCTATACTTGGATGTACATTTGTAGAAACAATCTCCAAAGACCTCAGCTAGGAGCAGACATAGATGAGAAGACACTACATTAAAAGGTATTAGGGGAGGAGAAATGGTCCCCAGCTTTTATTACTTCAGCATTACTACAAAATTGCATATTAAGAAAAGACAATTTAGTCTGAAAGCCTGATTGCAGCAAGCACATTTTGGTTAGCATTAATCACCTAGAATCTGAGTAGTTAACTAAAGTAATGCAAACCTAAGAAACAGACAACAAACTGTGAGCAGGGCACAGGCGACAGTACAGTTTTCTGTAGGTTGTATTTCATTCTGTGATTTAGAATATTGTTTGCACATACATAGTTCTGACTGCCTGCATCAAGTTTTTCACAGGTTACCTTCATTTTTTTTGTTTTTTAAGGATCTAGCAGAACACTGATATAAAACACTGATTTCTGTCTATTTCCATTTCTTACAAGTTGCCACTGGAATATACAAAAAATAGGTTTCAACTAGTAAACTATTTCATGTTGCTTTTCACCACTGTAGACCCTCCTTGCATTCAAGCGTACACGATGGTTTACAAAGAGTATCAAAAATACTGTATATTGATTTAAGGAAGTCAATACATAAAATTACTGTGAATTACTGGTCTAGAACCCCTACTTTAGCAGCAGCATTTCTTTTCTCCTTTCATTTTCCCAATCAAACCAAATTTTTGCAATCCCTGAGGTTTCTGCACAAGCACAGATGTTATACTCAGTAACAGCTTTTATAAAAACACTACTACTTACTTTTGTGCAAGTGAAAAGAGGGAAAGAAATGCTGGTAACATACAGCCCTTTTTCAAAGTATCTCAAGTCACATGTTTTTATATAAAATTATCTAAACTTTTTTTTAACAGGCTCCTGGAAAAATACAGTAATACCATATAAAATCCACAATAATTCACCTTCATTTTCTGAGTATTCTGAATCACCAGTTTCTTCACTTGTTAATTCCTCCTCACTGTAGGTTTCGCACTCAGAATCTGTAATTTCACCTTCTTCTGGTTCACTGTCTGTGTCTGCTGTTCTACTGTCATCTGTATATGCTGCAGTGTCTGGTGTACTTTTATGGGAATGTGCATTTATACCATCCGTAGAAACGGATTCTTTGGCCGTTAGGCTGTTCCATGGTTTTGTGTCCATTTTAGTCTTCTTTCTTACATTTGGAGACTCATCTTCTTCAGTAGAACTTACTTGCTCAGTGGTGGAAAAGCAGTTCAGACTGTTAGATGACTTCTGCTCTTCTGTGTCCAAGTCCTGGAGGGGAGTTACACAATGTTACAGACTTTACAGACTGAGTTTTTCTAAAGAATTCCCTGGAAGTAAATTCTTCACTTAGGAAGAATTATTTTTATAACTATGGAGAAATAGTTTAATTTCCAAAAAGTTTCACACATGCAATCAGCAGAACTTTTACATTTCAGTAAAAATATTTTCAAATCCCATTACATGTGACTGAGACCATTTTCTATTTGGGAAAGTGTGACTGCCCTCCTCTTCTAAATTCCATTTACTCCTCTTCTAACCATCACTCTTTTCTCACACTTCAGAATGTTTAGAAGCTTTAGAATCTTGTCCTCATTTTCAAAGCTGTACAGCATCACTTTGAATATTTTCCTATTTTGCTTTTATGGCACTCACTTCTGTCCCTCTCTTATTCAATTCTTGCAACTTGCTTAGAAGGTCGTTAATTTATCTTCATTGTATCTTCCTCCTGTTTTTGTCTTCTTTTTTATTACCGGAGTCCAAAATATCTGGAATGCCCACTCATGCTTTTAACTATAGACCTATTCTTTCTAAACCATATCTGTCACAGAGCCTTTAATCAAGATAGCAGATAAGAGTACAAACTTAACCTAGGCTATGTGAAATAGTTCTACTAAAATAGTTCTACAAAATGATAAAATATATAATAGTTCTACTAAAAATCCATTTTCTACTTCAAAAAATGTCTTAATTTCTCCACTGACTATCAGACAGATTGGATCATCAGACAGGTTCTTCCACTTATTTCATCATCAAAAATAAAAAAACCCCAACATTTTTAAACTGAGAAATCTAAAGTTTCATATTAATTTTGCCAGAGTACATTGAAAATATAATTCTCAATCTAGGAGCTTGACAACTTAAAAAAAAAAAAGGAAAAAAAAGAGCAAAGAGACAAAAAAGAAGTACCTTTAAAAAAGAAGTAAAATCTCAGATTAAATTACATGCCATTTGGAGTTCAGAGTAAATGCATTCAATTGCCTTGAATTGTATCAAATATTGCAACACCACAGGTAAAAAATACATCCTTGACTTTTTTCTTTGTATTAATGTGAAGGTTAACATAATGGAAATTCAAGCACTTTCAGAACTGTAAAAATACATCAGAGGCACAGACTATGACAAACACAAGAACTCCTCTCAGCTGTTAGACAGGACAGTGTACCTTTGAAATATCTTCAGTAAGACTGCAGGTTATCAGGTAAAACTAGTGCTGCTTTTCATGCTTTAACTGAAAGATTATCAGTTTGTTCAGGGTTTCTCTGTAAAACACTAGCTCTGCTCCCTGAATCCCCTGAGTCCTTGAACAGAAAGAACAGGACAGCAAGGTCACTGGGTAATGTTCATTTTAAATAAAAAATGTAGTAATCCTGCCACAGATAAGACAACACAGTTGAGACATGTCGAACACATTAATTCCAATAGAAATATTTTTGAAAAATCTCATTTTTCCCTTTGAGAGTTATATTTTTCAGTGTTTTTGTCTTTGTCTATATTTATGTTTGGTATGGGTATTAGACTGACACCAAACATACCAAAGTGTTCTGCTCTAAACTCTAAAATGTGTTACATCTATAATACGGTAAACTACCAGAGTAGCTCAGGGTATTCTATAATAATCTAATCCGAAAACAAAGAAACTTCACCATCTCCTCAAATCACAAGCAAGGCAAAACAAGACATGACTGTGATGCACTGATGCCCATGTACAAGCCTCCAACTAGTCAACTCCTTCTCCACGGTGAATCCCGTGATATTCCATTATTTTTGGCATAATTTCAGGTATTTTACACTAGAAAGTAAAAAGGTGGTATTTCTACTAAAGAGTAGACTCTTGGTCCTGTGTTGAAAACAGGAATTTTTAGAAACACTCTCATAAATAGACCAAGGATTCTACACATCCATTCTATGATTTTGGCAATATGACCATTAAGCTTCTTCTCAGCAGTTTCTATATTTTTTTCGAAACTGCAACATTCAATTGTTAAGAAAGCAGATAAACTAAATAGTTAAGTACTGATAAAAATGCAGTCTTCATGTTTAGGAAATCCCGTATGAAATAAAGGATTTTAAAAATGAAATGGATTTTGAGCACTTCATGATTTCCTGGATCTATACTAAAATGCACATCTGGACAAAGCGTATAAACAACAAGCATGTAGACACTGAATGAGCCCTAAAGCATTTGAAACAATTTCATGGTGCAGAAATCCTTTTCCATTATTTATGACTATGTACTGGTTTTGGCTGGGGGAAAGCTAATTTTATCCACAGTGCCTAGTGTAGGGCTTTGTGTTGAAGATGTGGCTGATAATACAGAGAATTTTTTTTACTTATTGCTGAGCAGTGCTTACACAAGGAAAGGCCTCTTCTGCTTCTTGCACCATTCCACCAGCAAGGACGTGGGGAATGCACACGGAGTTGGAAGCAAGACACAACCTGCATTGCTGATAGCTGCCCACAGGGTATCCCATACCATATGGGATCATGCTTACCAATAAATGCTGCAGGAGGGACAAAGAAGCAGGAGGGATATTGAGTTTGGACTTTGTCACCATTACCTGTGCTGAAGCCCTGCTTTCCTGGGGATGGCTGAACACCTGCCTGCCCAGGCAGGGAAGCAGTGAATTAATTTCTTGCTTTTTCTTTTGCTTGCACATGTGGCTGTATCTCAGCCAACAAGTTTTCTTCCTCCTTCCAATCCTCTGCCCAATTCTGCTGGTGATGGAGCGAGTGAGCAGCTGCCTGGGGCTCAGCTGCTGGCTGGGGTTAAACCATGGCTGACTACCAGTACGAACTCCGAACGTGTGCAGCATATATTAAAGCCCAGCTAGGGAAATAGTTGCCTCCATATAGTCATCACTTAAAAACCAGAGACTGGCAGTAAGCACATATGGTTAAGTACTACCCTGAACAATGCCATAAATTCTACCAATGCACTTAATTTCTCAATGACTAACTCTTCATCTCAAACTCATGCCACAAGACACAAAGTATGCAAGTAGATACTCATTATATAACAGTTTTTTACACCATGATATTAGGCACATACAATTTTTCATTGCTGCTTTACCCAATACATCTAGACTGACACCAACAGTCATGAGTTAGACATGGACTGATTCAATGTGATGCAGGTTTGAAAAACTTTCTATCTACTAGGTATTACCACATGATCTCTGGGTTTTTCTCACTAAGCTGAAGCTGAGAGGTGTGATCAATCTGATCGATTAACTTTTTTAACTACAGAGTTGAATTTCTGCATCCCTGACAAAATCAGCCAAAAGTACTTTGAAATCAGGATATTTATGTATCCTATGAGGACTGATCCTTCTAAGAATAACAAATCATACTTATGTGAGTGGAATTGATGATTTTACTTTATAAGGAATATGCCACAAACTACTGATTACAATGACCTTTTTGAAATGCAGAAATGAAATGCAGATTGTCCTACCTAGAAAACATATATTATCATTGTCATTGAACCGTTTTAATGAAAAAACTCCAAGTATTTTGAGCATTTAACTGTACTTTTTGCATTACTGTTACAGAGCAAGACATTTCATCTTCCTCAACTTCAAGTATTCTGTACTATGGCTAACCAACATCTATGTTCATGCAATTCTTCAGCATGCCCATAAGTGAGAATTTATTGTGAGCATAATTAGCCCAATTCAAAGAATTGCACTGTTTAAATTATATTTTTTCTAAATTTATTTTATACAAAGCATACAAATACAGACAAATACGACTTTTCTGAAATCTGTAGTCTGTTTTTTGATTTGCTAGAAGTTCAGTAGGTGATTTAACAGAATCATGGGTTCTCAGCATTCTTCTACATGACTGAATAGTACATCTTTAGCATTGACTCTTTCAATATGAAATATTAATCTGAAATTCAGTATTTTATTAAAGAAATATTTTCAAACACTTAAAAATAGCTCTTTCACTCAAATGACCAAGCTTTCATGTGCTAAAAGCATTCCACAAATACTTCAGTTATTCTCATCCACCCTACACAATACTCAATTTTCCAGTGCAAGAAATCTAATTAAATGCCAGAAAAAAAGAAGCTTTTCCTACAGCATATAGGAGCCATTTTGTACACTGGTGTACAGTTCTGAAATATATAACTTTACCTGAAGAATAAGCAGTTTCTTTAGTCCAGATGCTTTATGTTATACAGGAATGCTAAATACTTCTCTTGCCAAATATTCTAGAATGCCATCAAAGTTTTCTTCAGATGTTACTTACATGGTATTTAAGATCTACTTCAAAGCTACTTTGCACGTAAATGGATTTTGACTAAATAGCTTAAAAAATTTTATTAATTCCTTTAGGAAAAAATGTATCTACACATGAATTACTAGATTTTTTTTTTCCTTTAATAAAAATATCAAGGTTAAAGGCAAACATCCATGGACTAATGTGTGTTTGTTGTCTCAACTCTACCTTTACCAGAAGCTGCCAATCCAAAAGAAGAAATCTTCAGATTAGCCATGGTTTCTGTCAACTGACGTACCTAAAGATGGGACGAATATCAGCAAAAAGTAAACTAAATGTGATAAAAAGAGTAAAAATCACTGCTTCAAAAATTCTATGGGAAACACTACTAAAACCACCTTGTCTCTCCTACAGAAGCAGCTACGATGCATCTATAATGGAAAAGAATATGGTAGAAGTTAATTTTGAGTACCACACTGAAATAAAATTTACTAGGTGGTAGCTTGAAAATAAATAAAAACTTAAGAACAATTTATGGAAAAAACAGGCATGTGTCAGACCTTCCTTCTATATTTCTCTATATATTTCTAATGGCCTCAGCACAGCAAATAGTACTGCAGGATCACTACTACACAGTCTATCCTCCAAACTGTGTGGAAATCCTGGACCTTGATACTGGACCAGGAATTCTATCTGCACTTATGTCACCATTGCTTTTATATTTTTAAACTTTTCCAAATTTACTTATTTAAAGGTCTTTCTCATACAGAAGAAAATACCGTTTCTTGTCCCACCTTTTTTCTGACCTACCCCTACAAAAAGATACCAGAACTAAACTATGTCTGAAACTTCCAAGGTATTCTATCAATCTTTTTATATGCCCTGCACAGAGGCTAATACTTCATCCTACCAAAAATAAAATCCCAATTATCAACTAAAAGCAAGCAAGTAGAGACATCATACTTTGTTTCACAAGTCAGAAGAAAACTATTATTTGTAATATAGTTTGTTTGCAACTGAAAAGAAAGGATGTCTTAAAGGAAAGTTCTTGTATAAATTAGGAACATTCCCCAGGTGACAGTAAACACACTGTTTTCCCTCCACTGTTTTTTCACAATTAGAAGAAGTACATTCATTTCAGCCGACATTTATGAGTATTTTCTTGTTTGGCTATTCAGCTTGTAATGCAGTAACATTTTAATATATTATTTTTTTCCTTTTAATTCACAGAAATATATTGGGTTTTCTTTAAGCATACTACAGTATTTGTGGACAATTCATTTCCCATTTCTGTAGTGCTAAGTATCCTAATTTCCTACTTACAAATAAATACTATATGTAAGATAACTGAGTACATGAACTTCCTCACAACAGCTAGAAACTAAACTACCACAAAAAAACCTCCTGTGACCAGAAACAGAAAGTTAATGGATTGTTCCAGTTACAATAGTTTTTTAAATAAAAAAGGTATTCACTTTGGTTTAAGTTAAGTAATTAAAAAATCACATGCAATTTTGGTTAAATCATTGCTTACCAATACGGTCTACCTAGAAATATATGCTTGATAATCTACACACATAGCTGCTAAATTTCCTTATTTCTTGTATTTGACAATTTTTAAGTAATAATAAATATCTATAAATATTTGTTTACATTTATTCCCTTACTGAAAAGAGAGAAAAAAATGTTATGACTCTGTAAGTACTGCTGTCTTCCCCTGCTTTAAACGGATATTCTTATAAACCACCTCAGCTTCACCCAAGAATTATAAAGCTCAGGGGGTGAACAACATGTTCCAGGAAGACATCCTGCTTTCTTAACACTAGTGATCCACAGCCCAGGGATTAAAACAAACCCTTCTCCCATCTGTATCATCTGTGGAGTAAAAAAGACAAGTAAAACCTACTTTGGTCAATAAATAAGGCAACATTGCGACCATTTTTCAGGCTAGCAGTACAATTTAATAATCGATTGGGAAAAGTGGTAATGAGGTTCTAGTCTTCAAAAGCGTTATCATAGCTTTAACAGTTTCAACTGCATTCAGGGCAAGAAAAAGAAGGCTGGACAGTAAGTTTGGAGAAAAGCATTTCAATAGGCAATGCTTCAACAACAAAGTCCTATTTAAAACCAGATATTTTTAGTTTTATTCTATCATGAACTAATTAGTGCCTTTGCCAATACAAGACTAAACTGGACGATTACACTGCCAAAAAGTACCATGCATTTTTGCACTTGACTGTGCAGCTTATAAACTAATCTTCCAATTTTATAAGACAGATACTATATTTAATCTAGAAAATACTAACATTTTATATTAATGTAACATGGAATCTTTAAGTAATTAATAAGCACAGTACAAAAATAAAATGTTGTAACTCAGCTATGTAAATTATGTCAGTAAGGTACTTTTATCTTCTAAAGCCAGCAGTGCATTTACAAAAAAGTGCACTGACAAAAAGGCATTCTTTTATTTCTTGAAGTTTAAAATGGAGAGTGTTTTATGTTTCACTCTGTATTCTCCCTGTTTTTGTTTAAGAAAGTAAAAAAGACCATGATTACTTCTTTGACAAAGACCTTCACTCCCTGTTCACAGAAGAAAAAATCTGTGCACTACAGTATACCTTAAATGTTTCCCCTGTCACCTTGTTGGTCAAATAAATTAATTCATAAACAAAGCAAAGTACTCAGTTCACCATCAATAAAACACAGAAGAAAAAAAAACTGGATGTTTACCTTCTACCTTGTGACTGTGGAAGTCTCACAGAAAAAAATCTGCTAACAAGACTATTTAAATGCTAACAAGACATAAAAATGCTGGTATAAAGTAAGCTAAAGCCAAACCTCTATTTTGAGTACAATGAGATTACAGAAGCAGACTGCGATGGGATTCTAAAAAGTGTATTTTTTGATATGTCAGACCTACACGTGCCTTAGAAGTTTTATAAACTCTCTTCTTAGTTTAGATAATAGTTCATCACAGAATTAAATTTAAGAGACTTATTAATCGGTTTATGAAAAAGACCCATTCCTCCCAGTTTTTCATGCTGGGTAAAGTTCTGTATTGACCAATGCCTTTTGGGAGTGGCAGAATGCTAATTCAGCATTCACACAGAGCAGGCCCAGAACCCAGGTGCTGGTAAAACTGCACTTTGACTGCATTAGCTATCATAAATCTAAAGAACCACTTTGCTTAGTGCCGCTAAGTATCCAAACCAAGCTTTCTGAATGGAAGGGTTCATGTGATGTTTCCTTAAGGAGTAGAAATTCCACCGTTAGCCACAATTTGCTTATAAAATGTGTAATCAGTCAACAATCACTATCCATTTAACCTAATTACAGTTTTCCTTTATGCAAATAGTTTCCATTTTCAAGTTTTTCAGATGACCTCACTCCTGATTAATTTTTTTAACTCTGAACTGATGTTGTGTGACTATGATGTACAGGTACCTGGACAGTAAGGTAATGATTTCAGATTTTAACCAACCTGCATATCGGAGGCCTACATAATGAAACTATGTCATAGTTAAAGCAATAGCTTTGAAGAATGCACACCAAGGAGAACTCAAACTAGAGAAATCAATATATTCAATTTTATCTTTAAATTATAGAACAAATTGGCAGGACAGAACTCAACATCAGTAAGAGTGTTCATAATGGAAATGCTGCCTGAGGTTTAATAGCTGTGTTAGTACTTCTTGGCATTTAAGAGTTAGTGACGTTTTTCAAGACAGCACACCACATGGTATGCTTCCTTAGCACTCAGAAAATTAATTACAATAGGCATTTATTAAGATGTACCTCTTATCCACTAATAATCCACACTAATTACAATGAAAATACAGTGACCAAGTATCAACAGGAGACCATAATATGTGAAGAAATAGAACTTCAAAAACACCAACACCAAATACAGCAGAGATACAGTAAAATGCCAAGGACTAAGCTCTGGAATGCAGTCACACAGAAAAGACTGTGTATGAGTGTATTTTCAAGATTTTCATTTTTTTGATTCATAATGTGAATCTGAAAAACCCAACCAAAAAAAACCCAAACCAACACCAAATAAAACAACACCAAATCACAAGCCAAAATCCCAAGTCTAAGACACTGCCACTAACACTGAACTTCTGATGTAAATCCAGCCCACACGACACTGAATTCATTCTAGCATGCCCACTACTCAAAAAACTTCACTGACACTCAGTTTTGGACACCTTTACAGTTGGGTAGTAATAAAAAAATATTGAAAAAGTGAGGAGATCCAAGATAAAAATTTCATCCTTAATCACTAGTAGTTATTTGAACACTAACTACATGTTAACAACCTGCTGCGTACAGTTTAAGGATATTTAAATAGTTCAAAAATAAGCATACATTCTCTGCATAAAACCAAGTCCCACAGCCTATAAATTGCATCATGGACAAAAACCCAAGAGGTTTTGCATTTTCTCTCTGTCGTGTCTGAAGTTACCTTATACTCATCGGCAGCAATCCACTCTGGTTCTTTTCTCTTCTTTTTCCCCTTTTTATCCTTGGTGTGCTTACTACCAGAGGCATGGTAAGACTGCAGATCCACTCGTGAATGAAACTGGTATCGGCCACTTTCCACATCACAGTAGTAATAAATTCCAGTTGCTGGGTCGTAATACAGTTGGTTCTCCTTTACAGGAAATGAAGCACAACACTATCATCACCTCAAGAAGCATACTGTTCAAAGAAACATCTGATTAATAAAGAATCACATTTGAATTTTGACAAAATGAAAGAACTGTGGTGTCTTGATCCTGGATGGCTACCACATGCCCATCCAACCACTCTGTCAATTCTCTTCAACAAGACTGGGAAAAAACATAAGATGAAAAGCTCATGAGTCAAGACACGGAGGTCATTATCATGAGCAAGCCAGATTTAACTTGGAAATAGTTAAAATACAGATGGATGATAAGGATCAAATTAAAAACGTATCTCCCAGTCTGTTTTTTTTCACAAGCTCAACTGCATCACTTCATTCCCAGCTCCTCTCCCTGTCTTCTCCCATGCAAGTGGTACAGGGAAATGAGGAGTAGAGGGGCTGAGATCAGCTCATGGAAACTCCCTCTCTGCTGCTATTTCTACCCTGCCCACCATGGGACCTTCAGTAATTGCTTCAAGCATGGGTCCTCCACAGGGAGACATGGGAGCTCTGGGATGGGCTCTCCACAGGCCAGTCCCCTAAGTGATACCACAGGATTTTAGCTTTATATTTTTCATGTATTTGTAACCCTGCAATTCTTTAGTGTGTAACCCTAAACTCTATCATATAGTGTTAGCTACTGCTTTCCTATTTTGGTCAGACAAAACAATTCCTCTCTAGGCTTGGGAATCAAGAACACTTTACCAACTCAGGACCCAAGAAACCTACACAGAAGTGAGTTTGGGGGGAGAGTAAACTTGGGGTAAATTACTTCATTACCTGAAGCTGCAATTGGATGATTAACCCTCAAAATGCAAATGGACCAAACTTATAAAAACATGAAAACCTGTGACGCATCATCCATTTTGGGTGTAGCCCCTGGTGGGGGGGCTTTGTCTACCCTAAATGTACCTGAAGGCCCTTCAATAAATGTAACTGCTTTTTATTCCCTTAATTTTGTCTGGCCTCTGTTTTTATGTAGCCAAAAAAGGCATCCTAAGGAGCTGCTTCTGTGTGGGATCCTCCATGGACTGTAGTATCAGTAGCTTCAGAGTAGTCTGCTCTATGGATTGCAGGAAATTACCTGCTCTAGTGCTTGGAGAACCTCCTCCTGTTTCTTCCCCTTTGCCCCTGGTGTTCACAGGGTTATTTTTCACACTCACCCTCCCATACAGACTCCACTGTGCACTGGTTTCAGAGAGGCACCACCAGCTTCTCTAATGCCTGTGCAGTGCCCTGCAATGGAACCAGCCATGTCCAGGCAGCCCCTGGCCTTCTCTCAGAGAGACTACCACTGCAGCCCCCAGCCCCATCATCAGAACACTGCCAGTAAACATAATGCAAGAATATTTCCTGTAATTCAGAACATGTATGTACCAAGAAAATATATTATTTTGGATAATTCTACCATAAACTGTAACCTGTATCCCCAAACACTTACATATAACTAAATCCACAAACTACATCAAAAGCAATGGTATCCTTTAAAACCTTAAAAATTAAGTCTAGAAGCATTCTGAAAACAAACAGGTGTGTACCTCATGCATTATTTAGTTGAATTGAATATAACATTGCAAACAAACTCTGTTCTCAGTGCAGTACAGTGTATACATATCTTTCCACAGATCTGTATACATATTTGAACTTCTCATAGCACAAAAAAGAAAACTTTTGCAAAAGCTATATAAAAATGTAGAGCAAAAAGTAACCATTAAGAAATTCTGATCCATCATCTAATGATCTTCTAACACTTCTAAAAGTGGTATTTTCTTTCCTGTAGAATCGAACAGTACTCAAGTAAAAGCATAAACATTTTGTGTATTTTCTCCCAACATTCTTTTCACTGTGGCGAAGCAACTGACTTACTTCAAAAATGTCTTTTTTTACAAGACATCTTTAAGCTCAAGCTTTTATATTTGAAAGATTTACAGATCAGCTTTAAAGCATAAAATTTGTACAATCCCAAGTAACTTACAGATCTAGGAGATACCAAAAAGAGCTGAAATAAAATCTAAATTTGTATCTTAGGCTGCTATCTTTAATTCGACTAAAATAATTAATAAACTGATTAACAAATGTTTGGCACTATTCATCTCCAGCAACCTGTTTTTCAAAATATAAGATAAGTTTGGATCTTAGTTCTTTGCTCATATCAACTTTTACTAACAAAACTTTTGTGATACAAAAAAAATTCCAAGGATTTTGGAAATTATCCTTACTGAATTGTAGTAGAATCCAGTGCTATGGTCATAATACAATCCTGTATTTTCGTCATAAATAAATCCAGTTTGTGAAACAGCAGCCTCTGCAGCAGCTCTCAAGCTCTCTGCCAAAGAACCTTCTGGTAATGAAGTTTCTTCTGCCTCCTGGTAACAGAAAATAAGAAATGTAAGTGTTCTATGAACTTGGACTGTTTCAGAAGGCAAAAGTCTGACTGTAGTTTACTGGTAAACTACCGATTTCACAAGGACCAAGACTTCAGTCTGTGTCTTTCGTTTTTCCCCAGCTTTACTCAAAAGTGACTCACATCAAAAATGCACAGAGAAAACATCTTTCAGAGCATTCCTAAGACAGACTTCTGCCTTCTGTTCCATTTCAGTTGCTAGATGCCAAGGCACAAACTCAGTTAAGTGAGTGACCTAAGAGATGGCTGGAGAGCAGGGAAGAAAACCGAGCCACCACAAAATAAACAAATAACCCCGCCCCCCATCAATGCTCTTTTCCTTATATCATGCTTCATTATGTCAATGGAAGAAAAAATTAAAAGTACTATTTAAGAAAATCAGCATGGTCATGTTGGACATAGTGTGCTGATAAAAAAGATCGTACTTCCAGGCTATGCAGGATATATATGCCTTTTTACAAAAACTCTCAAACTCCAAGACACAAATCTAAGAGCATTCTCCACTTGGAACATACTTCAAAAATAACTAGTTTTGAAGTACAAAGATATTATCAACACTAGACCACCATCAAAAAGTCATTTGGTATAAAACCACCAGGAGCACATCTTTTAGATAGAATATTAACAGAGTACTGATTTCAAAACTGGTAAAACTCCAGACAGTCCAAAAACCTGTGAATTCTGGATGGAATTTTCCTCTTCTCCACCATCAATAGCTTTGGTGCTATCCTTCCTTAGCGGAATATTAAGACCTGTCTCCGACTCCTCTGTGGAATTATGCTCAGTGCCTTCAGTCCCGTGACTGTGCTGCACTGGTACTTCAGATGCACAATCTTGAGTATCAATGTGATTGTAATAATTTTCATAGTAGTAATAATCTGCAGGGGGAGAGGGGAAGAGAAAGTAAAGTTGAAGTTGCATAAATTAGCAAGGCAGTATTTTATTAATGCAGTTTGAGGATGCTAAATCATAAACTGGAAATTTATGCAAATATGTAGTCTAATGAAAATCAAATATTAGGGAGTGCCTCTACTTTGAATTTATTCTAATCCTATTGAACAAATTATGTCTTGTTTTAATATACTTCAAAAATTGGAAAAGGATGGATGTTTGCAACATGAGATTAATACCCAACAAATTACAATGGCATTAATTCTGCTAGTTCCATATTATCCTGAATTAATGCCTTGAATACATAGGAAACTGCCTGAAAGAAAGTCATGCCACTGAATTTAATTCAGCAAAGGATACAGACTTGAAATGTACTCTATATTACAACAGTTTCAAACTAAGGTACTGTTCTATATCCCCATTTAAACAGCCACCACTCTCTCTACCTGCTTGTGACCATGAAGCACAGTCCTCTGTCTGTACTTCTACACTGGATGTATCTTTCTCCTTTCTATTATGGATTTCTTTAGTGAGTTCTTCTACCTGAAAGAAAAATTGCACGTTAAAAACATAATACTGTATTTTAGTGGTCTGCCATCTCAGAGAAGAGTCAGCCTTTTTTGCATTCCATAATTCAGACAAACCATAATGGCATCACAGGTGTTTTAAGTGATTTTGTACTTGAATGGTTGGTATAAAGAAACATGTAATTTCTGCTCACAAAGGAGCAGAGAAACTTAAACAAGGTTATTCCTAAGTGTCCACCCTGTAAAGCTGGATTTAAAGCAATAATTACTGCTCAGTAGCGACAACTGTGGCACGTAGAAATCACAGAATGTTCTGAACTAGAAGGAACCCACCAGGATCATCGAGGCCAACTCTCAGCCCTGCAGGACATACCCAACAATCACATCATGCGCCTGAGAGCATTGTCCAAACACCCCTTGAACTCTGTCAGGCTTGCTGCCGTGACCATTTCTTTGCGGAACCTCTTCCATTGCCGAAGCATCCCCCGCGTGAAGAACCTTTTTCTAATATCCAATCTAAAACACCGCTGACACAACTTCAGGTCCTTCCATCGGGTTCTGCCAGCGAAACCAGTGCTGCTCGTCTGCCTCCCCTCACAAGAGAGCTGTACACCGCGAGAAGGGCTCCCCTAAACTTCCGTCTTTTGCCATAAGCATTCAGAGAAGTTCTACCACTCTACATCACGTTTCGTTTAATAAACTTCTTTCCCTCTGCCTATATGTAATTTTTCCCTCTTGACTGCACACCGAACCCTGCAGTACAGAAGGCGTTACTGTTCTCACCGCCAAGCTCTGACTCGAGACCTCAAACCGGCTCTGGCCGCCCGCAGGCCAGGGGAGCCCGGCGGGCTCGGCGAGCCGAGGGACCGCGTGGAACGGGCACGTCGGGTGGAGGGAACAAGCGGAGCGCGGGCCGAAGGGCACCCGGCCCGGGAGTGGCGGCCGCGAGGGTTCCGTGCGGCCCGCCCGGGGGGGGCGGAAGGGTCGCGGGCCGCGGTGTCCGGGGTGGGGGGCCCTACCTGCCTCCTGAGCGCCTCGCCGCCCTCCCGCTCCCGACGGTACAGGCGCTGGGTGCGCCGCAGCCGCCGCCGCGCCCGCTCCAGATGCGCGCGGCACGCACCCAGCTCCGCCCGCAACGCCGCCATCGCCGCCGCCTCCTGCTCGCCAGGGTCCGCCCGGCTCTCGGCGCCCGGCGAAGAGGCCATGGCCGCCCGCCTGCCCCTGCGCCACCGCTCAGCGCCCGCCCTCCGCCGGTCCCGCAGCGCCCGCGCGGCCCCGCCCGCCAGCCCCGCCCACGGCCATGGCGCCCGCCGGGTGCGAGGGCGGGAAGCGGCGCGGGGCGCGCGCCGCCGCGGCACCGAGAGCCGTCCCGCGCGGCGCGCAAGGGTCCGTCCCGCGGGGCGGGAGCGCGGCGCGGAGCCCGGAAAGGGAGCGGGAGCAGCCGGAAGGGGCGCGCGCGGCAGTGCGCATGCGCGCGGCAACGGGCCATGGGAGCCGTGGGGGCGGGTCAGGGGCTCCCGGGACTGGGCCGGCGGCGGGAGGCGGGGCCGGCGGCGGGAGGCGGGGCCGGCGGCGGGAGGCGGGGCCGGCGGCGGGAGGCGGGGCCGGCGGCGGGAGGCGGGGCCGGCGGCGGGAGGCGGGGCCGGCGGCGGGAGGCGGGGCCGGCGGCGGGAGGCGGGGCCGGCGGCGGGAGGCGGGGCCGGCGGCGGGAGGCGGGGCCGGCGGCGGGAGGCGGGGCCGGCGGCGGGAGGCGGGGCCGGCGGCGGGAGGCGGGGCCGGCGGCGGGAGGCGGGGCCGGCGGCGGGAGGCGGGGCCGGCGGCGGGAGGCGGGGCCGGCGGCGGGAGGCGGGGCCGGCGGCGGGGAGACGGTGCGGGGTGCAGAGGTGTCCCCGGAGGAGGGGAGGTCTCGGCGCCGAACCGGGTCGAAGTCTGATTCCGACGTCCACCATCAGCTACGCTTTGGGTCGTGCCAGGCAGAGTTTGGTGCTGCTGGGCCTCAGGGTTCCAGCTGCGTCATGTAACAGAATGAAAAGCAATTCTAGCGTGTACTTCATTCAGAAGTAGAGCACGCTTTTGTTTGAGTTTTTTTGTGTGTTTGTTTGTTTGTTTTAGAGTGGGAAAGGGGAAGCTTCTTGAGACTTCTCAGTCAACGCTGTGGCAAACCGCACCATATCCTGGCTAGAAGTTGCTGTGTCTGGAGGTTTTTCGAGTTGGAGCCATTTAGACAGCATTCAGAGTCAGTGCTGAGAGCTGCAGCACTGCAACCCTGGATAAATTTCTGTTCCTGAGATTTCTAGAAGCAGCTGCTGAAGGTCCTTAGGCTTTGCCCCTGAGCCCAATCTCAATATCATAATTTCCAAACTTAACCTCTCAGGTTTCTTATTTGAAGTGTGTTTTGTGTGTGACAATGACAGTGCTTTTCAGTATTTAGTAAACTGTGTGATACACTCTTTGCTTTTGTGTCTTGCTGCAGAAACAAGAAGTGTATCAGTAGGTCGTAGCCCAATAGCTTTTAGATATGACAATAGTGAATGTATTGCATACATGGACATCTTCATTTGCTACTGTATGTCCTGAATGATGTACCTCTACACTTCAGGTTTCACCAGGTTTCTTTAAGTAATGTATTAATTTCATTTACATGCATATATATTTTAATATATTACTTTTCTTAAACTATAATACAAAGACACCTGAGTTTGAAAACCACAGTATGTGGCAGTGCTAGTTTAACAAAAGTGCTACTGTTCTCTGCAAAGACATGCAGTCATGCAGCATTCATTAAGTACTGTTCTGACTGGAAACCACCAGAATCAAATGCCTGATCTCTATAACGTGGGCTAGATAAGCAGGCAAGATGCAAATCTACTTCTGTCCATATCCAAACTCAAAGGAAATAGGAAAAAAATACATGTATTTTGTCATCTTAAAAACATTTTGTTAAAGGATGTAAAGCTCTACTGTGGACTCAAGGTCCTAAGGGATCACAGTATAAAAATAACTAATAGAATTTCAGACCTCACTTTTTCTCCTCATTTCTCATTGGAACGGTATGTCTCATCAGTTGAGACTTAGTGTATTGTCTCTATCAAAAAGTGTTTTATTTTAGGTAATGGCATGGTTTCACTTAAAGTATATAAGTGAAAAAGGACCTGAGCTAGAGGAAGATGCTTCCTGAAAGAGCAGATTTCATTCACTGCTCTGTGTTAAATTGTATTAAGTTTAGGGAATAGCACTATCTTCTTTTTAAAAGACTGACCTTTGATCTGTAAGTTAAATATTCAATTGTACCAGTAATGGATGTTGCAATTTAGGCAGTGAAAAGGGGATGCAGTGACACCAGCTCTACAAAAAGTGCCTATTCCTAAAGGTGTGCAGCAGACAAAAATGGAGAGGATGGAGGTGATGTGAGTCCCTGCCACCAATCTGTCAGTGCCTCTGAATATGCTGCTTTCCTACCCATGCTGTTAGTGGGCCTTGACATGGACTCATGAGCTGCTGTTGCCACCACCGTGTCCGTACTGCTGCTTGATCCTCTGGGACTGGGTAGTTAATCTTGGAAGTATAGGTGGCATGGCAATCCAGCTAGACAGAAAACAGATGCTTAGCTCCTGCCCTTCTGTTTTAAAAGGAGGTGAGGACTTTGGTGGCAGGGACGTTTGCCACGGAAGGACAGAGGACTGTGGAATAAAGATGAAATGGCTTGTAGGAACTGGGGACAGAAAAGCTGGTGAAACACAGACTCTCTGGTCAAGGCATTATCTCCAGAAGAGCTTTCCTCACTAAAAAACTATCACAAGCCAGACCTGCTTGAAAGATAATGCTGCAGTGCATGCTGTGCACAAGCAAAATTTAGGACCCCAACTCTCAGAGCAGGACTGGAGGTGAAGGCAGGGTGAAGATACAGAGCTCTGTTACCACCTGCTCTTTCCCTATAACAATGCTATGCTGGAACAACCAAGAGTTGAAGGAACATGGGCTAGCCCAACTTGCATGGCTCTGGGATTGCTGTCTCTGTTTCCTCATTCCCCTACCATAGCGGAGGATGTGGTCCTCATCTGTTCCTTTTCGCAGGTTTCTCCTTCTCAGGGGAGTGCAAAGAGGTGGATGAGTGCTTGAAGCCATCATTGCCATCACATCTTCAAGGCATTGTCTCACCTCTGAGATGGTAAAGGCTTCTATAAATATGACTATGTGTGTTTTCCTTTGTAAAAATGAGCTTAAACATAGCTATTCCAAATTCCTTGAGATTTGTAAGCTTGGTTCTCATAGTCCAAGTGTGTCTTGTCTTCTCTTTCTCCATGTGGGTGCCAGTCCCACTGCACTTCTGGTTTTGGGGTAAATCTCTGCTCTTTTCTGGTTTGAGGTTTCTTAGGAAGTGGTGGTCATGGGCTTGGCAGATACATGTTTTGAGCCTTGCAATGACATGGAGATTCTGTAAATGTTCTTCAGGTGGTGATAGCATACCTTGAGATACAGATTTTCACACCAAAATCCTCAAAAATCTTCCTAGAGCTTAATGTTTTTTTCATCAGCATATCACATTTGATGAGGCAACGACAAATGCAAAGTTCAGCACCCTAACATCCTATTTAAAATAATAGTAGCACTACTGCACACATCACAACCTACACATATATCTTAAAGACAAGTCAGCTACAGGGAAATGAAAGAGAAAACCAGATGAAGCAGATCAAGCTGCAGATCTTTTCAGCAGGGAATCCAGAGATCTTCACTGTCATCACTCTCCCTTTCATATGGATGTACATTACTTGAAAAATAGATGCTTCCAAACTTGGTCTAGGCTCTCTGGTGTGGTTCTAAGCTTTTTTTTTAAGGTGGGAACATTGTCTAAAGTGTCACTTCTCAGAGAACAAGTTCTTTAGTACTGGGGTCACATTGTCTACCTCTTGCCATTTTGCTGCTTTGAAGAAGGCAGATGGCCTGTGAGTGGATTAAAGACTGCTTTGCTGTAATGTGAAGTCAAAATTACAGGAGAGCAGAATGTGTCATGCCAGAGAACTTCATGCAGTTCCTCAGAGCTTGAGCAGATCACTGGCTCAGCTTTGCTCTGGTCTGAGGTCCCAGCATCATCTTCTCAGACACATGAGGAGTATTTCTGCAGAAAACAGCCCCAGAACATTATATAGCCAAACTGAAGACAACTGGTCAGTGACTTCAGTTCTGATAGGTACTGAGGATATTGTGGCACAGGCATTTTGTCAAGCAGGATCAAAAAATGCTTGTGAAAGGCAGCACATACCAGCAAAAAGTCAGCAATTTGAGCTGGAATTCATGCTATGTAGACCATTTCATCTGGTGTTGAAAGCTTGTTTTGCGACGCACAGAGATTTCAAGTACAATCAGTGAACTACTTGCTGCAATCTTGCTGCAGTAACTTTGAATTTGTTTTAAGGCACCAGTATTAATAAGGCTTTAACATTTCTGCATGTGAGATTCCTTTTGTGCCTGCACCATGGGTGGCTGTCTCCCTTCACAGCATCTTAAGGTTTCTGTGTTCACACAGACTAACTGCATGTAGTAGACCTATACCTATTGCCCAGCTGCAAGGACAGGCTCCCCAGTTTGCAGCTGGGGACACTGCTCCCATGTTGAGGCATTTGAAAGTGAGACAGCACAGCACACAGCACTGCAGAGCTTGAGCTCTGTAAACATATTTTCAGTATTCCTAGAACTTCTGACCTTGAGACATTCAAGGATAACTTCATGCAGTAGTCCTTTTCCACTTGTGTTTCCCTGTAAAGCAGGGATGTTAAAAGAAAATAGTTTTTACCACTAGGTGGCATTTAAGGATTGAGTTTGGTGGGTTTTGTGTTTTTGTTGGTGTGTTTTTGTCTTGTTTATTTTTTCTTTTGCTTTGTTTTGTTGTTTTTTTTAATGCTCTGAAACACAGTATTGAAAATTGCCTAACTAAGCCAAATGGATTGCTAACCTAATTTCCTCCCTCCCTCCAGCTGCTGGAGTCAGTCACTGAAATTGGTTTGTGTCTATTCCTTGGGATGATCTCATTTATGGGCTGCCAGCAGAGTAAAGGACCAAGATTTGCCTACTGTGCCTATAGGAATTGGTACCCCAGAGAGAGCGAATCACCTGCTTTTAAGGGACAGCTTCTTTTTACTCTTCTCCTTAGGAATCTCTGCTGCTGGGAGATACCTGCATCCTTAGAGCTGTAGAGTAAACGGATACCTTAGCACGGACACCTGAGGTGCTCCAAAGTTGCAATGTTATTTTCTGAACTTGTTATTATTGTGGAGGAATAAATATGGATGTGTCTTTCTTGCTGTACAAGAGAAAACACTGCATGCATTTCATCATTGCCTCCTGAGGAGCTTGTCTCAGCACATGCACATTCAGAGCATGTATGAGTCACCATCCACCTGCCAGCACAGACAGGTCACAGGGACAGCATCAACCTAAACTCTTTGGCTTTGATGCTAACTTTGATAAAGGCTATTCAACACATTTTTTTTTTTTCAGTGGCATAAAACTTCCAAATATCTGACACTTTTGCTTAGTGGTTATAAATAAACTTTGACAAACTTAGCTCAGTTTCAAAGGCAAAATTAGATGAATACAAGTAAGAGTCAAAATTGTAAATGAAGACTGGTCTCTGAAGACAGCAGAGTTCAATATCTGGGGCTCAGGCTGAAGATCCCAGAATAAACATCATCTGATGCTAATGATGCCAAAGTAGTTGCAGGTAACCCTTTCTGTAATGTTACATCCCCATCACAGAAGGATCCCACTGGCATGACAATCACGATGGATTTGTTAGCTTGTGTCATGTATGCCCCTTTATCAGTGCAACAGCAGAAGGGATAGTTCTTACTTTTGTTTGGGTGTGGTGGTGAGGTGTCCAGTGCCTGTCGTGTGCTTGCAGCCAAGGAGCATGCCTTCCCACTGTGCTCTTTCCAAGTACCCCGTGCAAACCCACTTCATCCACTTCATCTACACTTCTGCATCAGCCCTGCTGACATTTCTCTTCCTCTTCACCCTGGCCTCTGGCAAATCTCTGGCTAAGAATGGCCAGTAAATGACAAAGAAGTGTGTGGTTTGCCTGCACACTGCCTACAGGGCCATTCTCTGCCTGTAGCACAGCCCAGAATCAAAGATGACAGTGCTTCTTACAGAAAGAGAAACAGTCACACAGGTCAATAAAAAGCAGATGGCTAAGACCAAGAAAATTGCCCGTGTGGGTTTTTTTATCATGTGATAGCAGGGCAGAAAGTGTGCTCATCTCTCCACAGCTGGTAACACCTCTCCATGGCCAATAAGAACAAGCAAATTTTACACCTGTTTGATCAGCAATTCTTAAATATTAATAATTGCTACTAATAATAGTACAATACTTATTAATTATTACACGTATTTGTGGAAATAACAGTATTCCCACTTCCTCTCATCATGCTACAGTTTGCATCATTTTAAAGTTCTGGTTTTAGTAAAGAATCAAAAGGAACACAGAAATACTGGATGACATGCAGGAGTGAATTTGAAACACTTTGACAAATTTCTGACAATTAAAAAGCTCTCTTTAAAGGAATTTTTCTTGCAGGTACAGTACTTTTTCATCTGGGTAAAGGTGGAAAAAACAAAAAGAAAAGCAAAAGAGATAGTTTTGTGAGGGAAAATAGGAAGTAAAGAAAGCAAGCTCATCACCGGGCTAATTAAACTGGCAGGTTTCTTCAGCTGAGTCATATTTCATGAGGAATTCTATAGGTGTAATATCTGCTAAAAAGTAGCTGGAGTAGTGATCCCAACACTGCTGTAGAAATCTATAGCTGTGGTCAGATGCATGTAGCTATTCATATTGCAATGTTAAGGCCTAATTAAGAACAAATCAGGTATGACATGTTTTAATACATATGCCGTATGAATTATTCTGCTGGAAGCCTGATGAATTAATATTATCTCAATAGCTTTACTATCTGATTTGGAGCTGAATTAAATTTAATCTCATTAAAACAACAAAAAATTTGAATTTTAATATGAATTATTACATTATTAATTGAGAATCAAGTGCCACTCAATGTCCAGGCTATCCATGGTTTTTATATGAAGCCAAATTTTTAATTTTTACATGTCTTTCAGTTGACATAGTCTGAGTCTGATTCATTCCTCACATCCAGAACAGCTTCCATCCCTATGGAATGGAACAAATGTTGTGTCAGATAAGCAATGTTTGGCATAATATCCTGTTCCCATTATACCCCTATGATTTTCCTGTGGTTTCTCCTTCTGGGAGCCCATTTGTCCTGAAAGAGAACATTCAGGCTGTAGTATTTTCAGTTTGCCACGTGAAATAGTTCTTTCAGTAAAACTTTAAAAAGGTATTCGTGAATATACTGTCAGAATTTATAACTACGTTTAACTTGTTTTTTCATGTCACACACACACAAACACACATGAGAATCAAAGAGGGTTTAGAGCTTTTATAATGAAAAAATGCAGGGGTTTTAGAGTCACTCAAATAGATTGGCTCAAAGGGGCATACCTTATTCCCTCCACATAATCCTGATCAGAAATATTGATATAATTTTCCCAGTATATATTCCGTCAAGTCCTAAAATAGATCAGGAATAGTATTCACTGTGAAGAAAACACAGTGCATGACTAGGAAGCTTGTTCTTTCAAAAGAAAACGCCGTACTTTGGGTCAATAGCTGAGGTTCAGGTCTACTCCAAAAGCACTGCTGACAAGCCAGGGTAGGGAGATGTACCATGTATTTCAGAGGGTTCCCTCTGCATGATGCTTGTAGTGTCTTTTTTTCCTCACCACTCTGCTTAGCTGGCTTCCCAAACATTAGTACATCACAAAAATCAGTGGTTTTTTTAGTATGAGTAGAGCTCCAAAAAAGTTCTTTTCTTGCTGTGTGTTAGAAAAGTGCAGCAAGTAATCAGGAATGCATCTGTGTTTTGAAAACAGGAAGGTGAACAGTAAAAATTCCACCAATACGGTGGTCTCAAAGCAATCCTCAATTTGTATGGCTTTTTGTCTTACCCAGAAGCTATTAAAATGGTTTCTTTCCACATGGAGATTCTTCTTACCAGTCAGCTGCTTTGAAACCTTTGGGTTTACCAGGCCCTTTATTTTAATTGGCACCTCAGGGTGACTGTGTAAAGAAACATGTCAGAGAATGTTGCTCCCCAGTGTGGCAATGGCTATTTTTCTCTCTTTGCCAACACAAATACACTGAATTCCTTTGCTAGAATTTCCTTGATACTGGCTAGCCTTTCTTTTTGTTTGTCATTGTGTTATTCCCTTGAATTTCTGTTGAAATTTACATGTGCAAATACACAAATGACCACAAAATTTCTGTCTAGATCCTCATCAGTTGCAGATCATAACAGCTACCTCTTGTTATTAATCACATGAAAACTCACTATTTGGACTTCTTGTTCTCACTCCAGAGTGACAGTTTGCTTGTCCAGTTTTTGAAGAGTATGAGGCTGGCTACAAGTGAGACCAACAGAAAGCCAGACTTCTCACTGTTACTATAGCTTTTAGTATCTGATCCAGCTACTGAGTTAGTGATGATAAACCAACTTTGAAATAGTAGCAAAACTGAATGAAAGCCTAAGTTATATATGAGGCTACTAGCTATTTCCCCTTCTCTTTCTCTCCTCCTCTTCCTTGCTGCTAGTGTTGCCTGTGCCAAGTCATTTAGCAGTCCTCTTTTTCACTGCAGATGGAGCACAAACACTTCCAGAAGTCACTATTTATGCCCACGATGATGTTCAGAACCCAGCTACTCATGTCAGGAATACAGTAGTTTTAAAGTGCAGTGCTACTCACTGTCGTGCCTCTGTTCAAATGACTTTTTGGTCAGTAATTAGTCCCAGCATCATAACTCTGGTGCAAACATCTATATTTTTTCTCTGCCAAATGAGAGGGTTAAGGAGAGAATTTTATTACTACATTGTAATAAACTGATCACCTCTACCCTGAGGAACATACTAATAGTCTTTCAGATGAGAGGGGGGGAAAAAGTCTACTTCGTGCTAGCTAGATTTCTCAAGGTACTTTAATAGCAAATAATTAATCTTTTGCCAAAGTAGCCATAAGGGACAGAGAGATAAAAATATTGGATGAATTTGATGTGAAACTGGACAATAATTATGAACTTATTTTGACAGCTACAATATACTGAGCAATAAATACATTATCAAGCCTTTGAAAGTCTCAGTGGGGTCGGATGGCTGCCAGTGACAAAGGTCTGTGACTTTGATACACACACCCTTATCAAGCAATGTTTTTCTTCAGAGAAAACTGGAGAATTTCAGAACACAAACATTCTTCCTTATAATCAAGCATCTCTTTGTTCCATGGGATGGTGAAGCTTCCCCCTGAGCATTTTGATCCTTTCTCTCTCTCCAGTCTTTCTGGTTCCCTTTGAGGTTATGTGAAGGAGCTGGGGAGTTGCACTGCCAGGCCAGACTACAGGAGGTTACAGCTAATGGAGATCTCTGAAAGGCTCAGAGCGCATACCTGGGGCCAGGGGCTAACTTGTTCAAAAGCCAGCAGCAGCTGCTGGGAATCTAGGCCCTCAAGCCTAGATTTGGTGAACAAAAACTGCAGGGAAAGTCAGTTGCACTCACAGGAATGGAGAACTGACAGAGCAGGCAAAGACCTCAGCTGCAGCAGTGGCTGCATCCTACGTGGTCCCAGCCCTCAGCTGCTGCACAGTTCTGTGAGCGCCTCTGGTGTATAGAGAAATTGAATGAGGAAACGAAAGGATAGTCCTTGGTGGTTCTGTGCTCCTCATGCTCTCGCCTTGGCCGTAGCCAGAGCCAGGAGCACTGGCTCCTCTGCAGGACAAGGGTGGCTGGTAGGGTCCTTCCTTCCTTGCAGGAGCAGTGGGGTCACAGCTACAGCCAGTGTGATGTACAAGTGTGCTGTCCTGGGGAATTGTGCTCAGGACTGTCCCCACATGTGCTTGAATTTGTTAATGGTAATGCAGCTGTGGTGTCTCACTATTCAGCCCCCCAAGGTTCTCCTCAGCTTCTGGAGTTACACAAGCAAGCCTACTACTACTTCCCTGTTCTCACATAGCTGTATATACAAATACTGAATGTATGTGAGAGGACTTTTCAAGGCTCTTGTGACTCTTCCTTCTTGACACTAGTTTCCCTGAGACGTTGTGGTCAAAATTTGAGGTTAAGGAGATTTTTTTTTCAGGGAATTCTAACAAAATTTGTAGGGGGGTATTATTGGAGTACTCTTGTGGGCTGCTGGGACGTTCTGTCTCTCAGAGAAAATGGTATATTGCTCCTTACAGCTGCAAGATCTTATCACTAGGGTGATGTCCAGGATCTGGTGGCCATAAAGAATTGCAGCTCAGACCTAAGTTTTGTGTTTGGATTCAGGAAATATCTGTCACTCTGCTTCATCCATCATCTGTGGCCTAACCCCACCTTGTACATACGGAACAGTAGTTCTCTCTAACCTTTCATTCTCAAAATGTTGCAGACAAACAAGGGACTAACTTGCTTTAAATAATTAGCATATTCTTGTATGCATACATTCCAGGTCTTCACACAAAGAAAACTAATACATTACCTGTAGCTGGAATTTAAATCCTTTAGTGACAGATTTAAGGTAGAGCTAGCTCTTGTTGCTGCCTTTAATATATTTGGATCTGATCTGTGCACTGAAATGTAATTTAACTTGGTCAGGTATCACAGTACCACAGCTGAACTGCTCCTAGAACTGGTAACAGACACCACGAGGGCTAGCACTGTGCTTTGTAAATAAGCCCGCTTGCTAGCAACCACTCTATAAATTGCTAATGTAAGACACACTGTAGGGCACAGATAAAGCTTCAGAGGCAGATCTTACAAAGCATCCAGCACACACAAGGAACAGCTGTGATATCCCTTCAGTTGCTTCCATATCCAGATTAGAAAGTCCATGTTTCCAAAGTGTTGAAGACATGTGACAGACTTTGTGTCTGTCCTCTGTATTTGCCTATAAGCTTAAGGACATTGTGAACAGTTTTGCATACTTCTCTTCAAAACAACTGATGAAGTTTGAAGCTACATATATGGATCTTATTTCATTAGGTTATCTCTACACAGAATTGATATATAAAGGTGGTGATCTTCACAAAGGATTGACATTCAGAGCTGTCCTGTAAGTGGAACAGAAACTTCTTTAGTATATAAGTATATGGTGATTCTTAAGACAGCTCAGAGATACCTGACTACAATGGTTGAAATTATGGTTGCTCTAGTCTGTTAAGAAAAAGTTTTTGATCCTGTTAGGTGCTGGTTGACTGCAGTGCAAGCACATGCTGTTGCCAGCATGGTTTTCCAAAGTGATACAAGCTTATTTCGCCCCTCTAGGTGACCCCCAGGCCCTGGCCTGTGACCACAAGTGGAATTGCAGCAGTTCTAATGGGCTTACAACAGGGTGAGTCATTTGATAGTCAGGCTTATATTTTCTATCATAGCCAGAGAATCTGCCAGTGACTGACTGAAAGAGGAAAAGAGAAGGCTGGGGCAGGATTTGGAGGGAAAAGGAAGTTCCTATTTGTATTAGTGGCCTTTGGTGAGCAAAGACCTTCCAGATCATAAGAAATGAGAAGGAACAGTTGCCCTGAAATGCCCCACAGATGCAGAAGATTGGCCGAAAGCCAACACAACAAAATGTAGAAGAGGACATCAGTACTGGGTGAAGGTGTCTCTAGCTGAGAGAAGGCATGCTCTACACATGCAGGGTATGAACAGTAATTGCACACTTCATACAAGCCCACATAAGCCAGTGCAAACAGTTCTGTATGCACCAAGTTTAATGAAAACATTTGTCTCCATTATATAAGATTTCAGCTCCAGACCATTCGGGTTTTTTTCCAAATAAAAAGTCAGGGCAGCTTGAAATCCATCTTAGCTACAAGAAATTGCAAAACTTTAATGTTCAGTACTCTGTGGTGATGTTATCAGCGCCTGTAACTCCTCAGTCACTGCTGTGATGGGTCATGGTAACGTCTCACAAGTTACATGTTCTTCCCTACAGCCCAAAAGAAACCATGCTAATAAGATGCTTCATCCTGGAAAATCTCATCATGTAAATGTCTTTTCCCTGCATCGATTGCTCTATGAAATCCTTTGAAATAATTTTTTTTTTTAAATTTAGAGCCTTGGAAAGTTCTTTAGATGATGTTTCCCCTCAGAATCCATTACGGCAGCATCTGCATTTTTCTGAGAAGGCTTTCAGGTGAAGTGAACCATAAGATTACTCCCAAGTAAACATTCATCTCTACCTAGAAATGGCCTCATTACTCAGCAGGTTGTAGATTCATTACTGGTTCTTGTCTCAAGATCTTGCAGAGTCACCTGGAGTCTCGTCTAAGTGTTTTAGCATTGGTGAAAATGGGTATTAATGATTGGATCTAATAGGGCCACATTGTAAGGTCTGATTTGAATGCCACTGAGTAACTGGGCCACCTGGAGTTGACCTTCCTGAAAATGTCAGCACAGCATGAGACTATTGAGAGGTTTAGGCACTGAAGTTTCGATTAGTCATTTTATGACTCTGTCCCTAAATCCATCCATTCAGCCTTTTTTTGGGCTTAAAGCCAACCCCAGCTGCTCAGGCTGGGAGCTGCCTTCTTTTAGGAAGACCAAAGGAAATGAGTTGTGCTGTGTCTATTTGTACCAAAGATAGAAGGGGAGACTTCCTTCACATCACAAGTGAGTTCAAGGCTGTGGGAGACAGGTAGGCCACGACTGTACCTTATGATTCCAGTTAAATCCCCAGCTGCATACTTTAATTGCAAGTTAAATTAGGATATTGTACAAAGAGGGTTCCAGACGTAGGTGTCTTGCTTTCTTAAAATAATCTTTAAAAAACAGTCACATGCCTAAAGCTCTAGGATGTGGTAAAACTTTTCTGTCAAGCCATGACAGGTACCAACAGTCTATGCTATGTCTGAATGCAAATCTGACTCTAACTCTAACAATTAAAAGATGCTGTTTTTTGAGATAGCCATCTCTGGAGTCATCCATCTTATTCAGAAGTGGAGTTGCACACTAAATACAGAGATCAAAATCATAAATAAAGTGAATTTTGTGAATTGAATGAAGTCAATTGTGGTGACTCATTTCAAGAAAATGTGGTGAGCTCCACTTTTCAGCAATAACATCCATATAGTTTCTGTCTGATTATGGGGTTGAAGGATAATTCAAGTCATAAGGGACCTTCACAAGTCCTTATAGTGAATTACTGCCCAGAACAGAGTCAGCAATGAGGTCAAATACAGTATTTGTCATGTTACTTCAATGTACATCAGCTTCTGCAAGAGTTTTGATCCTTGCCCTCATTTTCTTTCCTCCTGCACAATCTGAGGATCACATACAGCAAGGGAGTTGGACTTGATGATCTTGGAGGTCTTTTCCAACCCTAATGGTTCTATGATTCTATGAGAGTCTCCCAAGCTTGAGCTAAATAATGTGAATATATGTTTAATATATAGATGTTAGGAATGAAGTGAGAGCTCAGACTAGTCCTGCTTTAGGCTCCGATTTCCAGCAGTAGCTTTATTTGAGCCGACCTGAACCCCAAATTGCTCTTGCTCAAGTTCTTAAGGATGGCCAATTAAGTCCGTTATAAAATGAATTATGTGTTGAATAGACACAAGATTAACAGACAAAAGATTTTAACAGACTCTTTACTACACAGGATGAACAAAAGAACTACTAGTGCATACATGAACAGTGCATGATAAAGGTACCTATATTACAGCTAGTGAAGAAATAGCATGGATTTAGGAAATCAATGTAACTTACCACCAAATTGATGGTGGAGCACACAACTTTCCTTTCACTCAGTTCCCAGGAAAATAAGACAGGTCTCCTCATTTAGAGTAGAGGTTCCCACACATTTCCAGGGAATCTGCAGAAGACTTCTGCTTTGTGAAAGTTTTGTGTAACTTTTATAAGGTGAAGTGTCTGTCAGCCAGAAATGCAAGGCTTATCTCCCTTCAGTGTGCTCTCAAGGCAAGATGTTTATTGTCAGCTGGGAGTGCCACCTCCATGGCACCAGAGGTAACTCACTACTGAAGAGCTGTCTGGCCTGGGTTCTCAGCAGTTTGCAGATTCATGTGAGGGGGAAAATGCCCTGAGTTAGTGCACCAGCTGATAGACAAACACATAAGCTCTTCTGTGGTAGATGGAAGGTCCTGCTACAATATATTAGCAAAATTCCAGAAAATTGAACTTGAAATGCTTCTGTACTTATTAATATATTATTAAATTGGCTCAGTTAATTCTTAGTTTTGATTCTTGCATGAGAACCTTTCTTCAGTATTAAACAGGATCTCACAGAGTAACATTAAAAATTTCTGCATTAAAAAGCATTTACAAAAATATGCCATATTTTTTGCCAGGTAGCTATCACTGTAATAGAAATGTCTCAAAAATCTTTTTTTTTAATACAGAGCAGAATTATATTTCTGAGTTGCACTCTAGTCAAAGGTCTGTTTCAATTGGCTTGCCAGCTTTTTCACATGTCTTTTTTATGTTCTCAAATACAGACTTCCTTTTTTCTTGTGTGTGATGAAAGATGTCTGTTGTTGATATCTGTTGTCAGTCCAGCTTGCCAACTCATTACAAGGTTGTATGAATTTGCTACCCTGTTTCAGTACATCATTAATTTTTCTTGGAAAGATCTTAAACAGATGATCTTACTCTTTTAGGCACTTGGGAGCGATACTTCAGTTTATTAATCTGTGAATTACATAGCTTTAATGAATTACCAGCAGAAACATTTCCAAATCATGATCGCTCCTTCCTGTCTGTGCAGGAGTCAGTGTTTGACCAAGATGGAGAATGGGCTCCACGCTGAAGCAGCCTGGGTGCTCTCTCCTCCTGCTTCAAATATGCCTTCAAAGACTTAGCTCCCAGATGCTTGCAAATGAGTAGTGTTGATGCTGGAAGTTACCAATGTTGGAAGTTAGGAGAAAGCAGTCACACAACTTCTTTTGCCTATTCTTCAGATTCTATTTACCAGGGAAGCTGTCATCTTGGGCTGAAAGCATGACTCAGACCCATGCGAAAAAAGTATTTCAAGAAGCTCATGAGTCTTAATCATTATCCTCCACCAGATGTCAGGGAGCTCTCAAAGTTTTTCAAGGACAAAACTCCAGTTCTTATCCATCTGCTAAGGATTAATTAAAATATGGTCTGGACAAGACAAAAATGTATGTTGAATAACTAAGCACAGGAAAAAAAGTGATAGCAAGACAACTTCTGTGAAACAATTGGCACTCTGCAGGCCACAAACATTCAGAGATATTGTTGCCATCCTTTTGCACAGTAACGTTAACAGGCAATTCTTTTGTCTCTGTGCTTATGAGGAATGTCTTTAAATATTCCCATTACTTTTAGTATCTATCTACAGGCCCCAAAAATACATTTTGGACAACCAAGCCTGAGCTGATATGCATTGGTGGCTTTTGCATAACTTTGCTGCATCATGGTGCAGGCTAGTATGGAGAAGTGTAGGTTTGTCACAGTGCAAAAGAAGACTGTGTTTGTTATCATTGCTTAAAGGCAGGAAATGTAGAAACAGCATCCAGGAAAAGGGAACAGTGGCTGAAACAATTAATCTAGAGGAATTGCATTCATAAATAGAATAATGGAGGAATAGTTTTTCTATAGTAGGAGTAAAAGAGGTTTTGCCTTTAATTTTTAGTCATAAATAAAAAAAATATACATTTTTACGAATCCCTTAGAGAGTAAGTAGTCATAATAGAAATCTTTACATAAAATCCAGCTTCTAAGTGTAGAAAATATAATTAGTAAATATAAAAGGTGGATAAGCCTGAGAAGAGGAGGCTCATGGGACACTTTATCACTCTCTTCCACTACCTGAAAGAAGGCTGTAGTGAGGTGGGTGGTGGCTTCTTCTCCCGAGTAACAAGCGCTAGGATGAGAGATATTGCCCTCAAGTTCACCAGGGGAAGTTTAACTGGATATTAGAAATATGTTTTTCTTGGAAAGAACTGTAAAATACAGAAACAGGCTTTCCAGAGAAGTGGTGCACTCACCATCTCTGGAAGAGTTTAAAAGACACGTAGAGGTGGCATTTGGCAGTTTAATCGTGGACTTGGAAGTGCTGGGCCAATGGTTGAATTTCATCATCTTAAGGGTCTTTTTCAACCTAAACAATTCAATGATTCTGTGGTTCCAAATAACTATTCAAAGTGAAAACAATCTGTATTATTCCACAGAGTGGGCTAAAAAAGGAATAGAAATCACAGAGGATTCATGCTGAAATTTCATTCCAGTGACTCAGATAGTTGTTTCTAGAAGAAGCCCCATACATAAAATGTATGATAAGAGAAATAAACTAATCATTTTAAAAACCTGTAAATTGTAGAGACTCATTTCCCCCTTCTCCCCTTATCTATTTCACCAATGCCATCACAAAGCTATCACCCAGCAAGCAGAGCAGGTAGCACTGCAGGAAATACGTGCAAAGAATTGGGAAGCAGGTACTGTGAAAAAATGTCATTATGCTATAGAAAAATATATTTCTTTTGGGACATTAATATTAAAGTGACAGCTTTATCCTAAGAAAAACAGGACATTTTTCTAAAATGTAGAATTTAAAAGTTTCTCTGCAAGATTTTCTCTAAACCTGAAAAAAACCAGGCTCGATTTCTAGACTAGCTGAACGTATGTAGCAGTTTTCCACTTCGTTCTGTGGAATGGTAAGACTCTGGCATAAAAGAGCAAAAGTGGAAAATGTATTCAGCAGCTCTTGGGAAAAGCTGGTGTAATGGCCAAAAAAGGGAAATTAGGGAAAAGCTCTGTGTTCCTGATGTGAGCTCTGGGCCTTTTTATTTGGATTTTGACTGACAAGGCTTCATGCATTCTACATGATCTTTCTCCTTAATGTACAAACTGTTAAACCTAAAGGATTCAAGACACAATAAATAAATAAATAAATAAATAAATAAAAGTCTTCTGGTGTATAACTGTTGTGATGTATTTAATTAAATTAAGTTACAGCCTTAGCTAATTAATTGACGAAAATACAGTCTTTTAGAGCTTTTCCTCTGGATTTTTTTCATGAAACTGAGGATGTTGGATTTTTCTTTAGTTGCCTAATAACAAAAGGCTTCAGGAAATGTTCATCAAGAAAATAATGACTATTTGGAATATGCATTTTTCTTTTGAATCATCTTTTCAGGGGATACTTACATATATCTTACCAAAACACTTCCCATGATTTCCCATGGGGAGAGGTTTGCTGCTTCATGTGCTGTCTCTACACAATTGCTTGTGTTCAGCTCTTTAGGAAACTAAAACCAAATTGATCAGTTTCAAGGATACCTTGATGACTGCTAATATGTGAATATCAGTACATACTGGTCTGATTTAGGGGTTTTTTGTCTTAATACCTGAGAAAAACAGCAGATATATAAAACCCCAAGCACTATGAACTCATAAAAATTTAGTCTCATGAACATTTGAGCAAATTCAAGAGACAACATTGGAGGAGTGGGCTTGTATTATGCTTGCAGGGTTTTATTTCATTTCAGTCCTCATCTGTTCTTGATTCTTCAGAGAATCCAAAGACATCAGCTAGTATCTGTGGGCTTTGTCATACCTACAGCCAAGTGATTAATTTGAAATTTGGAAGGACTTTCTGGTTGAGTCATAACCTCCAAAGGCACCTCTTCTGCAATGCCAACAAGCATTTCCACCTTCAGCATGCAGTCACATATTACCATAACACTATGAACCTCGAGTCTGAGTCTGTCCAACATTTTCTGGCAATAGCTAGTGAAAAAAAAAAAAAAAGTTACTTTTATTCTGCCTCATTTTCCTGTTCTGCTGTACAGTGTTGCCCCCTGTGTCACTGGGTGGTGGGAAGTAATCAGGTGAGATCTCCAGTACCCCATCCCTGGTGACACACTCACTCAAGCCCTTCCCCAGAAGAAAAGATGGATTTCAAAATGTTTTGGTCTAACAGCTGCTTCTGCTTATGCAGCCAGGCAGAATCTTAGATAGATGGCTGGACCAGTTACCAGAGCCAAGGGTTGCTAGAAGTCTCAGCATATGCCTGTGCCCCCCAGGAAAGGATTTGTGTTTACAGCCATAGGCAAGTAGAAGGCTGGTGCAGGTGCAGTGTCTCAGCCTGGGGGACCATGCTGCTTGTGCTTGTGATGGGACTGGAGCCAGGGGCCTGCCTCCCTTGCCAAAGGTAGCCTGAAAACTCCCATGCACCTGGGGAGGCTGAGAAGAAGCTGGGAATTGCAGTTATTCTCAGCTTGCAGCAGCTGCCTCCAAATACTATCCCTAATTTCTTCAGCCTTGACTGTCTGTTTATTGAGCCAATTTAATTTAGCCTTGAAGTGTAACTGGTATTAAGATCTTTTTCCTTTGCAGAAGATAGCAGGCCCCAGAAGTTGTCTAACCTGGGGAAGTGTGATTCTGGAGCTGAAAAGCCTCTCCATCACCACAGGCTTCTTGCAACATGCAAAGTTTGGTTTGCAACTCTGGAAGGTGAGGTGTTGGTCAGAAAGAGGATAAGATGGCTGTTTTCCTATCATTAATATCATGGTCATGGCTAACATTTCCTTTTCCAGGAATATGGCTTACTTCTCTTCAGTTTCTTTCTCAGTCTGCTCTAGAACTATTATAATGGTGATTTCTATTACTTTATTAGTGATTCAGTGACTTTTACAATGATGTTATACTAATATCTAATTGAAAATGTTTTAGTGGAAACCAAAATCATGTTGACATTTTAACTTCACCTCTGACTCAAATAATTAATACATTAAATGGGCCCTGAAATATCATGAGCAACCACTTTTGAAGTAAAGCATATTAACTTGAAAAAATATTAAAATTAATTGAACATGACATATCTTTCAGAAATTTGAAGTAACAGTTCAGATGCACTGAATACCAACCCCCTTCCTTCTTCCATGCACAAAAAGTATTTGTTTCTTTTAAACATCAAAATGTCATGAATGTGCCTTTCAAAAGCATTTGTTAAGAAATGCACTGAGGGGTGGTTAGAAGTAAACATAAGTTTTCAATGTTCTTAATTGTTTATCCTGCTTATTGTACAGTCTTGGAGCTCATTCACTCCAAATGAGAAAACAAATAACAGTTATTTCCATGACTCATAAGCACTCAGAAAAAAATGGAGTGTTTATATGCTAATCTGAAATTTTCTTGCTCCTTGGAGTAAAAACATATTCACATCTAGTAAAAGAACACTTTGGTCATAGCTCTAGTTATAAAGGAGTTGTAGTAATTGCATTCAGCAGCTCAAAATGTTGGTGCTACTGTTGGCTCTCTCTGTTCTTGAACCCTAGTCTTGGTCTTTGCCATGTAATGGATAAGACATAATCAAGTTTTCAGTAAGATAAATAGCCTGCTCTCCTCCTTGGAAAGTTAAATAAGATTAAGGGGATGGAATAGAGATCTTTACTTGCTTTGTAATTTGAAAACAATTACTGTTAATGAACAGCTTTCTTATAAAACACACAAACCACTTTTCATTCCCATTCCTATTCTGCCAATGCAGTAAAAGGCATCTGAAATGTCAAGAATGGTTTTCATTTAATCAACATTAATATTTATTCATAAATTGAGAGATTTATTGAGAAACTGTCTCTAGAGGAAAGATGAGGGGAGCAGAGGATGTATCCTTTTGACTGTGAGGCCTTAGACAAGACAAACATGCAGAGACCATGAGAGGGAACAACAGCAAAGACAGAAGCCCCAGTTCCATTTCTGGCATCTCTTATTCTTAGCTTCATTGCAAGCAAAATTCAGGTGTAAAACATTTAAACCTGTTTTTCTGACTTTCTCTGGTATCACAGGGTCATATGGAGCTTTTAAGGTCACCTATCTTACAGATTTCTGGGACAAAGGCTCAGCTCACTGGCAAAATATACAGACTAGGGCATGCTCAGAAGAAGAAGAAAGTTAACTAATGCAATAAAGATAAAAGATCTAAGATGAGAGGGGACACTCAGATCTCTAACCCCACTGGGGACACAGCTGTGTCTACAGGAGCTGGTGGCATCTTGCTGAACACAATGCCCAATTCTAGATAGTTTCATATGGTCACTGAGGCTACCCCAGTCTGGGAACACCCAGGTCATCTGGGTCTCTAGGTCCTGCAGGCTCAGTGACTGCTCCATAGCATACCTGGTACCCCACAGCACATTTGAATATATGCACCAGCATGTGGCATAAGCTTCTCCAGTGTTTCCAGCAAGGCTGGTATAAAGGGAACAGCAGAGGTGGGGCAGCATGGAGGTAGCATCTTTTATTGACCTCAGCTGGATGACATCTTCTAGCCACAGGTTTGTTGTCTGTTTTAATACTGGAAATGTTAGTTTGACTTGCAATCATAAAGTTGTTTCACAACTCTTGTCCCTTGCGTCCTACTGATGTCTGATTTTTGGCAGAGTAAGATAGTCACATGCAGGCTGGTCCATGCTGCCTGGAAGAAACTGCTTTCTGAAACGTGCAGATTTTGACTGAAGGGCTCAATGCTTTCCCAGACTAATGGCTCATCAGCCCTTTTTGGTTGCTGGCACCCTCTGGCTAAATGATACAATATTTTCAGTGAATCTCAAGAATCAGCATCTGGGATAACAAATCTGTGCTGTTCAATTAACTATCCTCCTGCTTTATGAACTTAAGTGAACAGCCAAAAAAGGGGGAAATTGCATCTCTGTGCTTTGATCTCCCCAAAACAACTGTATTTCAGCATATGGTTTTGACCCATAGAACATCTCAACTTGCAATTACCTTATTTGATGAATGCAAACTCAGGTTGTGGTTTACAATAATTCTATATTATCTACTTGAATCATCTTTGCTACTGAAGTCCTGTACCACTAGATTCTAGTTCTTACACACAAAGTATACTATCTCCTTCTACTTTATTTAAGTATCAGTAAAAATAAATGGACTGAAAAACCTAATATCATTTCAGCTAAAACATGATCTCACTATGTATCCCTGCAATCATTCTCTTTAAGCCAATGTGGAAGGAAGAAGGGTGGGGGATTTTGGACCCTTGCCAGGATCCCTGTTAAAGGTCAATTTATTCTTCATTATTTAATAGACAATGTTGAAAACACAAATATTGGTGGGATAAAAAATGGTTTATGTAAGTAGCAGTGGGAAAACTCTGTGGTAAACCAAAGGTGAGACTAATCCCCTAAAAGAGAGAGGAGTGAGTAATCACAGCTGACTCAGAGCAAGGTTTTGCTGGGTGCTGAGTGTGTCCATGAGTAGCTGAACATTTCTATTCCTGTGACTGTGGTCACTACAGGCAAGGCAGGACTTATGTGAGCACCAGAACAATTTGGAGAAGACAAGGGAAAGGGCTATTTGAATTTCTAGTGAAACCTGACCAAGTGGCTCTTTACTATCTGTGTAATGAGGATTACCATTGAACAATATGTTACTGGGGGTAAAAATGCTCCATGTCAGTCCTGCAAGAAAAGCAAAAAAGAATCATTACTAAAGGCCAGATAACCTTTTCAGAGTGCTATTAAGCCAGGAACATCATGATCTAGAACAAGAGATGTATTTTCAATGCTCAGCTAAGATCGTGCCACTTTGTAACTCTTGATAAAGGTGTGCAACATCAGGAGAGAGTTTAGTATGCCATTTCTCAGGGGACCCATTTGCTTATGGTATTTGCAGCTTGCATACATAGAGGATGAGAGGGATGTTGATTCTGAGTCTTTTTCCTATGTATTAATATTGAAGAAAACAAAACAAGTGGGAGGCCCCAGAATGTGCTCTGAAGATTGCAAAGGGAAATAATCTCCTTTAATATATCCATTTGCAACCTCCTGTCTAATGGGTTGTCCCTGGAAAGCAAAGGTGTGTTCCCAAGCAATATCAGATCCTTAGCTAGCTGTTGTTCCCAACAAACTGGGAAGTCTCAGGCTGTTCCAGCAACCTGTCACTGCCAGAAAGGGAAGATTGTCTTTCCACCCTCTCCCAGCCTCAGTTACTTATGCCTGGCCCTGGACTGAGTGGCTCATTGAGTCCTTTGCTAAGATGCAGTATCCTGCTAGCTTGGCAGGGAGTGATGTGACAGATTCTCCATGTGAGTGGCACAGAGGAAGGTCAGATACACTGGGGAAGCCAGAAGGAAGGAGGAGGAGGAGGACATGAGTAATGTGACTCCAGGCTCAGTCACTAGCATCTTCTGACATCTCAGCAGAGCAGACAAAACCTACTTTTTCCAGGCTTCTCTTTTTTTTAAAGAAGCGAACAGCTTTAGATCTTCTCTTCTCCCTGTCTCCACCATAATGAGGAATGACGATGTTAATGATGATGATATGAACACAACTTACAAGCTGGCTTCATTTGCTGGTGTGTCTGTCTGGGCTCCTAGCACCTCCCCTTGGATAATCTGGGGTCTGTGTGCTCCCTGGTAGAGTTGTGATGCTCGCTTACCTTCACAGCTTCTGAGGCTTATCTAGTCTTGAAAAAGCAAAAGGGTGAAAATAAACCATGCTACAGATTCCAGTCAGATGTTCACTTCTAAACACAGGCTTGACAAATAATGCTCTATCAGTATCAATGCACATCAGTGACCATATTGTTCAATCTTGCATTTGGGAGTGCTTTCCAATTTAAAGCAAATCACTGAAGCAGACTTTCAAATTGGTTTCATTGAAGAAGAAGAAATGAAGGGAAGCTGCTTGAGATCTGACAATAGCTGGAGTGATTTGTAAGCATGAAGCACGCAAGATAACATTTAATTAACAGTGGCAAAAATAGAACATCACTTTGAATTTACGTAAGTTCTCTTGCTCTACATATGAGCAATGCCCTTTATTTAAGTTCCTCTTTTCAGAAAAATGTATTAACCCTCCACTCCCGTAGACGATATACCAGTCACAGGTTGGGCAGCATTTCCCCTCCCTTTTAGAAGATTTTAATACTCACATGTAGGGTATCCAGACAGCATGTTCCAGAAGATCTCAATCAAACAATTTTTCCAAAAGCAGTGAAAATGACTGTTTGTATAGTAGAAATTACCAATAAACCCTTGTATCTAACGGTGCAAAGACTTGTTTATTAACTGCTGCATGAAGCATCTCTATGGCTTAATCAAGTATTATATCCAGAACATATGGAGAAGCTGGGTTGCCTGCAATTAAGATGACAGTGCTGGGCCCCTTGATCATTAGAGCCAAACAAACAGGGTTTTGGTGCCAGTCACCTGATCCATTTTGGATGCCTGCTGTTCCCAGGCACTGTTTCTCACTGCTGACCAGCGAGAGGGCCCTGACACTGTGGATGACTCCAATTATTCAGTGAGACAGGTCTTGAGAGGGTCTTGGCTCAGAGCACACCTCCCAGCCCCATTATTGCTCCAGCAATCCCAATGGATGGGATCCCACAGCCTCTGCTCAGCACACAGTGTGACAGTATTGCTGTCTGCATCTAATTTCCATCCTGCATTAGAATGTCAGTGTTGAGACACCACTGAAATGGTCATTAGGGTTGCTCCAAGACCCCCTTCCACCCCTCTGGCCTGCTGCATCTCCCTTTGCAGTGAAGCTGGGCAAGTTGCCTCTCTAAGGACACCATTCTTGTCCACCAGCTTTGAGAGTCTGTGATGGCTGATGACAGAACAGCAGCTGTTCAGTAGGAATCATGGTGCTGGACAGGGGCCTAACTTATTCACTGCTCTTGCAATTCCCTTGTGATGGAGAGGGTGTTTTAGACCTGGAATACAATTGAAGGGACCATATAATGCTGAGTAGCCAGGTTATGGCCTCCCTGTCCATGGAGAACTCCACCCTTCACTGGCTACAGCCCTGAGCAACTTGTTGCAACTGTGGAGCAAGTGCCCAGATGATGTGTTGAGTCTTCTCCAGATAGAACATTTCTGAGGGGCTGCAGACTGCAGTGAGCACACGGCTCACTGGCACTGGAACACACTTGGTTTTACTCCACATCTGAGTTTGGCAAGCTTACCACAGACTACACTACTACACCTCTGTAAATTAGAAAACGTCAAAGAAACCATATCCCAATATGTAAAATAGCAGAAATTAGTAGTAGTAGTAAGCTGTATAGGAATTAGTAGTTAACCCATTAATAATCAATAATTATACATGCCAATTAATCAATTCTACAAGAAACATGAGCATAAGTGGGATTTATTTCTGTGATCTTATTATTCAGAATTAAGCTGTGCTCCAGTTTTTGTGACAGTTTTGAAATTGCTGACAGAACTGATGGCTTTTCAATGATGGTGTCTCCTAATCATACCCTGGGTTATGATGAACCAGCTTGGCCTTTTCCAAATGATTTTCCTTTTGCATTTGATGCAATGCAGACTCCAAAATCTACTTGACTTTGATGTGTCCTTTGTGAAGTATGCAAATGCACACTTGCCAGAACTTTTCCCTCCTTCTCCACTATTCCTTAATAAGAGAGCAAGAACAACTGCCCAAATCAGCCAAGAGATGGGAGCACACTCTGATGGATCATACTCCTCAATTAAGCTGGTTCTGGATAAGAGCAAGCCACAATCACTGGGATGAGTCCCCCAGGATTCAAACTAGTTCATTCTTCATTTTAGATTACATTTTCTGAACACCATTTCCACTGTATCCTCACCTCCCCACAAAATTGTGCCATTCAGTGCCTGTAGAGATTGACAGCTCAAATAGGCTGAGAATAAGCAGGTTTCTTATTTTTATAATCCCCATTATCTATGTTCAATCTAACCAAATTATGATAGTACACACAGAGCAATTTCCATGTTTTGTGAAGAATCTATTTCTAACATGAAAAATACTGTATTTGGGCAGGTAGGGCTGATATAGCTGTAGTGATAAATGGATCAACCAAAACCAATCTCCTTCCAAAAAATAGCTACATGTTTGTGTGTAATGAGATGATAAATGTGGGTGTCAGCTGCATTAAGAATGGACTTTATTATGCAGGGATAGCTCTGTGAAACTTTTCAGATTTACTTATTTTCTGCCTCTTATTTTGAGGATTCAATTCTTCCTGCTTCTAAGAGGGTCTTTGTTATTTTTGTCATCTTCCCTACTAAAAGGAACCCAGTGTACTTGAACAGAAATCTTCTTTCACCAGTTACACTCGTAATATTTCTTCTTCTCAGAGCTTCAGCTCAGCCCAGGAGCTTGCAGCAGCATGAAGACAAAGGATTTTTAGTACAATAAGAAACTGCCCACATATTCCCAAAGGTGAGGCTGGAGCTTGACTGATTAAACAGTCAGAGAACCTGTTTGGTTACCACTTAATTTGCAATACTTCAATTTTGGCTTCCAATTAATTGGTGTATCTGGCAGGACTGAAGGAGGATTTACTATAACTCAAATTCAAGTGTGGCAGAAAAATATCTTATCAGTCTCATTTGCCTTGCAAACTGGCCAGATTTCCAAACTGAAATATTTTGAAGAGAAACAAAAACTTGGGGCTGTGTTTGGATCTCCTTTAAAGGGTGCCCAGTTTAATTCTCAGTTTACTACAATACCTGAATTTTAGCAGGAATGAGACCAACAGCTACTTAGAGATACTCTTGATTTTGTCATGTCTTGTATCCTCACAGAAGAGACAACAGAGTGCTTTGAACCTGTTTGTTGTCCTGTCTGATTAGTGTAGTCCTTGGGCCCAAAGAATTCATCAGAAGAGAATTTTTCCCTTGTAAATATAGTCTTCTTAATTCAAAAGGTTGTGACATCTTTCCAGAATGGTTAGGTTTTGACTGTATCCCTATACACCCAGTTCCATATTGAAGGGCTTTTTGGGACCTGCAAAATCCACACGCAGATAGTTCTGATATGAGGAGGTGCCTGGTTTGGGTTGCAGTAGGTGGCAGCTAGAGGTCATGGAGCTGTATATGTCCAGCTCCTGCTGAGCCTTGCACCTCATGTGGCTTCTCCACCAGAAGGGGTTTTGGACTAGGGGAAGCAAGGTAGGATCAGCTGAGACTCTCAGCAAATAACCCCATCACTGTAATTGAACTTCTGACATTTGAACAAAAGAAATCATTATTATCCAGCTTCTTTGAGTTCAGTCCATTCTACTTTGTTATACATATCTGCTGGTATCTGTCAGTTAATTACAGCTGAGTTTTCCAAAGACAGTGATTGTTCTTCAGACAAATTATTATGATTTTTTCTCATCTGCTGTTATGATAGTTCTGTAATTTTTTTGTTGTTGTGTGACAACTCAGTTGTACTCAGTCATCCTCTCAACTATTGCCTCATATTGTTTTAATAACTGAGCTTTGGATAATATTTTATTTAAATGCATGCCAGTGCCTGCCTTTATCTGCACATGTCCAAGGCATGTGCAGTGGTCAGTGGTTCCCTGATGATGGTCAGACTGAATGATAGAGCAATTTCTGCTGCTCTCCTCCACAAAAAAGAGGCCTCCCCAAGCACCTCCTCACCACCAGCAGTGGGAAGCACACCAGCAGTGGGAAGCATCCCAGGGTAAGAGAAATCCTGTAGGAGAAGAGCCAAGATTATCCTCACTTAACAAGTGAAAACCAGGGATCGCACCAGGGCAAAGGTGGAGAGTTGGGGTGCTATGCCTGTGAGCTTGAAGTTCAGAAGATGTTTCTCCTCCAGCTTTGGGGCATATAAGATCCTGGCAGAAGCAATGAAGCATTCCTCATCTGGCTTCTCTTTTAGGCCCTCCATGCTTCTTTTTTTTCTTTCACTCCTCTGGATGCTCTCCAATAGCTTTATGTCTCTCTTAATACTGTGACACCCAGAAGTGCCCCCAGCACTGGAGGTGAGGCTGCCCCAGCTCAGAGCAGAGCAGAGCAGGACAATCCCCTCCCTTGCCTGGCTGGTGATGCTGTCCCTGATTCCCCCAGGACAGGGTGGCCCTCCTGGCTGCCAGGGCACAGTGGGTGCCAAGTGGTGGAATATCCATTAGAAAGGTACCCTTCAGGAAACAAGCATCATGTGCTTGACCTGAAGGGGGGAGGTCTTCAAAATGCTGTGTGAGTTCTAATGAGGGACACTGAGAACATTGATCACCAGCATATAGGTTGAAGGCAACTTCTGGTCATAAATCTGCTTGCTTTCCTGTTGAGGGGCAAAGTTATTAAAAAAAAAAACTATTAGTCAACACTGTAATTGATGGTTTGATGGTAATTTGCAGCAGCTCGGTACCATGAATATCAATTTTATTCAAAAGAACAGATAATGAAAACTTTTCATTTTGTAGTGACTCACGTGTAATACACTGCATTTCCTTTAATAGGAAATGATGTGTGTACAAAATCCATAGTTGCTATGATTAGTTGTTGCTGATCTTTAAAGATAAGAAGCAAAGTGGGGGGAAAAATTGAAAACTGTGTCAATTTATCTACAAGAAAGTTACTCAGATACCATAAGTAATGAGTCTCTGAATAAAAATTACTATTATGAATCACTTCCTTGAAGTATAATTTAGCTGTGTTTAGAACTGAGTAAGTACAGCTTTGAGGTCCTAAGAAGTGTGCATTTCATGAAGTGAAATTTCTTAGAGTCATTAAAAATTAGCTTGGTCTCTGTAACATAATTGGTACTACATATATTCAGTGAATGATAATGGAATCTAGAGCTTTTTGTACCCTATGTGCAAAAAATAATGTAGTCCCGGCAGATAGATAAAATCTACTTGGTATGTGAAGCCAGTGCAGTGTGATGGCACAGGAGATGTATTTTAAATTTGCAGGAGCAGACCTTAGGTGGGAAGGAGGTTTTACAGTCAAGCACTTAATGCATTCTGCAAATCTACTTTCCTTACTATTCAGCTTTCGGGAGACTCCTCCCTGACTGTTGATTGAAACTTAACCACAGAGAAAGCAGGGCATGATTTCACAGACTCGAAGTTAGCAGAGCAGATATTCAGAAGATGTTTTAGAAGTTGCTTAGGCTGCCATTCAGAAAGACCAGACATATCTTGCTCTGAGTGCTTATTTTCATTGTCAGTTGTGAAAGATAAAAATCAACATAATTTTAGCAGAAAAACTTCAACTTAAAAAAATTATTGTTTATTATTGCAGGGAGTAAGTAGCGCATTACTGCCAATAAATCTATGATTTTTTTTTTTTGTTGCTACTGCTTTGTAAAGTATGAATCCAGTTCTGGGAACATACAGTCACTTTTCAAAACAAGAAATCATTGTAATATCTCACTATTTTCAGTCTTTCTAAGCTAAAATTATTCTTCTGAGTTTTTACCTCTGAAGACAGAAATCAATGGAATTGAAGAATCGTAAGATATCCTGAGTTGGAAGGAAGCCACAAGAATCAAAAGTCCATGTCCTGGCCCTGCACAGGACGTCCCTGTTAATCAGACCACATGCCTGAGGGCATTGTTCAAATACTTCTTGAGATCTGATTGGCTTGGTGCTGGAGAGCCTGTTCCAGCACCCAACCACCCTCTGGCTAAAGAACCTTTTTCTGACATCCAACCTAAACCTTCCCTTACACAGCTTCAGTCCATTCCCTCAGGTCCTGTCACTGTCACCACAGAGATGTGATCAGTGTCTGCCCATCCCCTTCCCCACACAAGGAGAAGATGGAACTGCAGTGAGGTCTCCCCTCAGTGTCCTCCAGGCTGAACAGACCAAGTGACCTCAGCTCCTACAGCTCATACAGCTTCCCCTCAAGACCCTTCACCTTCCTCCTGGCCCTCCTCTGGACCCTCTGTAGCCTTACATTAGGCCATTGTGGCACCCAGAAGTGCCCCCAGCACTGGAGGTGAGGCTGCCCCAGCTCAGAGCAGAGCAGAGCAGGACAATCCCCTCCCTTGCCTGGCTGGTGATGCTGTCCCTGATTCCCCCAGGACAGGGTTGGCCCTCCTGGCTGCCAGGGCACTGCTGGGTCATGTTCAACTTGCCGCAGACCAGGACACCCAGCTCCCTTTCCATGTTGCTGTTCTCCAGCCTCTCATTCCCAGTCCGTCCATACGTTCAGTGTTCCCCATCTCATGTGCAGAATGTGTTACTTGCCCTTGTTAAGCTCACATGGTTGGTGATTGTCCATCTCTCTCATTTGTCGAGGTCTCTCTGCAGGCCCTCTCTGCCTTCAAGGGGGTCAACAGCTCCTCCCAATTTAGTGTGATTGGAACAACTTGGAGAAAAGATTTCTAATGCACCTTACTTATTGAAAATAAGCCTGAATTTCTAAGTAGGTTTTTTCCCCCTAAAAATCCTGAACAGCTTGAACAAATCTGTATCTGTTCCTGTATAAAGACCTATTTTATAAGGCAATTGGCTGAGATTTCCTTGGTTTGTTAGAGCAGAGAGCAAATAACAGGAGGACTTGATCCTGGTATGGAGACCACTCACTAGAGAGTTGGACTTTGTGATCCTTGTGGGTCCCTTTCAACTCAGAATATTCTGTGATCTGTGATTGCTCTGTGTTGGTGGGTTCTATAGCAATGTTCCCCTTTCCATTGCCAAAAAAACTTGTGACAAACATTTTTCAGTTGACTAATTCTTTCAAATGCCTGGAGTCTCTTCTCTAGGGACATATTTTTTTCCCAGTACCTCCAGAACATTTCCATCTTCTCTCTTGAATAACGATGTTGTTAAGACTTTGTTGTCTTAACAACAAAGACTCTGCACTCTCTATTAAATCTCTGAGTTATAATTCACATATTTCGTTTATACCTGGTACAGATGGAAAGAAAAACCCCAAAATTTCAGCTGAAAAATTATAGCATGGTTTTAGGTAAAAAGACTTTTCATTGTCAAGTGTAAGCGGATTTGAGATTTTTAAGGTGGGAAATTCAACTTCCCTGCAGACAACAACTCTTGACCGTAGGATCTTTCATAGCTTTTGTGGTGCTGAAGAATTTTTCCGTCATGGCTTGAGTGTTGGCTAACCTGTCAGTTCAAGGCCTGTGGTTTTCTCTCTAAGTGTAGCACAGTGCTCTTGTGCCATGTGCTGTTGTGGTATCTTGACCTCTTTTATATTACTTCCCTAAAAAAAAGTCAGTGGTGATGCCAAGTAAAAAAGATGAAGAAAACTGGTTTATTTTCAGACACCAGAGTCTGCACTAATGTTGTCACTCACATCTTTCCTCAAGAATTTTTGGAGTTTTATCATTAATTGTGAGATTTGATGATGTTGCCTGCAGTGATTGATGACAGGGTGTCCAAGTACTGGACATACAATTTGTTATCAATGTCAACATTTCAAAACACTTCCTCTTAAAGACTTTTATTACATTTTAATTGCCAGGAGCTTGATTTCTTTCTTTATTCTCAGGATGCTTTCCATTTCTTGTCATTCTCCAGTCTACAGCCTTGCTAACTGATAAATTCTTTCCTTGTTTCTTTCAGCAGATAACCCTGCTTTTTTTTTACTCATTTTCAAAATATCCAGTTGCCTTATTTTTTTTTCCTTGCAGTGCTTTTATTGTCTTGTTTTTTCACTCATGAGGATACTTTTTTCCTTATTTCTCCAGTACTAAGCTCTTGAGGATTCATGCCATTTGACATCCAAGAGCTGATTTCTTGTGACTGAAGATCTGCAACTCCTGAAATGATGAGGGCCTCCATTAATACACATACGGAGATTGATGTGACTTGATTTTCTGCATGAAGTAGGTGTTAAAGTACAGACTAGAGAATGCTTGGTTGTCTGGGACACAGGTTTGTCAAAGACAGCCATCAGAGAGGAGTGGTGCTGCCACATTGATGGTGCTGCCTAAATTTCTGTTGATTAAAAGGCAGCCAGTCCTGAGGAAACCACTATGCACTTGAGTACTTCACATGAAAGAGTATCAATAGGTGGTGCTGCCCATCATATGCAGAGTGTAGTTTTTAATTTTCCTTTATCTGTAACAGTAAGTTGCCTTTTAACAGTAGTCCACTTCTGTAAAACATGGAAGGTGAAGTCTCAAATCTCTTATCATTAAGAATCTTTTCTACAAGGCCTTGGTGTTTTGGAGGTATTTAAGCCATGTTAGTATTGAAAAAAAGTACTACAGGAAGCTGAAAGGTGGAAAATGCCACTATGAAACTGCATGAAGCAAAAGACTCCACATTTACCTTCACTGGTGACTTAGTCATCAGCTATTGGATCTGAAATGTGTTGTTGAAGTTTCAGCTCCTCTGTTTCCTAGTGACCAAGGTATAGTGTTTTAAAGGCCCCTACCTCTCCCCAGTTTGAAGGGAGGCATATGAATGGGAACAGTTCAACATAAGAGCTTATTCCCAAATAGTGCAACCCAGAAAGTGCCCTGTTCACTGAAAGCTGCTCAGAAAAAGGTGGTGGGGCTACTTGCAGTTAGGGCCATCCTGACAGTGACAGGCACCCAGAAAGGATGAACAGAGCAAGATGTTTGGGACAGAGATGCACTGTCTCTTCAAGTTTTCTCAGGAAAAAAGCTTTTTCATTGAGCCCTGATTTTTTCTCTCCCTGATTGACCAAATCTGTTGCCTTCTATGATGGAGTAACTATATCAGTGGACAAGGGAAGGGTTACAGGTGTTATTTATCTGGTCTTCTGTAAAGCCTTTTACACAGTCCCCCTCAACACCCTTCTCTCTAAATTAGAGTGAAGGATTTGATGGGTGGATTGTTAGGTGGATAAGGATTGGCTTGACATTTGTATCTGGAGTGTAGAGTCAATGGCTCAGAATCCCAGTCTACATCAGTGACAACTGGTGTCCCTCAGGGGCCTATACTGGGACCAGTGTGATTTAATATCTTCATTAATGTCACAAATAAGGGGGTCAAGTGAACCCTCAGCAAATTTGCAGATGACACCAAGATAAACGCATCTGATGCCATCCAGAGAGTCCAGGAAAATCTCTAGGGGGGAGCCCACGGTAATCTCATGAGGTTCAACAAGACCCAGTGCAAGGTGCTGCACCTGGATCAGAGCAATCCTGGTACCAACACAGGCCGGGGATGGACAGATCAGAGCAGCCCTGCCCAGAAGGACTTGGGGGTGCTGGTGGGTGAGATGCTGGACATGACCCAGCCATGGGCACTCCCAGCCCAGAGAGCCAAAGGTGTGCTGGGCTGCATCCAGAGCAGTGTGGGCAGCAGGGCAGGGAGGGGATTCTGCCCTCTGCTCTGCTCTGCTCTGCTCTGCTCTGCTCTGCTCTGCTCTGCTCTGCTCTGCTCTGCTCTGCTGAGACCCCACCTGCAGTGCTGCACCCAGCTCTGGGGTCCCAGCACAGCAAGGACATGGACCTGCTGGAGGGAGTCCAGAGGAGGGCAACAAGATGATCAGAGAGATGGAACACCCCTCCTATCAGGAAAGGCTGAGAAAATTGGATTTTTTCTGCCTGGAAAGGAGAAGACTTAGGGATGACCTAATTTTGACCTTCTAGTACCTGAAGGGAGCCTACAAAAAAGATGGAGATTTTTTTACAAGAGCATGCAGTGGCAGGACAAGGGGCATGGATTCAAACTAAAAGAGAGTAGGTTTAAATTAGATATTAGGAAGGAATTCTTTACAGTGAGGGTGGTGAGGCACTGGAATAGGTTGCCCAAAGTAGTTGTGGATGACCCATCCCTGGAATTGCTCGAGGCCAGGCTGGATGGAGCTCTGGGCAACCTGGTCTAGTGGAAGGTGTCTCTGCCCACAGAAGGGGGGTTGGAACTAGATGACGTTTAAGGTCCCTTACAACTCAGGACATTCTATGATTTTAGGATTATAGAATGTGATGTTTCTGATGCTGGGTGGTGACACCAACACTGCCACTACTCCAGCACAGCTCACAAAGCTCACAGCGGTGTGCATGAGGTTGGAGCAGGGACGCAGTGACCAAGAATCCCTCACTCAGAAACCCAAGTCAGGGTTGCTTCATATTATGGAGTAGCCAGCAGCAATTTTTTCTGTTTTCCTTGGAATGAAGTGAAACATTCCCACAATCCCCACTTTTTCCATAAACACAGCCCTACAGGATAGATACTCTCACCTGAGTCTGACCAATCCACCAAAGACATCCATCTGTTCAAGAGTCAGTCACAAAAACTGGGCTTCCAAAACCAAAAGAGGGAGGGTCTGAGGCATCCTGTGGTTTTCACACACTTCAGTCCAGGAGATTAACTGCAGAGCTGCTGAATAATCAAGACACTTGATTTTGGATGAATGACTGTGAGATGAAGAGTGAATAGTAATAATTTAGAGTGAAAGATTTCAGGAACGCAGCTGGATTAATTAGGTTTCACCATTAATTGAGCCCTGGAGAAGGAACAGTTTGCTCTTGTTAGTGCCAGGTATCACTCCCAGAAAACATAACAATCAGACCTTGCTCTCAAACCTAGGACACAGCTCTGGTCCTCTGCTGTTCTTGTGCTTTCCAGAGCTCTTCAAGGCTGACACTTCTTTTCTGGAACACCAAAAGCCTGGAAAAAATAAATCTGTATTTTTGTATCCTGGCCTTCACAGGGCAGGAGGACACCTAACTAAAAAGTCTGAAAGAGGGAAGGTATCAGTAAGTGTACTGCGGAAACTTACTCTGTGTGAAGGGGTAACCAACCTAGAGAAACCAAATCTTTGCTCATAGTAGTTCATGGTTTTTCAGCAACATGTATTCAAAACTTTCATTTCCATAAAACTGCACAAGACTTAGGAAGTTGTCCTGGTTTGAAAGACAGGTGTTTGCTAAGGAAAGCAGAAGCTTCCCTTTGGACTGAAAAAAAAAAATGTGATTCTTCTGATTATTATAATTTTGGAATTAAGAGAGCTCTCAGGCAAAGATATGGAGGTAGGAATAACAGTTCTTTACTAGTATATCTAACAAGACAAACAAGAACAACAACAGCTATGAAATTAGCCACAAACAGAACAGTAACTCAGTCCCAGTGTTTTTTGGCTGCAGGCACCTTTTCCCTGAGCTGCAGTTCCCGGTGCTGGGGGCGGGCGGATCCTGCAGAGCCGCAGGAGGGCTGGGGGTGATGGCAGCGCTGTCCCAGGGGGAGAGAGAGATGGAGAGAGAGCTCTCCACTCACGGTGTGGGTCCTGGTGCTCAGCAGAGTGCTGGATGGTGGTAGCTCACAGCGAGAAGACAGCCGGGCAGGGTCCGATGGTGGTTTCCCAACGCTGGGATGGGACAGAGAGGCAGGAGGCAGCGATCGTCCTTCTCGTCCGAACTCCGCGGGGGAAATGGGCCGAGGCCCAGCCTTCCGCTTCCTCTTCTGGCTGTTTGAATCTCGCGGGGTTCCCTCTTCTCTCTCTCTCCTCCCCCTTGTCACCAGGGCCCAGTAACAGGTATCTTAGCATGACAATGGGGAAAATTCCACAGAGGGAAAAGGGAGAGAACCAACCCCCAACATTATCCACCCCGAATTTTCCCCTACCATCATGCTAAATCAAATTAAAATCTTCAAATTATAGACATCCATACAGTTACAGATACAGGCACAGTATTGCAGGTAGTTCACCCTAAAACAAGGTCTCCTTGGGGTATGCATCGGGTCTTTCCATCCCTTTGCATGACCTACCAGGTACAACCTGGCCCTTGAGCAAAAACCACCCCACGAATTGGATTGTCTTTGCTGGAGGCAGGGTTCACCCAAACAGTTTTTTCTAGCATACCAATCACCTCTGAGGCAGCTTGAACTCCTTCATAAAGCAGCCAAGATCTCCTTCTCTGTTGGGGTGTAGTTGGCTTCAGACCCTCTGTAACTTCGGCTCCAGAATCCCAGAGGTCGGCCTCGGGTCTCACCAGGTACCTTCTGCCAAAGGCTCCAGGACAGGCCCTTGTTCCCGGCTGCAGAGTAGAGCACATTCTTCACCTCTGGTCCCGTCCTGACTGGGCCGAGGGCTACAGCATGAGCGATCTCCTGCTTAATCTGGGCAAAGGCTTGCTGCTGCTCAGGGCCCCAGTGGAATTCGTTCTTCTTCTGGGTGACCAGGTAGAGAGGGCTCACGATCTGGCTGTACTCAGGAATGTGCATTCTCCAAAAGCCTATGGCACCTAGGAAAACTTGTGTTTCCTTCTTGTTGGTTGGTGGAGACATCGTGGTGATTGTATTGATGACCTCAGTGGGGATTTGGCACCTCCCATGTTGCCACTTTACTCCCAGGAACTGGATCTCTCGGGCAGGACCTTTGACTTTGCTCCCCTTGATGGCGAAACCGGCTCCCAGCAGAATCTGGATGATCTTCTCTCCTTTCTCAAATACTTCCATTGCCGTGTTCTCCCACACAATGATGTCATCAATGTATTGCAGATGTTCTGGAGCTTCACCCTTTTCCAGTGCAGCCTGGATCAGTCCATGGCAGATGGTGGGGCTGTGTTTCCACCCCTGGGGCAGTCGGTTCCAGGTGTACTGCACGCCCCTCCAGGTGAAAGCAAACTGAGGCCTGCACTCTGCTGCCAGAGGAATGGAGAAAAATGCATTGGCAATGTCAATGGTGGTGTACCACTTTGCTGCCTTGGACTCCAGCTCGTACTGGAGTTCCAGCATGTCCGGCACGGCAGCGCTCAGCGGTGGAGTCACTTCATTCAATGCACGATAGTCCACAGTCAATCTCCATTCTCCGTCAGACTTATGCACAGGCCAGATGGGGCTGTTGAAGGGTGAGTGGGTTTTGCTGACCACCCCTTGGCCCTCCAGCTCACGGATCATCTTGTGGATGGGGATCACGGCATCTTGATTTGTCCTGTACTGCCGGTGGTGCACTGTCAAGGTGGCAATTGGCACTTGCTGCTCCTTCACCTTCAGGAGTCCCACTGCAGATGGGTTCTCTGACAGTCCAAGCAAGGTGTTCAATTGCTTAATGTTTTCTGCCTCTACAGCATCTATTCCAAAAGCCCACCTGAGTCCCTTTGGGTCTTTGTAATAGCCATTCCTGAGGAAGTCTATGCCTAGAATACACGGTGCCTCTGGGCCAGTCACAATTGGATGCTTCTGCCACTCCTTCCCAGTCAGGCTCACCTCAGCCTCCACCAAAGTCAATTCCTGTGATCCCCCTGTCACCCCAGCAATAGAAACAGGCTCCTCCCCCACATGTTCTGATGGTATTAGGGTGCACTGTGAACCAGTATCAACTAATGCCCTATGTTTTTGTGGCTCTGATGTGCCAGGCCATCAGATCCACACCGTCCAAAAGACCCAGTTTTCCCGTGCCTCTCCCTGGCTAGAGGCAGGGCCCCTCTAGCACTGGTTATTATTTCCTTCCTGGGCATACATGTTGGAGGTTCCCTCAAGGGGATCTGACAAATCATCCTTCCTTTTGTAATACCCTGCATCTTGGTTATGGGAAGTTGAGGCTACCTTCACTTTAGTGGAGCTCCTTTGGTTAGTGTTTCCCTCCCTGAGTTGACGCACCCGCGCTGCCAGGGCAGAAGTGGGTTTCCCATCCCACCTCCTCATGTCTTCCCCATGGTCACACAGAAAGAACCACAGGTCAGCTCGTGAGGTGTATCCTCTCTCCTTAGCTGGGGGTCGTTGGGCTCTAACTCTGGGATCTGTGACTCGCACTGGTGCTGCACTGACCTTCCTCATCTCCTCCCTCACCCCTCTTATCTCCTCCTTGAACTCCTCTCTGAGTTCCCTAATCACGGCAGAGACCTGAGCCTGCATTGGGCCATTCATTATACTCTCAAAATTTCTGAGCCTATTGGCAACAGAACCCACTGTCTCGTGGTTGGTGTCAGCATTAATGGCTGCAATGAATGTGGTGTATTGAGATGGCCCCAGGTGTGCCAGATTCCACAACATCTGCCCTGTGCACCTGACCTTGTCGGGGTCATTGTCATGTTGTCCACCCCTCCCAAAGAGTATCTCCAGTACTGCCACTTCTCTCAGCTGTTGGATCCCCTCCTCAGCGGTTTTCCAGCGCATTCTATGGTGGTGCTCCTGCATTCTCTCTCTATGGACAAACCTCTCTCTTACACTCATTAAAAGCCGCTCCCAGAGGGAAAGGGGGCCCGGTTCCCTTACGAATATGTGATCCACACCTGAGTCCTGGGTCAGGGGTCCCAAATTCCTTGCCTCAGTACCATCCAGCTGCACACCTGTACCCATAAGGTCCCAGACCCGCAGTAACCACGTTGTAAAAGCCTCACGGCCCCTTCGTACAACGTCTTTACACAGATTACGGAGACTCTCGTATGACAGGGACTCTGTGACGATCTCAACCTCTGGCTCCCCTGCTGGTTGTGAGGGCCCTGCTTTCTGATCCTTATTATCCAGGTGCTTTGTTTTCACCTTAGACTTTCTAGTTTCCACAGGGGCAACTACTGCTGGCTGTGAGTGCCCTTGCAGTTCAGCTGGAACCTGGCGAGATGTAACATCTGTGGGTTCCACTGCTGCACCATCAGGTTCTCCCTCTTTAAGGCAGAGGGGAGAGTTTCTCAAGAGCTGGGGAAAGGTACTCCTTCAGCATCTGGCCCATGTCCTTCACTAGAAACCCCACCCACTCTGGATGGTTCCTTTCTGAGGTGAGCTCTGGGACAGAGTCAGGCTCAGGGGCAACATCCTTAACCTCTGGGGCAGAATCTTTAGTCTCTGGGTCAGGGGCAGGGTAAGGGTCAGGCTCTGGGGCAGAATCCTTACTCTCTGGGGCAGAGCCAGGCTCTGGGGCAGAATCCCTATTTCTTGGGGGACATATCAGGGTTGTCATCCAAGTCAATCTCCCCTCATCTCGGAATGTTAAATAGAACAGGTTTACAAGGCCTATTAGCAATGTCAGCCACTGTATGATATCATTACTGCTTAGAAGAGATTTGAACCCCTCAAAAGCTGGTGGAGCAGACCCAAAAAACTGTGTAAGGGGTTGGGACAAAATTTTTCCTGATGTCATATCCTCACAGTATGTGCCATTATTAATGTAACCCCAAAAACATAGAATGTGATAGCCCTGAATCCATGTAGCCACGTTCCAGAGGAAGTTAAAAATCCATGAATTTCTCATGTTATCAGCCCACAAAAGGAACTGGATAATAGTTACAGCAGCCTGAGTTATAGGACCCATGTTCAAGTAAGGGATTGCAAATGGGAGAGATAAAGCTGTGGCCACATGGAGCCCAAACCACGGTAAGCTGGACAACATGATGCCACCTAACACAAAACTGAGGTAACTCAAGAACTGTTATTCCTTTTTCACCCTTTTCTCTCAATGCCCTTGGGCCCCACATTGGGCGCCAAAATCTGTCCTGGTTTGAAAGACAGGTGTTTGCTAAGGAAAGCAGAAGCTTCCCTTTGGACTGAAAAAAAAATGTGATTCTTCCGATTATTATAATTTTGGAATTAGGAGAGCTCTCAGGCAAAGACATGGGGGTAGGAATAAAAGTTCTTTACTAGTATATCTAACAAGACAAACAAGAACAACAACAGCTATGAAATTAGCCACAAACAGAACAGTAACTCAGTCCCAGTGTTTTTTGGCTGCAGGCACCTTTTCCCTGAGCTGCAGTTCCCGGTGCTGGGGGCGGGCAGGTCCCGCAGAGCCGCAGGAGGGCTGGGGGTGATGGCAGAGCTGTCCCAGGGGGAGAGAGAGATGGAGAGAGAGCCCTCCGCTCACGGTGTGGGTCCTGGTGCTCAGCAGAGTGCTGGATGGTGGTAGCTCACAGCGAGAAGGCAGCAGGGCAGGGTCCAATGGTGGTTTCCCAACGCTGGGATGGGACAGAGAGGCAGGAGGTGGCGATCGTCCTTCTCGTCCGAACTCCGCGGGGGGAAATGGGCCGAGGCCCAGCCTTCCGCTTCCTCTTCTGGCTGTTTGAATCTCGCGGGGTTCCCTCTTCTCTCTCTCTCCTCCCCCTTGTCACCAGGGCCCAGTAACAGGTATCTTAGCATGACAATGGGGAAAATTCCACAGAGGGAAAAGGGAGAGAACCAACCCCCAACAGAAGTTTAACCAGGATGTTAAAAGATCTCTTCAGAAAGAAGACAACATAATAACTCTTTGCCAACTCTTTGAATGCATTTATTCGTGTTTGGATTTGTGTAAGGAAGTCTCATGCTATAAATTTTTATTAAAAACATGTCATTAGAAATAAATAGCACATTTATAGTCATAAGTAAAACAGTAGTTTTTACACACACTAATGTTGGTCTTCCTCTTACAAAACTGGAATTGTAGTTCACCATCTTTTTTTTGTTTGCTTATACTTGATATAAAAGGATAAAGCTGCTGCATGAAGTTTGTATTTATTGTAGGTTTCATATATCCCCAGACTAGGGTTTTTGTCTATTTTCCTCATAATATTTATACAGGAAATACACCCTTCTATTCTTGCTATTGATTTTTGATATGGTAAATGAGCTTAAACATCACAGAAAGAATATAATGATAATAACAAAGATTAATATATGTTGCTTTTTCCTGCTTGCTGATGGGAATGACTGATTTGTATGAAAAAAGAATTATGCTTATAGAAAGGCTTGACACCACCAGCTAGTTAAAGGAAAAAAATACATTATTATAGAACTTGATTTTCATTAGCTATGTGAAGATGTGTGTCCTGGTTTCTCAGATACTAGGAAAGCAGAATTCCTCAATGCTGTTCTCCTTTCTTGTTTCTGTTTCCTGCAGATCCAGCTGATGGTACTCAAATGTCACACGGTTGATGTGCTTGCCACTGGAAACCATTCGCAGCACAGTGTTGTCACAGCCAATCTTCATTTGGGCTATTTAGTGAAAAGAGATATGAAGGATCTTATATCTTATATAAAGATACCTTTATATAAGAGAAATTGAGGGGAAAGTGATATATATAATGATGGGAATTATGAAGCACTGATACATGCATATATTTCAGAAATAAAACAATTCATGTGTCATAATGACCTGCTGGAAGCAATAGTGCTGATTAACTTTTGTGTTTGTTAGTTTTGCTTTACAATGCTTGGGTATTTAATCAAGTATTCTTCCCTCATGCAAATGCTACTCCATGTCTATGTGCTACTGTTAGATAACTATGAGTGATGGGTAAGGATATTGGCACTATATCCTGGAGACAGCCAAAATTAGCAACACTGAAATGTTTCCCATTAGAGGGATGAGTGGGTTTGTGTGTTAGGACATTCTTCACAAGAACAAAGGCATGTGAGAGTCCCATCAAGACAAACTCAAATGGTAGTGCCCAGCATGTGGTCTCGCTCTACAGGAAATGGAGCGTGTCACTAACTGCTGCTTTAGGCAAGCCATCTGAGTGGAGGCTTGGCAAAGCCTTTTTGTTTGGGGAACTTGGGGGAAGTTTCCTCACTTGAGGAGAAATCTGGTGTGTCACTGGGAGAGCAGGAGCTGCTGAGATGGATTTTCACGTCCTTCACACCATCAGGAAAACACATTTTAATCTCATTCCAGTGCTCTGTATTATCATTCAACAGTAGTGCTTAACAATTACATCTCTGAACAGTGCCTGGACTGTTAAGTTGTGGTGTGATGAAAAGCAAGGGAGACCACAAGGGCCAGGCACGTTCCTGCTCTGCAACTCTCTGGAAATGCTGCTTCTTCAGAGCCCTATTGCTACTCCTGAGGTATGACAGCTGTGTCACAAGGGTTAGTCTGTCATATCACTGCCACAGTTTGCAGTCTGCCACTGAATATTAGGGGAAAAGGAAGTTCTTATTTTTATGGGGAGAAAGAAGTTACTGGACTGGTGTGATGGCAAAACAGGTTCAGAGCCCCAGCAGGTCAAAGTAGAGAATGGGAACTCTGAGGCTTTTGGGGTATGTGTTACACCTGCAGCAGAAAATGCCTTGGAAACACTAAGTAAATGAGAGAAAAGCTCTTTAAATAATAATGTAACAATCTGCCTTTGTTCATTGTGAATTTCCAGACCTTTTTATGTGCAGACCTTCTAATATTTATTTTTGTCATAGGAAAAGAATTTTTAAAATATGTCTAATTCAGCCTTGTCATAATGATTACTAAAGGGGCAAATTAAGGTGATCATGGGTGTACTGTAACACACAGCCAAACCACAGGCTTGAATAGCTTTTACTCTCACGTTCTGCTAAATGTGAAGTTCACCAGTCTAGCAGGAAGTCCAGATGTGTGTGCACGTCTCTCCATGTCTTATTATAGTCAACTATTTTACTGTAATTGAAAGAAGATCTTACCAGACCCATGAAAGGAGTGACAGAGGTCAGCTAGTGGAAACATCTTGGATGGGTCTAAGCCAGCTCCTCCAAGAAGCTCTATAAAATCTCCCACTCCTGCACAGCCTGCAGATGGTTTCTTAAAAAGGTAGAGGCCAAAAGTTATTTACCATTCATCTTCAAAATATAGCAGTTCTGCAGGCATTACTGAAGCTTACAATAGGTGTTAGAAATCCCCTGTGCTTAAAGCTGTGCAAAATCAGTTTCTTATCCTGAGCAGTATTACCCTGATTTGACATTAGAAAGTTAATTTTCTTAAGAGGTTCCAAAGAAATACCTAAGTACACGCTGAAAATTACTGACAAGTAGAAAAGGTGTTGATTCAACTGCTTTTAATGCAGATAAGCAGTCTGGTTCTGGATGCTCAGATATGTAATCAAATTATTACAAGCATGGGCAATATGTATGCCTACACTCAGCTGGCAGGCAGGAACTTCAGTTCCTCTATATTATACTTATTCCTAAAAAATGCTAAAATGCTAAAATTGTGGCAGGTAGAAATCAACAAAAAGAGTAAGTTTTTTTCTGAAAACAATGGCTTAATCTATATTAAACCCACAATTTTCCTGAAATTAATGGTGTTTGCCAAAAATATCTTGCATGGACACCTTGAGCACCTTTGGGCTGTCACCCCTATGCTGCTGTTCAAGTGCCAGGTTTCTTTACCTTCCTTTGCTGTTGCCCTTTTCCACTGAATAAATCAACTAATTCATTTGCCCATCGCTCAAAGTCTGGCTTGCTCAGACACTAGCAATCTCCTTGAAGAACTCAGGATGTCAGACTCACTGGCAGGAGAAAACAAATTTCCTTGCTCTATTCTTCTGAAGATTTTTGATTTTTGGCACCTTCTTACACTTCTCAGGCACAGGTACCACCAACAGCTCCTGTTGTCTTCTGTCTATCACCAAGCACCAAATACCCCAGATCAGAGCAGAGGATGCCCAGTGTATGGACCAGGCAATCAGTTGTGAGCATGTTTGTATTCTGTCTGTGATGATACCTTGCTATTAATGGCTCCTTTCTCTCTTCAGAGTGTTTGCTGCTTGCATTAAGTTAAATATGGACAGACAGCTCTTGGAGAGAGTGCTCCTTTCTTTAATATGAAATCCTTACCCTTTGTTATGGCAAGCAATGGTTACATGCATTAATGGTACTTTGCACAATTTGGCTGCCATTGCAACATTACAGAGATAATAGCAACAGAGATAGCCCCAGCTCTCCTCTCTGGGAGAAACTAGAGCCCTCAGTGAGCACACAAGAGGTCCAGAGCATCAATGCCTTAGCAGCCAGTGCCACAGCCTACCCCTGCTTCACCCCTTCCCTTTTCTGTACCCAGAAAACTTGCACATGCTAATATTTGATTAGGAAATGAAGATCTCACCTTTAAAAAGAGACCATTTAAATGTCCCAGGATAAGATCAGATATTTTTATCACCACTGGGTAGATTATGGAGAAGCTGCAGTTTCTGTGCTGGTGAGGAATGACCATGGTAAACCTTCCTGAGGGGGTCTGAGAGATGACATTGCAAGCTGGGACACAGGAGAAGGTACGAGAGTTACTTGTCCAGTCATCAATGCATGCAGCAAAACTACATAATTACAGTAGCAAAAAAAAGCAGAGATCATTTAATTACTGTGAGTTACAACCAGTTGCTGAAAAAAATATGTGTGTGGCATTTTCTGAGGTTCCTACATTGTGTTGTTCCTTAAAATTTCCTTCCCCATTGTTTACTATGTAGCATGAGGTCTGGCAGAACCTGAGGGTGAAGCAGTCAATAGAAGAGCTCACACCTGAAATCTGTACATCAGGGGCTCATGCTGTCAAGGGCTCATGCAGTTTGTCAGTTTGAAGGAGGCTAAACAGGGGTGGAGCAAGGGATTGTGTTTAGTTCTGACAGCTTTGATATTGCCAGCAACCCCCTAAATCCTATTCTGCTCCTCTCCTTACACTGTAAAATATCTCATTGAAATGAGAGCTTGATTTTATATTTTAAGTTCAAACTTTAGAGTTCAGGTAAAGGATAACTTACTAACTATATGAGTAAGATTTGAAGTCCTCTAGTTGCTTTAGCAGGATAGTGAAAAACACCAGCCAGCTGCAGCAGTTGAACACAGCAATCACATCCATGGGCATGAAGCCACACCAGAGGGGGGACTCAGCTTGCAGCCCCAAATCTGAATAACTTGGAGTAAAGACATAGCAGACATGCTTTCACAGTTTGGGCTTTTTTGGTACTATTTTGTTTGGTTGGTTCTTTTTTTTTTTGTTTGTTTGTTTGTTCTGTTTTGATGTTGTTGTTGGTTTTGTTGTGTCACAGTGAGTAGTTAGGCAGATAAATCAGACAGGCCTGAGCAGTATTTATTAAATATCCTGTCCTCTCTGGAAAAAACAAATTAAGTAAGGTACTCAACAGGTTGTCCAGTTGAGTTGAAGGTATCCCATTGCTGGAGGAGTTCAACACAAGGTTGGATGAGGCCCTGGACAACCTGGTCTAGTGTGTGGCATTCCTGGCCATGGTGGGGGTGGAGGGTTGAAATGACATGATCTTCATGACCTCTTTCAACCCAAGCCATTCTATGATTCTGTGAGTATTTGTGCCTTGCCAGCTCAGAGGAAAGAACTTGCAGATAGATCACTGTGATATATATCTCTCATAACTACCACACAACTATTCAATGCACTCATTTTACTGTTGATCTTTATAAAATATTTTTCCTTATCGTTCATCCAGATCTAGAAAATGCTGAGATTGAAGCTGCTAAATTAGTACTGTTTGTTCTAGCTAAATGTGTTGGAACATGCCAATATTAGATTGGGAGGGATCTTATTTGTAAGAAAGAGCCTTATGGTCTTGCATATTGCAGCCTGTATGATCTCTTGAGCTCCCTTTTTTCTTGAGACACACTCTGAGCCCGAACCAAGCCTGCAGCATGCAGGTGAGCATGGGTCCACCTGCCTTACTGCAGCCATGTCAGTGAAGATAACCACAGTGAGAAAAATTCTTGCTTCCAGCCCCAAATTCAAGCCCCTTTGGTGGTATGAAATGCAGACTTACGGAAGAGGTTGCTGTTTTTCTTGACTGTGACAGTAAATCCATTGCCTGCTTGCTGAATCCTGAAGAAAATCATTGCTACGTTCTGTGACGATCTGATGCTCCTCTGAATATTTCCACTTTCACAGAAGTCTACATATCTTTGAGAAGTGGTGAGTGGATGGTCCAAGGAACTGGGAAATTTCTCTCCCTTGAGTATCCATCCATCAAACACCTACAGAGGTTCAATAATATAAAACAAGGTTTTGCTTTTTGCTCTGTTAGCAGAGAACAGAAACATGAAATATAACAGACACTCTTTTCTTTTGACACCATATACACTTGTTCAAAGCCACAAACTGAAAATAAAAATACTTTGTATTTTTTGATTTCTTAACATTTAATTAACTATTCATGCTTCAACTGATGTTTAAGAAAGGGATATTTTTAATAAAGCTTTTAAAGTTTTTTTAAAATCTCCTTCAGGTAACAACTTTTGGTGGGGTTTTGTTTGTTTGTTTGAGGGAAGTATCTCTTTTTGCTTCAGTATCATCATGTTCTTGTGGTTTCTTTGCAATTTCAGTGTTACTGTGAGTTTTTGACCAGTTTGATTTGGGAGCCACAAAAAAATATAAGTAACCTTTTCATTATGGCCATTATGTTGATTGATCTGCCTGTAATTTTCCACCATCCATGCTTGTCATTAATGGTCCCAGTGGCCTTCCAGAGATACTGGAATACAAAAAACTTTGGGGACAAATTATTGGCAGAGGTATTGCTCTCTCTAGTGTCAGCTCTTTCACCTCATCCTAACCACTAGAAAGCAAAACAAGTCCTGCATTATTTGTCTGGACCTTAAGCATCAGCTTCTACAAATCTTTCCTTCATAACCCCTTCATAACCTTCTTTCCCTCACCATCTTCAGGGATATGTGTCAGAAGTAGAAATTTGCATTAGTTCTGGCATAGATACGCAGTTGCCTGCCTTGCTGTTTCAGTTCCCTCCTAGCTGCTCTGACATAGTAATTCCTTAAACACTTCAGTCAATGCTCCCAAAATTCAAGGACCAGGTTCAGCCATTGCTTCAGTCAATAATTCTGATGTATGTGGGACTTCCTGATTAAAAAAACCATCAGGATCTGTCTCTGGATTTGCCAGAACTGTAGGTTTCTGAAATAATGAGATGCAGGTGCTCAAATTCCATGACAAAAAGCCTGCCTGTATATATAATCAATATAACAGATAAGTTTGGGACACCATAACTAAAGAAAGGAGATCTCAATAAAGCATAAAAGATATCTTGATATATTTTTCTAGCCTCCATGAGTGACCATAAGTGCAGGTACAAAGGCCATAGACCCACAAGAGACTGAAATCAGCCTCCCTTGTAGCCACGTGGGGAGAGATCTCAGCCAAGATATGAAATGGAAGGACAGAATTCTTTGGGGTAAAGGGAACAGGAGACAAGAAAAGGGCTAAAGGACAGCTTTCCTCCTTCTCCCTGTCCCTGGACCTCAGCTTGCCCCTAAGGGATGCGGTCTGTTCTGTGCCTTGCCAGTTCAGCACAAAGGGCAAAGTGCAAGGCAAGGGGAGCCAGGAACCATTAAGCCTCGTCTTCTGTCCTTGACCGAGCTCAAATCTTGGTGAATGCTCCTGCCTACCAGAGAAATGTGCTGGTAAAGTTTTTTTAACACTGGAATATAAATGGCTCTAAGTCACAAGCCTCTTTCTGTGCAGAAGCAATGTCCTGAAAAATTCTAGCAGGGACATGTTAAAGAAAGCCTGCAATGATCCCCTCAATATTAAACTGATGCCAAGTGACCTGTGAGCAGAGGTCGCAGAGCAATAACACCGATCCAGGGATCTATCTGTATCATTATCTGCAGGGCCCATGTGATTCATAGTGCAATGAGTAAATCCTACTGACCAAATTTTCGGCCATCCCCCCTGGTATCGACACTCCATAGAGGTGCTTCTGGAAAAGTTCAGAAGAGCCAGTACGGTAGCCTGGGGAGGGATCCTCGTCCTGCATCTGGCTTTGCTTTAGAGGAGTGGTGATCGAGGGGACGCGTACTCAGAGTGCCGCAGGGAGGAGAAAGCCACCCCAGAGGCGGCTGCTTTGAGAAAGCCTGCTTTGTACACACAAACACGCAGATGTGCGCCCGGCTCGCCTGCCCCTTGCACACGCAGCAAACACTTCACAAGTCAGAGGAGAGCAGAGACTTGCAGCCTCTTACCTTCAGGAAATCCCCGCCTTGGCAGTCGATGTTTACAAAGTCGTAGTGTATTGTGATGAGCTCCTCGGGCTCCCCGATGAAGAAGGTTGCGCAGTGCAGCTGTGGTTGGTCTGCGGTGAAGGTGAACTGCCCCTCTATACTCAGCATGTCAATGCACCCTGGAGAAGCAGGGACAAAGGGCTGCTGCCTCCGCCTGCTCTGCAGGGAGACTGAGAGGCAGCTCCCGCTGTGCAGGGAAGGAGGGGGACAGGAGAGAGCCCCCAGCGCTGGGATACGGCTGGCAGCGAGGACAGGGAGAGCCAGCTGGAGCAATTAGGAGCCTGCTGAGCACCAGAGGAAAAACAGTAACTCGCAGGTGTGAGCACAAGCGTGTGATGGGAGGATTAGCGGGGATGGTCTGTCAATGCAACCCTGAGCAGAAAATTCTGCGTGTAAATAGGCACAAGTGCACAAATATTCTGTTCTTTCAGATTTCTCTCCAGTCACAGCTGCTACACCTGCCCCACCCCTTGGCAATGTGACCCTGTCTAGGGACATGGGTGGGGAGTCCCCATCCTACTCCAGTTAGTCGGGACCATCAACTATGAACCCCAACCCTCTGCTTCAAGGGCTTTTTTCACCCACAGGTTTCTGCTTAATAAATGCTTTCTCCTTCTCCCTAGTCTTGCAAAAAGCTCCTGTAGCTCTGTCATTCCCCATTAGTCCTTTCTCCTCCCTGAGGTATCCCAGGATTCTCCCACCTGCCGGTAGTCCCTACCAGAGCACCAAAAGAAACTCACGGAGCGACCGCCGGTAGATCTGTCCTGCAGACAGCTCTCGCTTCAGATCCTCACTGAGCAGGAGGAAGGGGTCATCTTCACCAGCATCCCTCACCTGGTGAAAGATGGAGGGCAAAAAGAGTCTGGGGCAAAGTGAAATGCAGCCCTCTCCCTGCACCTCTCAAGAGCAGGCACAGCACATTACATCCCTCCTCCAAGAAACAGTGCAGCTGGAAGAGCTCAGGCGGAAAGCTGCCAACCTGCAGTAGAGGGGAAATAAAACTCTGGCATCTAAGAGGTGAGCCCAGCAGCTGAGTGCACTGAGAGTCTCTTAAATCCTCAGCGAACTTGCTGAGCATAAATGAGTAAAGGGGTTGTACAGAATACACGGGACTGTTGCATTAATGTAACCCAGGTGTAAGTTTAATGCAGGAGAAGTGGGAATAGGAAGGGGAAAGAGAATAAAGCACAATGCTTGAAAGCTGAGAGTACAAGTTAGAAGATAGCAGCTAAAAGCACAGTGAGATGTTTAATCATCAGCCCTATTGCTCACCTCTAGGTATCTTGTTTCTCCCTTGGAGGCTGCCAGGAAGATGAGAATGAGGTGGCATTGAAACTGGAAAGCAGACGGCATGCTGACACCTCCTCTGTCGGCCGTCCTGCTGTGGCCAAGTTTCTCCGGGTCTGTGCCGGTATGCAGAAGCTGCTGGGGTGTCTTGGAGCGACTCTTTTTATAGAGCTGTTGGGAGGGGAGGCACTTGGTCCCCGTACTGATAGGGTAACCCATGGTAACTGAATTCCTCTCGCAGTGACACAGTACGTGGGCATGACAAGGGTCCAAATTACAGCCACAAATTTTCAAGATGATTGAACTCCCCTCTCTGGCAGATGTCTTTCCTCCTTATCTGTCTGGTGGAATAGCTGAAAACCTCTGGGGAAGAGAGCCCATCCCAGTGCATATGGGGCAGTCATGCACTGTGTTTATTTCCAGTTGCTCCAAAGTGAGCAATGAGGAGCATCCCTCTCTCCTCCCAGGGCAGCCCTGGGGTATTTCGGACCTGCAGGGCTTCCTGCCTACCTTCTGCTGCTCTGTGACACTCAACTCACTGCCGTGCCTGTGCCTGTGTCGGGTGCTTCCTGCTGGCCAGGCCTGGGTGGGCACCCCTGCATCCCAGGCAGGTTTGCAGCATGTGCCACCATCCCTCCAGGGCTCTGCAGCAAGCGCACAGGCAAAACCAGACAGCTCTTTCCACCAAAAACAGCTTTCATACAGAAATTACAAAAATCTAGGCTTCCCAAGGGCATATTTGTCACAGAACTCCTGACACTGCTTCAGCCTTGATCTTCAATGAAACCTGAGAAGATCTTCAAAAGCAGAGCCAGTGAGTGAAAATTTGTATAGCTTAAATCCATTGAAGTTCCTTGGGAATTACAAGCTTTGTTGGAAAACTGCAGGGTTTAGCCCCAGTTTGCATTAGAGGATGGCTGGAACATTAATCAGGAAGGTGAAACGTGCCTTGGAGACCATGAGGACCAGAAGGGGCTGCAGAGGAGCCCAGCCTTACTTGCTATTCTTTTGCCCACTCTCCAAAGAGATTGATAAGGTCAAAATTATGGCTTGACCACCTTCCAATCCCTCCCTTAGAGGCATTTTGCAAGATCCAATCCCAGATTATGGCTGCAGTGTCCAGTTTGTCCAGCCCATACCTCAGATGCTGAGTGTTGGGGAATACTGAGTGCAGGGCACTTTGTGTGCAGCTGCAGTGAGAGCTAGAGATTGAGCTCTGTGGGGCAGGAGTCTGAGCCCAAAGGAAGAGGCTGTGCACTACCGACCTTTTGAATTCCAGAAGGCCCAGTGACCTGTGGCACCAGCCAGGTGACTGGACACTTGGAGATGCAGCAAGAGTCAAGGACTCAGCTGGAACATCACAGACCTTCACATACATAGACTGTGAGGGTCTAAACCCAAGAGTTCCTTTGTTCAGGGTCCCTCTCTGGAGGCACCAGCTCAAGGTTTCTATTCTGTTCCTGTACCATTATAAAATTACTTAAAGGAGACAAAGGTCTGAGGCTCTGCTGTGGGAAAACTAGATTTGAACTGGATTTGAGGGAAGCTGGTCTGCCTGAGTATTGGATGTGTAGAGAGTTGAGTGGGGACTTGTTGGCTCACTGGAGCTGCCCACAGTGAAGGGGCTTGGATCCCAGCAGTTAAAGTCTCTGGTGGTGGGAGTATGACTGCCTGAGTGCCTTCTGAATGATCAGGCTGGGACATTAACTTGCTGTGAGTCCTTGAAGATCTTCAGTGAAGAACAGCGTGTTTGATTGTGTGTGAACTTGTTACTGAAAATTTCAGATTTCAGAATTCAACTCCAAAAATGATTGAAGGACACACAGCACTGTAGCTAAAATATTATGACTTTGTTAAACCAGATGAGGTGAGATATTCAGAATGAAACATATCAGCAGTGATGTCACCATAGTTTAAACTCTTGGCAATGAATAGCTGAGATCTGGGCTTAGCACAGCTTTCACCTGTGGAGGTGCCCAGAAAAGCAGGAAGCCCCAGAGTCTGGAGGATATCCGGGCAGATAAAGTGAGGGGATTATCCTTCTCCAATAAACAAGGTGGTGGGAGGGACAACAGGTGCCACCTCCATATCTGCTGTAATTTATTGCCCACACAAGGCCTATGGTGACTTTGAAATTCCTATGCAACACCTTGGAGTTTGTTTTGAGTGTACAAATATTCACCATAACATTGGTGCAAAAGCTGAACTCTGATATCCTTTGCTGTTGATGTGGAACTTAATTTTAAGGCAGGTGCTAAGTTGTTTTTTTTTCCTCCCACTTTTCAATGGGGCTCTGGGCTCAACAGCTGATGAAGCATGATGACATCCTGATCAGCCTAATCACAAAGCCTCCCAATGTCTGGGGTAACTCTCTGTGTCTTCAAACACAGGTTTGCCCTCAGCCCCCAGCCTCACATGCTTTCCTTTGTGCAGCTTTAATTAATGCTTGGGGAAGGCAAGTATTTGGGATGGAATAGGGAATCACACACAAAGAAATGCAGCTGCTTCTGCTGGCTGGGGCTCTGCTGCCTCAGGTGGAGCTCAGGCAGATAGATCCCCAAAAGGAGCCACTCGAGGGGGAAACAGGGGGTTGATCTCCCAGCTCTGCCTCCCAGCTGCCAGAGGGTGAGAGAGGACATGAGGCCATCTTCTCACTCAACTCTGCTGCCTCCTCAGGGTACTGCAGGTCCCCTTCCCCTCTGCTCTCACTTTGCCTGTAGCAGCATTGCTTTTGTTAAAAGTCAAAAACTGAGATTTTTTCAGGAGATGAGAATATGAGTAATGAAGCAAAGAAAAAAATCACTTTGAACTGGGTTCAAAACACCCCTGCAGCATTTCAGAAGGGAAAAGCACCTTCAATGTGATACAAACCCTTGGTGAATGAGGAGAGTGTAATATTGCTTTCATGGAGTTGAGTCATGATAGCACTCTGAAGGACAAATTTTTTTGTTATCATCAGATTGTTTAACATAGTAAAATGCATTCCCAGTGACACCCAGCCAGAGGCTAACTAATCCAGTTGATTGGCACCTTGATCTAATAACAACTGTAACTTACCCTGGGAGAAATGATAGAAAGCCATGGTGCTGATGAGTGTCTGGGCTGAGTGCAGGGCTCACTCACTCTGGTCTGCTGCAGCTCAGGACAGTATTGTTGAGCCACCCCAGCCTTTGCAGAACCTTGAGCTGTTAAAGCAGTGCTCATGCGTGGGCTTTACAAGAATGTGCTTTGGAGGACCTGCCTTTCCCTCTTTTTGGAGCTTGTAGGTATTTTGTCAACTATTATAGAGAAGAAAAAATCCCAGCTGTAGTAAGAAGTGGAGAAAATAAAGGTAAAGACAATAGGGAAACAAACTCCATTTACCCTCCCATACGGTGATCAAATCATGCTCTGTCCTATAATACAGATGGTAAATGCAGCTTCCTCTCCTGTTGTTTTACTACTACTTTTTTTTGTTTTTGTTTGTTTGTTTGTTTGTTTGTTTGTTTGTTTGGGGGTTTTTTTTATATGGAAGAATACACATGCAGTACTCAGTAGTGAAATTTCTTAACAACAAATTCTTGAGCTACAGACAATCCTCAGGGATCCCTTCCTGTGGCAAAGAGAGGCCAGGTGTTATGAACCCTTTCTGCTCTCAAAAAGGGTCTTGTGGGTGCCCAGCTCATTAATACATCTCTTCTTATGCCTCAGCTGGAGCCTGACTTCTTGCAACAAGCAGCTCGAGCAGACCAAACCTCTCTCTAGCATCAGGATCTTAAACATGAGTTAGTATTTCCTGTATAGACACAATCCCAAGCAAACTCCGCACCATAGGGATCAGCCTGGCTGCGGCATGTCTCATGGGGGCTCCTCTGCTTGTCTATGACTGGTGGCTTCTTGAACTGAGAGGAGCAGCAGTGAGACTGCAGTGCAACTGTTCCAGTGAACAGGAGCATCCTGCCTCGGGCACTCTGTCCTCAGCTGTTCATGCTGATTTCTCACTACTGCTCAGTGCTGGCTGAAGAGATGCCATGTGGGGTCATACACAGTGTGAGACATCTGACAGGACCTTAAACTTCTTATCACGCCAGCTGGTAAACATTGTTCTGAGCTACATTTATTTCCCTTATGCTCTTTCTCACTCTGAGAATTCATTCAGGGGTTAGCTTTTAATTTCCTTCACAGCGTCTGGGAGACATAGTACTAGTCATTCCTGTCTTTTTATCATGTGGCTGCAGGTCTCATACCATTATCAGTGTCTTTGAAGAGTAGGATACTGCTACACATCACTTCTAGTTTATTGTACATGTTCAACTGTTCATGAATCCTTCAGTATATTGCTTCTAAACAGTTGGATCAATCAGCCCAGGTTAAGGTGAGAAAGGAATCTAGTGTATTTATAGTGCCACAAATGCTACAGTGAAGGCTAAATTTTTTGTCCCATCTTTCCTAAATCACAATCAGACACTGCTTTGAAATAATAGCACAGAAAAGAAACCAAAGGGAAGACTGTACAGCAAATCACACTCCTGAATTCCATTAGGAAACCATGTCCTTGATACAGACATGCACAAGACTTCCCTTCAGACTGTCTCAGCTAAAGACAAACATGTAAGAAACTCCTGTTCCTGGCTCCTGGCTCAGTTTAAGCACCTGGACTATGGACATACAATAGGAAAGGTAGAATTCAGCATGCCTAAAATAAGTAAATTCGCCCTGTCAATGGTTTGAAGATATGTCTTTTTTTGCAAGAACCCAATCACAGTTGCAGTGACAGTTGAAGAGGAGCATTTCCAGCAGCAGAAACACAAAGTCTGAGATCACGTTTTATGCTTCAATCCTTTACTCTTGTATTTGTTTCAATATCAGGCAGGTGTCCCAACAGCCCATGATCCAACCTGAGCCTAAGACTCTTCCCTCTGTAATGAGTGAGCATCTCCATCACTGATTTCTGTTGCTACCTGTCTGCCTCAGCTTTGTGCTGGGTATTACAAGCCTCTTCCAAACCTCACCACACATCTCTCTGTAACACCACTTCTACAATTTCTCTCTGTGTGTCTAAATTGGTTTTAAATAGATCTGAACTTTCCATAAGGTGAAGTAAGAGTAGCTTGTTAACTCTGGGCAGTTTGACACAAGAGATGGTGTGATTTGTCACATTAAGTGGCTTAGAGGGATGACAAACACGTGTGATTTATGAACTGAAAGCCTATCGGCATCATGCAGGCTTGACGGTAAGTGTTGCATTAACTCTATTTATGGCATTGGCTAAAAGCAAAGATTGTGAAACTCGCAGTTTAGCAGGTTACAAATAATCAAGCAAACATTATATTCAGACACTGAGATTACCCTGAGGGCGGTTATCACTACCAGCTCTGCCTGTGAGTCAACCAGCAACTACACAAAGCAGTCAGGGCCAAGAAGTGGGAGAAACTTTTTTTCCCAGGAAGGAAAAAAAGAGATTTGGGAATGGGTGATCGGAAAAAGCACCTGCCATGGTGTTAGGAGAGGCGCTGGATGTTTGTTGAGCTGTTTAATTTTAGAATGGACCTTCCTCCTCTGTGGATCCTCTAAACAGAATCTTTACCCTCAAGGGTTGCTGCAGGAAGTCCTCAACCCCAGAGCCACACACAGGTATCAGCATGGCTCCCAGGCAGCCTCTTCAATCCCATCACATTTGCCTTTGCCTTCTGCAGCAGCTACTCTGATCAGTACCGGTGCCCTTGCAGAACAGCCTCCTTTCCAAAACATGGCACAGTAATTGCATCCAGACTTTGCTTGGAAGTGTCACCCTCATGGCCCAGGTCATGTTCCATTCTAGATCACCTTTCCCACAGCTGCAACTTTCTCCTGAAGACCCTTCCAAAAGCAACAGGCCCTGTGCCTTCTCTCCCAAATTTTCTGTTCAGTTTGGGGCTACTAGAACATTTGTCACTTTGTTTTCAATGCTAAACCAATTTATTATACAGAATACAATCTCAGATGTGTTGAGAAATCCCTGTATTTCCACATACCATGTTCCAAAATTTGTTTAATATCTGAAGTACAAAATTTTTCTTCGACAAATCACCACTTTCATAAGTGATATTTTAAGATGTTTTGGGTTTTTTTTCATCCAAGAAGGACAAATATTTCTTAGCTGGAGTGACTCCCTGAGGAGAATCATTCTCATCCAGAAAAAAATTGTAATTCAACACAATTCTGGTAGTATTAGACATCACAGTAACTGACCCAACTTCAGAAACACTATGAACTGTTATGCAATTCAGGCAGTCAGCATGAATCAGATAAGAGATGTCAGCATACCCAACATAATGGTATATTTATTCTTTCAACTGCTCCCTCTGTGTAGTCTTTTGTTTTTCATGTATGTGATTCCTTACTAGTCATCTCCAGTACTGTGCAGCCTGCAGTGCCAATTTGATCAGTTAGGCACCAAGCGCTTTTAGGTGAAAGTACAGGAATATCTTGCGTTAGTGTAAAAATCACATACACTGAAGGACCTTGGATCACCTGGTCAGCATTTTTGCCCCTCCTGAAGTCTAAAGGCAGCTTCACCTTTGCTAGTAATGTCACAGAGCATCTCTAGCTGAAGTGCAGTAATAGGCTTTTTAATTTCAAACATAAATTATTCTCCTTCTTGTAATACTAGTACTAGGGCACCAAAAAGGACCAAAAAAAAAAAAACCAACAAAAAACCTCTCCCCTGAGAGAGAGGTTTTTCCTAAAACTGCAGAATTAAGTCATTAGTGCAAAGGCAAAACCAGTTTTGCTTTTATCTGCTGAAGGCATCAATAGTCCAACAGGATGGAACTCTCCACCCCTGTGTCTCATTCAGACACATCACTCAGCCACAGGGACCTATTTACTACTGCCACTTGATATCTCCAGCCAGAGCTGAGGAATTTATGTCTTTCTGCAGCATTCTCAACTTCTTGCCATTTTTCAACTCTGAAAAAACAATCATAAGTGTGCTCCAGGTGGTTCAGTTGCTTTTCTGCCCTTTATAACTTGGTCTGTACACTGATTTTTTCCTGCCATAGCTTTATTCTGTAATCCTTTTCTGAGTTCATGGTACTACTGAGAATGTAAAATCTAAGCAATACGTGGATTTTTAAAGCAGAGTCCACTGACAGATATTTGAAAGCTATACTATGATGATTGCTCTGCACTCCATGCAGTCAAACAGGACCTGAGAGGGCTACTTAGAATTTAAAGCAAATGTATAGCAGGAACATTTTCCAGCGATTTTTCCCCTGAAGACCTGGGCTCTGAGCAACTGCTTCTTCCGTCTTCCTCTTTGCTGTCTTGTTGCAATATTTGCAGTTTTACAGACATGTCCTTATTTGGCCAACCAGCTTCCAGAAACACAACTTTCCATTCAAGGCTAATTTAGAGTATCAAGCACATGTTCTCAGCTGCTGCAAAATTATGCCACTGAGTGCAATAGGCTCTGTCATTTTGTATCAGCTGAGAATCTGCTTGCAAGGGCAAAATAAGTGGATGCAGCTGCAGTTCTCTTCCTTGGGAGTTGCCCCCTATACACAACTGATAGCAGGTGGCTGAGAGTTGGTATTTAAAAATGACAAGTTTTTGGTGCTTCTTTTTTTTTTTTTTTTTTTAAAATATTTCTGCTGAAGTTCATTCATATGCTGTCTTTGATGGCTGCCCAGGACCTATAGCCCACCATCCTCCAACTCAGAGGAAAGGATGTGGACAGAATTAACTTTGAAAATAGATTTCCAAATAACAAATTGAACATTCTCTCTCATGTCATATCATGTAGCAGAAGAAAGACAAAATTCAAAATGTGACCCCTTTTTTCTTCAAATAATACAGTGCTATTCAACAGACTTAATTATCCCTAGACACATGCAATAATTGATGGCCTGTCAATCAAAGCCCTTATTAGACATGCACATGATGTCACATCACAGGCTAAATCTTAATCTGAAACTAAACCTCCCTGCCAATCAAAAATCTTTATATAGATTAGTCTGATTTCAGATACAAGTTTTGTGTGTGACCTTTTACCCAACCTTTTCAAGGCTGTGATCGGAGAGGAGCTGGATTTTTTACATCTGCTGCTGAGCTGCTATTGTGGACTCTGGGCAGTCCCTGAGTTTTTCTCCTGATCCCTCCCTGCTTTATGCTGTAGTATGGAGCCTAGAAAAGGGGTCTGCCTTGGGTGGCTGAGGGACCTGGGGTGGACCTGCACTGCTACAATTGATGGACGGAAATTAATAACATCACTGGCTACTGGAAACACCACCTGTTCTGCTGGGGTCTCCTGGGGTCACTCTCTTTCCCTTCCCACAACCCCAGGAAACTTTGTCTCTCATCTTTACAGGGAGAAAACAGTGTTGTGGAAGACTGGTATCCCATTGCACTTGACACCTTCCACACTGCTTGGGATTATTATCCCATTGCATTTCCACACCTTCCATTGAAAAGTGAGAAGGGTGGAACCTTCCTACTGGACTCAGCTGGTAAATCACAGCTTGGAGGCACAGTTCCATTACAAACTCCTTGTCTTCATGGGAGTGTCATACACAGCTCTTCAGGATTGGTAGTTGGATAATGAATCTGAAGAAGTTATAAATTTACAAACAGGTAATGCATCAAGCTCTGTGTTGCCAGTTGCACTGGCTCTTCAAGTCTCTTTTGAACTGAAATAAAAGCAAATGGCAGAGGCTGAGGCTTTCAAGATAATGGAATTTATCTCCTGTAAGTCTGCTCTTTAGATGTCAAGCAAAGCAATTCCACAATATATAGAAGTCTTGTCTGGTGTTGTTGTATTTTTATGGGTCTTTGATGTAACTTGAAAATATTAGGCCATGTTTTGGTGTTCAATTTTCTATAGATTTTTCAGACAGCCTGATAAAACAAATAGAAAAAATACCTGTAATTAGACCTCATTCTGGAAGCTGAGGCACTCTGGAGAAAGCCACACAGCAAGTTCGATCTGCATGTAAAACTTCAAAGTGCTTCCTAGGTTCATGAACTACAGAGAGAGTTGAAGTCATCCCGAAAATGTCTGTAACCAATAAGAAAAAGTCCTCCCTTCAGGTCTGAAGGAGAGAAGAAAACCCGAAAATGTTCACATCTGTCACACATTGTGTTCATAGTGGGGTTGGCCTTGTATGGACCATCTTGTATAGCTGATGTAAATGGTTTCAATGCCATTTTCCTTCCTGAGGAGTGCTTACAGAACAGAGGATTGCTCACAGGTTTTTTTTTAGCTCAGAGATAATTCAAAACTTTCAGGTGATCTTCATATATCGTTCTTAGAAGCAGTACTACTAATGGAACATTAATTGGCTCCTGTGGGAGAGGAGTGAGGGGGCCATTGGTGCCGTGGGTCAGCCCATAGTTAGCACAAGAATAGGATGGCTAGTCTTACCCCACGGCCCCATAGTGTGTGAAGGCTTTGTGGGCTTGAGCTTTTGAATGTGTTTTGTGCGTTTTCTTAGTTATCTGCTTGGTTTCTAGCCTTTGTACAAAAAATTTTCTTCTGGCAGAACAGAGTTTAGCACTTGTCCTTGCAGTGAAAGCAGCAACAAGAAACACCTAAAATGACAAGCCAAAAGCAGTGATTTATGAAGTTTTATAAAACTTTGTTGGAAAAAAGATCATTTGAGTCATTCTCCTCTGATTCACCCACAGCTCCACTGGCCCTCTGCATCGCAGCAGCAACTATTGCTGCCTGACTCCAGGGCATATTGTTGCTGCCAGCTGTGATCTGGTATAATTCTGCTATGCACATGGGTTGCTACACGCACAAGAGTTCATCAGGGACGGGCAGAGGGTTTATGAACTTTCTGGAGCTTCTTTTCAGGAAGCTTCTTGTTCAAAATTTTTAAAGGAAGGACTTTTTTACTGGGATGATCTTGCTCCTTTTAGCTTAGAGTTGAAACTTTAGACTGCTCTTCTTTCCCTTCCGCTTGGAGGACATGGAAAGGCCTAGAGGCTAGCAACAGTCTGGGACCCATGAGAAACCACAGAAATGGTCTTATGTTTTCTGGCTGATACTTTTGCCATCCTGGTCCAACACTTGCAATGGTATTGAAATACATGACATCAAAGGGGACAAAAAGTTGTCCAGTTATTGTGAGTTTTACTTTTGTACTTTCTGTCATGCTGGTCTAGAAGATATTTATGAATCCTGTATAACTTTGTCACTGAAGGGTTAAAGCATGCTGTCACTATTGCAAAGATTGCATTTCTTCTGGGTTAACACCATGTGGTGTTATAACACCATAACACCCTTCTTAGGATGATGTTTGCCCCTTGTCACATTTATTACACCCCACAGAATCCCCTGCTTATAATAAATTACATATTCTTAATGGTATGTAATTTCATACAAATGTACACTTTGCTAAATTATGTTTGGAGGTCTGGGAAGGAGAGACAAGTGAACTACATTCCTCAAATGTTACCTAGCAGGGCACATCTTCGTTGGGAATGTGCCCAATGTATTTTTAATAACCTCTTATACAAACACAAAATCTTCATTTAATTTAGATGCCCTTTATTATAGTTTGAAGTTGCCAACAAAATAACAAGGAAATAAGAGACCTCTCCATGCAGGAAAAAAAGCCACAGTATCCTGCCACTGAGGACTTGCAGGGCTTCAGAAGTATGCTTAATTCAAACAAGAGTGTGTAAATACTCTTAACCCAAGAGCAAACTAACACTACAAGGGGTTGGCCTACTCTCTCTTTGCCTGGCCTTGGGGTCAAGGGAACACCCGCTTCCATAAAGGGTGGGGCTCAGTGTAAGATGAAATCGTTTTTCCATAGGATGACTCACATTACAAAGTTGTACCCTGGAATTTCATCATTAAATCCTACACAAGTGGTCCTCCTTTTAACCATTCCAGAGTAGTGAAAGCAGAAGGCATTTACATATTTCCCTCAAAGACCCCCAGTCCTTCCACCATCCCTCCAAGCAATTTGCTGACTCAATCGTCTATGTATTTGAATAATTTATGATATGAATAAATTCATTTATGCCAAGTGAAGAGGTTGACTACTGGGATACAGCAATGCCAACAGAACAAAATTGAAACTGGAGACATGGAGGAAATGAACCCTTAACAATGGCAGGAGGTATTGTATGCTCCAGCAGGAAGAGACAGCTGTGACCACATCTGAAATATGAGTGTGGGGAGCAGCAGCTAAAAAATGTTTTAAAATAAGCTGAGCTGAGCCTAAAGAATCTGCTGATTCTGAGCTGCAAAATAAGATTATTATAAAATTACTGAAAACTAAATTGCAAGTATTATGTCTCATTTCAAAGTTTTTAAATTCAGAAAGTATATAAGTAACATTCCCATGCCTTTTACTTTCCACTGACACTGAAGAAATAGAAGTCTCATGCCAAATGATCTGTCACCCCAAGCCCTTGACCTGGGCAACTGATGAAGGCATGTTACAGATGCATGGAGTGCAAAGACTGGAAATACTAAAAGCCACATCTCAAGTAGTGTAAGCTGGCTGTGGTCCAGCTTACACCAGCTGCTGATTAGCTCCATAAATGTCTTAGAGCAGTAACAGTTGGAGGAATGATGGTTTGCATTCACTAAACACCAGTGAGGGCTACCTAACTAGGCATGCTTTGCTTGCATTTGGGGCCTGAAGATTGATTACATCAAAGAGTTTTAAAATCCTTCTTTCTTTAGCTGTTCTTCAAAGAAATCATTACATGCCACAGTCAAAGCAGCAACCAGAATGACAAATTCATTAAAATCCACTTCATTGTCCTTATTGGAGTCCAGGTCACTCATAATTTTATCAACCAGGAGGGAGTCCTTTTGGCCCTAAAGAGAAAGAAAAGTGACTTAGCTGTGCAGATCTTGTATGTGCAATTCTGACATGCCTGGCACCACTGCTATGTTACGATGCTGGTGTTATTAAATAAAAAGCTGAATCAAATATGCACCTGAACAGTAACACATCTCTAGTCACTACAACATCAGAAACTAAAGACAGTGCAGCCCTTATAAGGTATACAGGTACTAAATAGGCACTGAAGTGAATCAAATGGATTTTAGGACCTACTGAACATGGATCCCTTTTATCAAGATGGGTCTGTAAAGTGCACTTCTCTGCATCATCCCTTGACAAACAGTACTTAGATTTCCAACAGAATAGTCATAAATTGTCACATTATATATCCATTCATCACATCAGAAGACCTCTGGCTGGAAAACGGCCATCCTGTTCAGTGGGAGCGAGAACACTGAATCTCATAATAATAAATCAATAACCAAGATTAAAAGAAAATCCAATTCAAGGAAACGTACAATGTAAGAAAATCCTGTCTGTGGTCATAGGGTCCAAATAATTTTTACAATTAGGAAGATACGTAAAAACATATTTTTAAAGCTTATGATTCCATAAAAGCATCCACGCTGTGTAATGTAGAACATAACAAACATGCAAAGAGATATTCAAATCAGCAGCTTATCACTGAAAGATTTTCTTAGCACCTCTCTGCAGGGCACACAAGTAGAAGTACTGTGAGGCCATGTGTACGAGCTACTCTCCTGTCTCATAAGAACTGGTTGCTTCATTCAATTTTTCAATGGACTTATCTATGCCCTATTATTAAAAACAAACAAACAAACCAACCAACCGACCAACCGACCAACCAACCAACCAACCAACCAACCTTTATTTCGTATTTATCTTGCTACTACTTCTTGGCTGGCCTAGCCCTGCTACTCAAAAGCACTATGGAGTTTGCAGTGAACCAGTACCCATCTCTGCTGCCAGTGTACATGAGAGGGTACTGGGTCTTGACCACCCTCTGAAAACATATTTCTAAAATGGGATATTTGACATAATATTCTTCTGTACAGCTCCACAAAGAACTGTTATCTGAGAGACTTGGACAGGATGGGCCTTGCACAAGGAGGTGCTATTCCTATCCAAGCACTTGGATAGCTGCTTAACCCACCCATGATACCGTCACTCAGGAAGTTCAAAAGCTGCATCTTACTGAAAGGAAGTCAGTGAGCTCACTGTTGAGAAGCTCCTTGAGTTCTCCTTTACTGAGCTTGTTTCTGTCTCCTTCTTTGCCAGAGTAATGATAGAAAATCCTGATCAAGGTGTCCATTGCATCTTCCAGTGGAGTGGTCATAGCAGTGAGTAGGAGAGCTGTGGGGCAAAGATACCATCACTGACATTGCACAGAGTCAAAACAAAGGCCAGTCTCTGGGAAGGGAAGGAGGGCCAGGTGAAGACTGAGATTGTTACCAGTACTGAAAAGTTAGCCTTTCAGCTGATCCATCCTGTTAGCTGTGTGTGAGCAAGGAGGGACTGTATTTAAAAAAAAAAAAAACATTGTCCTGACCTCTAAGCAATTGCTTCAAGAAGGTAAATGGAAAGAAAGAATTTTTATTTAAGAAAATTATTTACTGTGTATCTACTTTATAAAGCTGCTGTAAAAGGAAATCTCTTGTACCCTTACCTGAAAAGACAGGAAAAATGAAGTCATACCTTCATTCCTACCTGCTAATTTAAAAATTTTCTCAAAAAGATGTCTTCAGCAAATTCCACCTGCAAAAGTGAAAGTGCATTTATACAGAAAGCTCCACTCTAGTTTAAAGGTGGTCAGAGGAAGATCACCTGTAATAAGGGTAAATATCATCTGTCAATTTATTTGGTCCTGTTTGCTTGGGCTGAGCCTTTTTCCTACAAATTGCCTTCAGTAAATAGGTGTGAGCAGGACACCCCCAAGGTTTGCTTTACTGAGAATACAGTAAGAAGGTACACAGGAAAGCAGCATCAAAACAACAGATGGAAATGCAATTACTTGAAAAGCAGTGGACTGAAAAAGTAACCAAAAGTAGAATCAAGTGTAAGTGAAATATTAGGTTGAATAAGCCCCAGAAAAAGTTTAAAAAGCCAGAATGCACTTCAGGGTAGGACTGGAGTCCTGAACAATGTCATCATGCAGAGTTTAAGACTTACCTGCTTTACAGGCTAGTAGAGGTAGCTAGCAAGAGAATACCCAGACCACAGAAGGTGATGGTCACCTTCCTTTCAAAACCCATGCACAGCCTCTTGTTTGTCAGGCTGAGAGGGTGGATTACACAGATAGAGACAGACGTATAAATGTCACAGGGGTGACGGGTCTTCTGTTTCTCTCTGCATTTGCCTACTGTGTTCAATAAAAGCCTCATGCTGTAATTGGGTCACTAAAATATTCACCAGGCAAAGTAGAGGCTGCCTTTGGAACACAAGGGATACTTTTTATTATTTGACTTTTTACAAATATGCCCATTCAGGGCCTTGAAGATCAAAATTAGAAAATGCTAACATCACTGAGTTGATCTAAAACAACTTTCCACTATTTTTAAAAGAACACCTTCTAATCTGTCTTTCAGCATTTCTACAGTCTGCCTTAGTGCTGGCAGACAGAGTTCAAAGGTACCTGGGTACCTAGGGGTGGTCTTGTAAGTGAATTTGCCACATATCCTTTGTGACACCTACTTTAATTGTCCGGTAACTCCATACACCTAAAACATTATCTCTTGCTAAATTAAATTAATGCTGTAGTAAATATGTCCTCAGAAGGAAACCAGGGAACCAGTTTCAGTGGAAAGTGTGCCTGGAATTACAGTGTACACTGAACAGCAGTCCTGGCTTCATTTTTATAGTCCTGCATAAATACTGTAGTCCAGTATCTCTTTCTGAATAAATGACCTTGCCTCAGAAGGGCAATAAGTGACCTCTGCCCCAACCCAGGAACTTGTGGATGCTGGGAATGATGGCTGAGTGGTGCAGGAAACAGGAGCTTCACCACAGTAGGGCCTACTTACCACCCACAAAAACAAATAACTGGAGTTTTCATGACAGACACATGAAACAGAAAACTTCTTGTGAGTTTGCTTGGGGGTTTAGTTTCCCTCAATAAAGCCTTGTACCTGCTGCACACACATGTCCAGCGAGCACAACTGGGCCGATGAGCAAGGCATGCAGCTGCAGCTCCTTCATTTCATTCCAGCCAAAGGGAAAGAAAATGAGGTGGGGATGGTTTTTAGCTCTGAAACCCTCAGCTCACACCCCTGCCTGCCTCCTGTGCCTTCAGATGTTTCTTCTGCCTGTGCTGCTGTGACAAGTCTCCACAACCTGGGAGCCTTGTGTGGGACTCTGGGGAAAAAGAGAGGGAAGAAGAGGGGGTGGAACACACAAAAATACTGGATCCCAGTGATAAGGGAAGTGACCGTGTGTAAAGTGTAATTTCCGAAACAGTCAGGCTCTTCTGGCAAGAGATCACTGCAAGGCATGCAGTGTTGTGTGCAGGGTATATACATCCAGCTGCCATCCCTGGGGCCAGGAGCACTCACCAGGGAAGGGGCAAGTGCTCAGGGAATTATTATAAAAGGTTAAGGTAGAAACCAGAGGAACGAAAGGAACATATCTCTTCTGGAGTCAGAGGAGAGTGAAGAGGAGAGCTGCTCTCCATACCTCTTCTGTATTTGGGGAAAGCTCATGGATGCCTGATTTTGTGCAGTTGTCATCCCTGTGTTCCTGTCCTCCTGTCAGCACTGGGATCTAGCTGGATCATATGGAGCACATGAGAGAAGAACATGAGTGATATCAGGCACAGCACATCTCTCCCACTCAGTTCTGGGAATCCTCTGTGCCTGCAGATGAGAAGAAAAAAACACAGAGACCCTTATGTAGATACAGCCACAGGGTTCTGTCTTGCCTGTGATTCATTAATGATTATAACTATTGTTCAGAAATATTATTTAGATTAACATCAAAATACTTGGTTGTTTTTTGTTGGGTTTATGTGGATTTTTGCCATTTATTGTTTAGCAGCTTCACCCACAACCAGAAAAAAACCCCACAGCTGACTCAATATATAAGCATTAAATCTTTCTGTTTGTTTATGTATTATCACACTGATCCTCTGGTTAATGAATATTGCAAATTAATTATCTAAGCAGAGTCTACAGGAGGTACAACTTCCAGGAAGCAGGTGTAAACTTTCAGAGCTGCCATCCTCAGGATAGAAGAAAGAAGGGTTTCCTCTATTATCTCCAGAACATCAGCTCAATAATTTATACAGTGATATAATAGCGCAGACTCTTTCTACAGCTACTTTCACTTCAGCTAATTGTGCAAGGAACCTTTTTTTCCACACTAGTAGCTGACATACACAGGGAACAACTGCCCTGAGCTTGTTTGTCCAGGGTTCCATGCAATTTGCTGTGTCCCGTCCTTTCCTCCCTGGCTAGCAATATCCTGCCAGTGGCTCTAGTGACAGCAGATGTCTCACAACTTCTATGAAGGCAAGTCCCAGCAGTGTCTATTCAAAATTCATGATTATCTATCAACTGTTACATACATCCTCATTCAACACTCCAGCACAGTCTGATTTAATATGATAACTAGTTGGCACTGAAGGTAGCTAAAGTCAGCAGAGACTGCAAAGGAGTTAAGTATCAGGCCAAGGCCTGACTCTGTGTCAGCAAACACCATTCTCCCAACAGTCCTCACCCAGCACTCTGGTTTCCAGCAGGTTAGGAATAGGAGCAGCACCAGATGTGGTTGGCAGAGAATGTAGGACTGCCTGTAGACATGGTGAAGGATGGTGCTTTTCTCATTCATGCCCAAACTGTTCATCAGAGCCTGCCAAATCACAGTATTATTGGTGGGAAAGAAGCTCCAGAGATGCTTAGCCCCACTGCCTGCTCAAAGCTGGATAATCTCCTACATCATATTAGACAGACAGTTTTCTTTAGGTAAGTATTTAAAACCTCCAAGAATGGAGATTTCACAAGTTCTTGTGTAACCTGCTCAGGTGTTGCAGTTGTCACTATCTTCCTGGGGAAGATGGCTGCCCTAATATCCAGTCTAAGCATCCCAAGGTACAGTTGTGAGCACTGGCCCTTTTTGCACCACCAACTGCTACCACAAATACTTCAACTTTATAAATTACCTTCAAATAGTGTTGACTCCTCACTCAAACTCAAAAATAAGTTTGGAAGCAGTATATCCCCTGACTCACCCAATCTATTTCCATGTGTTACTGTCCCTTTCATGTTATGTCCTTGACCCTTATATACTTTCCCAATGAGTATTTCAACATTAAAATGTGCACTGTGGAAGCGATGGCTGTCAGAAGGGGAAGGGGCAGAGTTTTCACCTGGCCTGGCACAAATAGTCTGTAAGGCTGAATTCTGACATCTATTCTCAAGCAGTAGACTTAGGCTAACTAGGCTTACACAGTAAGTCAGTCACTGTGACTTCCAGAAGGTGATCAGAGGGATGGAGTATCTCTCTTGTGAGGACAAACTGAGAGACCTGAGGTTGTTCAGCCTGGAAAAGAGAAAGCTCTAGGGTGATCTAACTGTGGCCTTCCGGTACCTAAAGGGAGCTGATCAGAAGGCTGGAAAGGGATTTGAACAACAACATGTAGTGACAAGACAAGGGGTAGTGGCTGAAAACTGACAGAGGGCTGGTTTACATTCGATATAAGGAAGACATTCTTTTCTGAGAGGGTGATGAGGTACTGGCACAGGTTGCCCAGAGAAGCTGTGGATGCCCCATTGCTGGAAGTGTTCAAGGCCAGGCTGGATGGAGCTCTGAGAAACCCGGTCTAGTGAAAGGTGTCCCTGGCCACTGTAGATGAGTTGGAGCCAGGTGATCCTTAAGGTGCTTTCCAAACCAAAGCTTTCTGTAATTCTATGATTTCACTGGAGACTGTTGAGAGAAAGGGAAGTTGTTCCTTGCCCTGTAAATCTGAGAAAGAAGCCAACATGCAGGACTGTTTCCTTTTATTTTAGTTAGGGTAACGTAAACATGCACCCAGCTGGGAGGCTCTATGTACTGTTCCTCCCCTCTTATTGGAGATGGGGCAGTCAGAACATAGGCAGAAAATCTTATCACAGGTCTTTGCTCCTCAAAATAATGAGCAGAGTTCTGATTTGTTTGAAAGTAGTCAGTCTTTGACATAGGTCAGCAGTCTTCCTCCACTGGGAAGGCACTTTGACTTACTCACCAAGATTTTTCCTTGATCTCTTCTTGAGACATGACACAAGCTGCCTTTAAGCCAGAGCAGTTTATAAAGTGCCACTCTAAGCCACAGTAAAATACTCGTCTTAAGTGTGAGAACTTGTACTTAGGGCATCTGGCTCTCAACATTTGCCAGAATGCATGTGGGGAACATTTCCTCAAATGTAATTATTGCACTGGGAAAGGCAAGTCAGCCTCCCACCCACATCCTGTCATTATTTATTTTTCCCAAACTCACACAGCTCTTGGTATACACATATTTTGAATCAGTGTTGTAGCCTCAAAGTGGGAAAAGGTGAGATTGGAAGCAAAACTGCAAGGCTCATAAGGACATTTATACTAGACAATATCAATCCTATATTAGATTAGGGCCTGGATTAGACTAGAATGTGTTAAATAGATTAAGGAGATTATGAGACTTGAGTCAGAAGTTCTTGTTAAACTACAATGAGCATTTTCTCATTTTAGTATTGTTAGCATTTTCATTGGTGGTTTGTTTCCATATCTGGGTAGCTGATTGATCTATTAATTTATGTAAGAAGTGTCTCCCTCCCCTGCAGGTTTCAGCTCACATCTTCAACTGCTGTGATTCCATAGGCAGCAGAATAGCAAAGAACAGTTAAATGTCTTGCTAGTAGCTTTTTCCACCTAGATGTGGTGGTTTAATTTCTAGGTATATATTTAAATGAGTTACATTTCAAGGCTGCCCAACAGAAGCGTGTCCTTATGTTCTCAGTTGAGTCCTGTTTTGACAGCCCTTTTTACACACCTCTTTTCCAATTACTTAAGTGACTTTTTCACTGAATTGTCCATATCATTGAACCCTGCTTGTTCCCATAAAGATCATGTCTCTTGTGATACCCACTTAGGACAGAAATGGGAGCATTGTCTGTATTTGAAGTACTGATTTCAGTTACCACTTACTGCTTTCTTCTCACAGAAAATTGCTCACCATTTCCTACTTCTGTGAGCAACCATCCATTACTAGCCTGTGAAGTATCTATTGTATATCTACATCTCTATTGTATATGAATGTACTGTAATCTGTAAATTAGTGTAGAAAACTTTCATTAATTCTAAACTGAAATATAGAAGTATTTCTGGCTACTGTTCTTTCTCTTATGCCTCTGAAGCAGACAGATCTATCCAGCTGTGTATCAGCTGAGAAATGTATGAATTTAATGTTGCCTATCTATGCCCAGGAAGGATGACAAACTAGTGTAAAATATCTTGGTGTAGACGGAGAGTCTGAGCCAGTTGTACCCCAGGTAGTGGCAGAGAGTCCTGTTACAGAGCAGCCTGGTAACCAGAGACCACACACCCAGTGCCAGCCGGCTGTGGCAGCTCACATTACAGCTAGTACTTGGCAGTACATCCCCATCTGAACAGAGCCAGGGGACTTATTCCCCTTGCATTAGATCTGCTGATCAGTAGGGCAAACCCATCCCTTTGACATATGGTGGCTCTGACTGACTCATGTTTTTCCCTAATTCAAACTCCTTTCAATATGCAATAGTCTTCATCATAACTCACTCTAGTGTCTGGTTCCTTCCACAAGGCTTTTGCAGCTAAGTTCAGGTTATGTTTCATAATTTTTGGGATCTCTCCTTGCAGAGGGTGGTCCCATGTCCCAGGATGGTGAACAAGGCACCTACAAAGATGTAGTGGTAACAAAATTTTGCACAGATTTTCCATGGTCCTAGGTGGCTTGTTGAGTTACTCCTGCCTCAGTTCCTCCTTCCTGGCTTCCTGGTTTCATAGAGCAGCTGCTGCTTTGGGAGCGGGACTCCAGGGCCTTGTGTGACTACTTCTCTGGTGCCAAGGAGCATCTCTGAGCAGTGAGGGCTCCTGGCCCATGTAACTATGCATTGATGCATGTGCTTGGCCATGGCTCACTGCATTTTTCCATCTTCTCTACCCTCCCTGTGAGCTCAAGTGGGCCCATTTGCAGATGACTGGCAAATAAACTCACATCTCCTTCATCACTAGTGCCAAACTAAATAGTAAAAGTGCAACAGAAAAAAAAAATCCCAGATGAAGTTGAGAAGTTGATTCAGTATTTCTGGGCAGTACTGATATTAAATCTATACAGAAAAATGAGGCAAACATAGCGTTCTCTTATTTTGTGTGTATGTAAGAAAGTAGGAATATTCTTTTGGTCTGTGGCTGCCCCTTAGTGTCCTGCTGAAGAATTGCTTCCTCCAGATCTCAAGCTAGCAACAACTGCCAAAGCTGCGGGAACAAAGGGAGAGAAACGCCCTCCTGTCTGCTCCGAGGTACACGCAGATGTTTCACTACTGCTTTACTACAGTAAGCTCTGCACAAGGGTCAGCACTGCCAATAGCAAACCAGTCAAGAAGCATTATCATTAAAAATTATGGAGGAAAGAAAGAACCATTGCACACAGCCTTGTTAGCTGGAGGAATAAACTCTGCAGAGAATTTAAGTACTTAACACATGATAGTCTTAAAATAATGTGATTTAGGCACATGATTTGCTGAAGTCAGGTTTTATATTCCACTAATAGCCCTTAACAACTCATCCCAGACTTACCACCTGCAGAGGGAAAAAGAAAGTTCAGAAATATTTAAAGTCAATGCTCCTGTTTGAAGGGTAGATGTAGGAAAAGTCTAGAATAATGTAATGTTCTCCAGAAATGTTACAGGGGCATTCTGCAAACAGCCGTGAATTCTTGTCCAACTGCAATGGGATCAAGAAACCTCAAGAGGGCATCGAGAGCCAGTATATGGTAAAGGTATAGAAGGAAGGCTTAAAAAAACAGGTAAGGCCATGGCTGAAATCCGAAGTAAGTATTTTGCATGTGTTTTCACTGTGGTGGAGCTTGGAGAGGTTCCCAGAGGATTGAGAAAGAGATATGTTATAGGATCTGTCTCAGTCTGAAGTGATAGAGATGTTGTAGGACAGACAGATCCTCAAAACAAGAAATAACAAGCCAGGATGGCATGGAATTCAGTCTGGAGCTCTAGAAGAACTTGAGGTAGATGAACAATGGGAGTCTCTGGCTCAGAACCACAGCAAGGAAAACTGGCTAGTACACTGCTGAGTATTATCCAGAGAACCAATGAACATTAGGTCTGCTGTCATGCTGGATAAGAGGTAGAGACCCACCTGAAAACCAGAAGGGTGGGAACATGACTGAACACAGTATACTGGGAAAAAGTAAAGAAGAATCATAATGCAAATTTGCTGGCACTCCCTGAAGGCATTCATGATGATGACTGACCTCCCTGATTATTGCCCACCTTGTTCCCAGCAAGGTAGTAAATGTCCAATTGATGTAATTGTCTTTAAAAGACAAGGAAATTAGTTGGTTGCTCCTGGTTTAATGAACACCATAAATGGCCCAAGAGATATTTTGCATGCACGTGAAAATCAAGAACGGCTGAGATTGTGGAAGAACTGAGAAAGTCAACAAGCATTTTTGGCTCTTCACACCTTAGAATATGGTGCTGCATGTTTTCTCACCATTCGGAGGACACTGTGCTGTGTAGATACACTCAAGTATATCAGCGAGATGCACCACCACTTCTGTTGTGCCTCCATCCCTCCCTTTGCAAGGCAGTAGCAGGAGCTCCTGGTTCCCAAAGCCCTGGCAGGTACCGCATGCAAGCCATACTTCATGCAAGCTATACCTGGCCAGTCAGGGAGCTCCTTTGTGTCAAACAATGTGATGGTTCCCAGGCTTCCTGCTGGTCTCCTGGCTCATACCCTGGCCACACCCTGCCAATCTCATACTAAATCCCTGTGTCACCTGGCACATCTGGTGCTGAACGGCTAGGTATGAGCCCAGCTTGGTGGCAGAGAATGCACTTGCACTTGTGCATTCCTGGAAACAGCACAAACACATTTGCAAGCCTTTGCTGGGTACTGCTGTCCTGATTCATCTGTTTCACTTCAAGTCTGCTCACTTTCAAGTCTGCTGCATTAGATACACAAAATTAGCATGAATTTTTTAAAAAAATAGTGCTTCAGCAAACACATTCAGTGCATAAAACCAAAGACACAGATGTTGGAACAGACAAAGCAAACATAGGTGATTGCAGAACTGTTACTCAACCAATATACACCATTATTAAAATATATTATCAAAATTTGGAAAAAAGCTGAAATAAAACTACCAGTGTCAGTTAAAATGGATAAGAGTCTTGAAGGCTAGAAAGCCTACAAAGCAATTACACTGAAATGTGCATTGTCTGTGTCCCACTAAAATAAGTCATAAAGTCTGCTGTAGAAAATAGAGCCATCATCCACAAATCCAGTACTCTATTGTGTTCTGTAAGGATGTTATGTTTTATTGCTCTTGCTCCATTTTCCAAGTACTTCTATAACAAAGCCTTGAAAAAGCTTACATTCACAGCCTCCTCCTCATCTCCTCCCTGCCACACTGAATGGTATTACACCTTTTATCAATGTGTCTTCTCTTTACTTCAAAGAGAGACATAACGTTGTTTAAACTCTTTTTTAACCACAGGACATTGTACAGGTTACATTAAAACTGTGATTGCAGGAAGTTCTCCACATCTGTTATTCCTGAGAGTTAAACAGCATTAATATTTTACCTTCTCGGAAGCATATATCACTCTGAACAGAAATTCCTTCATAATCATATTCATATGAATTTCTGTTTGCTTTTCAGATATTTGAAAATATCAGAGTCCCTGAGCTATGAAAAGGAGAATGTCAGCGACTAATATAATGTGCAACATTTTAAAATTCATGCTCTTACTTCCCATGCAAGTATTTTTTTGCCTTTTTTTTGCAGTGATTTTAGAGTGACATTAGCTTTTATCTGTATGGAAAGTCTTTTCCAAAATAACTCTTTTGCCATCATTTAAAGGTTGCTTTAAAGTTCATTGTCACTCTGTTATTTCCAGTGAAAGCAGGACAGTACACTGACACATATGCAGATTGGTGTTAAATGAGGTTTTAGGTGCACTTTTGAGGATATAAAATGATATTGATGATATTTTGATGATATTTGATTCCTGAAAAACAAGCTTGATGATATCACCATCCCTGCTTATTCTCTTTTTCTAGAATATTCTGGTTTCTTAGGGTAATTGGCAGATATAAGAGGCTGGTGGGTTTGCAGGAGCAAGTTTATGTTACTACCTTCTTTCTATTGTGCTGAGTTGGATATTAAAATACTTTAATTTTGGTACAAAAGTGAAAGTATCCTTATTTTCAGATAGAAAGAAGCAATCTCAAATACCTGAGGCTGTTAAGCGTCCTTGGAGTCATACTCTGTCAGAAGTATGTCAGAAACTAGTATTATATCAGTAGTGACTGCTGCCTGAACTATACAGCTCTCTAATTATTTATTACCTTTATTAATTACACATGTTATGTCTTCCAGTGGTCATGGACAGTAACAGGCACTGATGTCTTTTATGCTAGGGATTATCATTATCATTATGTAAAATTATGCCACTCATGTAATTTTCCCACAATTAAAATTACAGATGTTGTTGATTTGTGGAAAGTTCCTAAATGATATAACAAAGTATGAATTTTTTTGTCAGGTGACTGAGCACAGGCATTCCCCATTCTTCAGGTCACTGCCAAGAGAAGTCTGCAGTAAAATGAAAAGCAGATGCTCTCATTTCCTCTAATGATGCAATCCCACTAATGGGACAGGTCCAGCACTCTCAGTTGTTCCTGACTCATCTGGCACGATGAGTTGCAGCTCAGGACATGCACACAGCCCACATTCTGCCTATGATACCAAAGAGACGAGGACTTGCAGCATCTTGCAAGAGTATTACAATTCCTCTTTGAGGAAGATGAAAGTCTGGCAAAAAACAGTATATACAAGGCTGTGTTTTTGCTCAAATATTGATTCCTTAAGAAGTACATTTTTTTCTTAAGTCCAGTCTTGTGAAGCAGCCTCAGCCTAAGTTGTTTGTAACTACAATGGCCATGGTAAATATGTATTAAGTTACAGGTGGAAGTTGCAAGTGAAGCAACTTTTCCACAAAGGAAAGCTTCACATGGGCTCAGATACTCTGGAAATAAAAACATAAATCAGCTATCGCTGACAATAAACTTCTGCATGTCATATTATTCCAGAGACCTGGAGATTACAAGACTTATATGCAGCACCTCTTCTTGCTAAGATAAGCTTATGCTTTGAAGATTTGGTTTTAGCAGTGGTTTAAATCCAAGAAAAAACAAAGGAGATTGAAAGATATCATGAGAATATTCTGCTTTGAAAGTTACACTCCAGGAGCCCCATATATCCCCAGCAATCTGCTTTCCTGATCCCAAACCTTGCAAGGATATTTAATATCACCTGTTAAGTCCTTCTTCTCTTACATCAGATATGTATGTGTGTTTTAAACTGGGAAATTACAAAATAAACACAGCGCAAGGAAACAGGGGTGTCTTTCATGCTTGTGCATTTGCTAAAGAGAGTGCAGTAACAGATCAGAAGAGGGAGCCTTTAATCACAGTATCACTTCTGTTTGCAGATCCCAGAAAGTTAAACAAAGCACAATCCTGCAATATTCTTTCTCCAGATGATGGACAGTCCTCAGCTAGTTTCTGAATACCACTGACCTCTTTGGGCTTGGTTGGCATGTCACGCATACCTCTGCCCCTTCACTGAGAAGCTGTGGTCCTGCACCATGCCGTGTTGCCGTGTCCCTTTTGTCTACCCAGACGGGACCATTTCCCAGCACTGCAAGCCTCCTGAAGCTAGGAGGCTGATATACAACAGTGTGGGTGTGATTTCAAGGTGGGCTGTCTACTCCACAGAAACACCAAGACCCAAAGACCTTGCACGTCTGACTTTGGTGCAATTACTTCAGCTCCTCATTGGGAAGGGGGTGCTCTGGGAGGGAGGAAGGAAAGAGGCTGCCAGGTATGATGAACTACCTTCTGCAGGTGTCTGCCTACTCATCCAGGATGCTTAGATACCGAAGCAGAGATGCGTGTCTTGAGTCCACTTCTGATTACAAACTATGAGGAGCTCTCCCTTTGAAGAAGGAATTAATTGCTCAGCAGAAAGGTACTATGAATTCATGCTAAGGGAAACTGTGCATCAGCTGGCATAAGATGTGTGCCATGTGCACACTAGAGTGACACCACTACCTGAACAAGAACACAAATGGTCCTCAAGCCACAGTGCCCTGCAGAGCTCTCGTTCTTCCCATCACATCAGACAGGTCTGGTTCAGTGTCTTTGGGTGTTCCAACCAGCAGTGACTCTGGGTTGGTGTTCATGCCAAACACTGTTCAAACTTAAACTACACATGGAAGATAAAAAGCTCTTGAAACAAAAGCGCTGATTACATCGCTCTTTTCTAAGGGCCTGCAATCTTGATTTGAGGTGTAAGCAGTGGAAGTCATGACCTTAGTAGCAAAGTCAGGCACTGCCATTTTCCCATGTCTGGCAGAGGTATCTCCACTCTGTGCTATCCTGTCTTAGTGACAGACAGAACCTTCTCTATTCACCCACCCATGCCCTGCTACAGCACAGTTACCAAAGTGAAGGTAGCTGGGGGTGGACTCTCTCCCCTCTCTCTTGCCATCTTTTCCTCAGCACCTTCTTGGCTCTTGCTGAAGAATTTGATTACACAGAGCTCACTGCGGGCTGACTTTTGCTGATGGAGCCAGCTCTACACCCTTCAATAGCAAACCTGAACAAAGACACCTGTGTTCTTCAGAAACATTAGACCAAACAGAGCCTTAATAAGCAGTACACCTTTAGAGATTTCCTGTCATCTCCACAGTCGACACTGCTAGCCAAAATGCCATGCTTGCTGGAAGTGCTGCAAAGCTCCTCAGCCTTGTGTGCTCACCCAGGGTCTGGCAGCCACTCAGACATTTACTGAGCATTATCTCACTGGTTATTGTTGTAGTATTCATGGCTCTCCCTATTTAACCAGTCCTAGTGACACAGGGAGCTTCCAGGCAACCAGCCTAATACATACAACACAGTCCTAATAAATTATGACAGAGCAGTTCCATAATTTCCTTTCAGCACTTCATTTCACCATCAAATCACTATTCAATTGAGCAATACCACATTTCACCCCAGCTCACAAATAATATCACCACAATATAGCCACCCCCCGCATTTCCAGCTGTGCTCCCGAAATTAATGGAGATGCATTAGTGACTTTAAACAAAAGCAGCCATCTTCATTTGAATGGGATACAGCACCACTTGCAACACATTCTGAATTAGTGCTAAGGGCTTGTCCTAGATACTTTTACACTTTGAACCATGTTGTTCAGCTCATCCACTCGCAGAAAACCAGACAGGTTTGCCAGACTCGGATTTGAAGATGAAATGTTAAGGGTCATGTTGTGTCAATGTGAAGGTATGCGCGCTAGTCCCGAGTCACTGCCAGCTAAATCCAGGGAACACCACGGTGTGGTGCTCCCTCCAGAGTCAATGCATTTTGACTCACCAACTGCATCTTTTGTTTTCTTTATATCCCCCTAGCTTTTTGTAAATGTGTAAATGTCTTCAGGACATTAAGGAAACTCCTTCTACCCATCACACTTTATATTTAATTATGTTCTTCAAGTTAATTATTTCATTCATTTCCTCTTATTCAATGGGTTAGCCTCTCCTAAGAAGCAGCATATCCCTTTGTTTCACCCACTAAAATTATTCCTTTTTCCCAAGTGAAAAGGACCTATCCAGACACAGGCTCCATGCAAACAAGCTCTACCTCTCCACTTGCTGCAGTCCACAGGATTATGTGGGAAAGCAGTCCCCACTGCAGTCATTCAGCTGGGGAAGCATGGGCCCAGCTGCTAAACCACAACACATACTGTCCTGAACTCACACTCTGTGGAGAAAGCATGAATACTGATGGTGTTCTGTACTGCTACACTGCCATAAAGTTGTAGGCATGAGCAATAGCATAGAGGAATTGTTCAAGATTTCACTGAATTAAGCCCTTACTAAACAACAGGAACTATATATGTATCATGAACTGTGGAAGAGTATTTTCCTCTCCCAGAGATCACATGGATATTAAAAGCCAGGTAAATGCTATAAATTGGGGAAGGGAGGGGAAAGGATATTATCAAATAAACAGCGCTTCAGACTCAAACATACTGAATTCTGTTCTCAGCAGTTTGCTTCTTGAAGGTGAGGCACAAAGCTGGAGTATGGTTGCTGAACCAAATGTAGTTGATAACTGCAACAGAGACATCCACTCATGCCACTTACATTTGTTCTCAGATAGAGCACTCACCACTTAACGCATGCTTAGCAATTAAAACCCTGCCAGCCTTAAGAATAACTATACATTGATTTTTAGAACTGCCATGAAATACAGACATCCCTCCAGCCTATTGTTTCCCTGGAGGTCTCTGCACCAACTGACTGATCATGGGAGCTGTAATACCTGGAGGTGACCTATTGATAGAGCTGAGATTTTTTTATCTGGGCATTTCTCTCAAGTTCCATATGTAGATGTATCAAATTCAGGCTTTTCTTCTCCTCCTACATTTTGTTGCCTTGCTTCATGATACAAGTGCTCATCAATGCTCTTTAGTGCATATTACTAACACTTCTGAAACAAAGGATTGAGGCTTTGTCCATATGTGCTACCTGCAGACCATGTCCTTGACATTTAGACCACCAAATATAGACCTAACTTTTGTGGCAGGACTCTGCTTTACAACCTGCATAATAATCCCATGGAGACCAGGTGTATCAAGTTCTACCACAAAGGTGCAGTCTCTAGGTTACAGCTACATTAGGGCTTTAGCTAGGGGTCACGTGTTCAGAGATTGCACTCGTTCTTTCCTGTGGACACTCCTATGCTCTGGCAAAAAGCAATATCCAGGTGAGCACCACATTGACATAAGTTGCATGTAGCACTCAACAACTATGTTGCAGGGAAGCAGGGTACCCAGAGATATGGGAATGGACACACCAGCTATCTGCATTTGGAATGATGCATCCATATTGAGGCATAGACACTGGAGATTGATGGGATTTAGTCACAGATAATACCAGGCAGACCTTGGTACCACTGAGCTGACTGCTTGTACCACAGGAGCAATCCCAGGTTCTTTACGAACTCCAGCACAGCTATGAACCTCCATGTCTCTATGTTCATGCAAATAGGCCTTTCTCCCTTTTCCTGACCTTCAAAGAGCTGGCCAGACCACTAGGGAAGCTGGTTGTGGACACACTTCAATGACTGAAAAGTCCAAGTCACAAAAGCTAGCGAAGGATTGGTGAGTCCACATGGATTGATGGAAGTTGTCCCAGTATCCCTGCACTGCATTCCATGCATCCTTCACATTCTCTAGCCATTTTTTTTCCTTATCTGAATTATCTCCACCTCCATTGGCCTGGATGACAGAGAGCTGACTATGTAGCCAGCCTGTTGTACTGGTTCTGCTAGCAAACAGTGCCTGGAGGATGTTTACCTGCAAACCTAAGGTTATCACTCCCCAGACAAAACAGGTAGGTAATACATACTCTCCTGGCTGTTGTTGAATGAAAATGATGATGACTACTGTGCTTATGCCATATTTCAGAGTGATGCTGTTTACTAACCATGTTCAAAGAGCCTATGACAGATCAAACACATCCATAATGAAACTTGGGTCCCAAATGGCTGTTATTGTAGGTAGGCTTGATTCCCAGGCAGTTACAACATAATGTGCTAGTATCTTCAGTCATCACAGCAGTCAGACAAAAGGAATGCTAACCTTGGTGGTATTCACTGAGTAGTTATGAAAAAACTTAGAGAGAATAGATGTAACTGAAGTGTGTTATCTCTTGCTGAAATTATACCCGAGTACTGGGAACCAATACTGTAATCAATAAGAGATTCTGACATGTCAAAGAAAATATAATTCCATAAGCTCAATATATGTACTGAGAAATTAGTGAAGAAACTATGAAGGGACATCACTACGAAACTTCTTGACCTTTCTGGGAAAAGTCACTATTTCTGTAAAGAGAATTCTGGACTTAAAAACTTTGTGGAGTTCTTGAAAGAAGCCAAACACAAGTGGAGATAAGGGTAATTCAGCATATCCAGTTTACCTGGATTTCCAAAAGATTTTTGGCAAAATTCCTGATCAAAGACTTCAAAATAATGTAGACAGCCATGGAATAAGAGGGAAGGTTGTTTTAGAATAACTGATTTCAAGGAAAGAAAAGCACTATAGCAGAAGAACAGACAGTCTTCACTATGCCTGTAACTCACCAGTGTGGTGCCAGATCTGCACTGCTCTGCATGTTTATAAATGGTCTGAAGAGGGTAGAGCACTGAGGAATGTAAGTTTGCTGCTAAGATTCTAACTTTAACTATGGCTTGTGAAATAACTAACCTATCAGGAGAGAGATGTAAGTACAGGCAGCTGGATGAAAACATCAGCTCATGGCTAAGGAGCAGGAGATAAAAATAAAACATTGAGTATTAGGGGGTACTGGGGAAGCAACACAGTGCAAAACAGAACTCATAACCATACAATCCACAGCTCGGATACTATGTGTCATTTGGAGACTGTGTGTGGAAATGGGAAGGTCTCAGATAAAGGAAACAAGACTATTGCTCAGAGTGGCTGACTGGGAAGGAACTGGTTATGACACCTCAATGTGCAAAGTACCTAAAAGGGAATATGATACTGGCTTACAAAACTTCAAGTGGATAGACAAGACAGCTAAGGACTTATGCACATTATCTTCTTTAGGAATGAGGGGCCACCCAATGAAGACTGTGGGTCTTCATGTAAAGCAAATAAAGTGAGTTCGACAACATGACACTCAGATTAGGCCAGCCAAATAAGACTTAAGGAAATTCTCATGTCGAAAGTAGCATGATGTTGAGACAGCATGATGGGAGATGTGATTCTTGGCTGTGCTGGTTTCACTGCTACCTGGGTATCTGCCTTTAACCACTTTCTGTTGCTGGTACACATGTTCTTAGTCACAGATAGTCCTTCTTGGCAGCAGCTTTCCTCACAGCTGGCAAGAAGCTTAGCTCCTCCAGCCCTCGTCTCCTTTTTTTCCTGAACTTCAAAACACATTTAAACTGTTCTCCAAAGCACAGCTCTCAAGTGGTGCTGGCCACATCTTCTGTGCATCTGGTATGTTGGCCAGGTGCCTTGTGCAGCAGTCCTACTGTTTTCTTGACATGTCCCTTGATGCCTTGCTGTCTTGTTGACCTCCAGAGGCACAGGCGAAGATTACTCTAGCAGAGCTGGGTCTATGCTGAGTCAGAGTGAGCAGAGCCATTCCTACGGTCATGGGTGGACACTTGCTCCCTGCTGCTTGGGAGGTTAGGCAGAGGCTTTGCAGCTACTGTGCTTTGACTTGCTCTGCAGTTGCACAGTGGAGGTGGGTTGGTGGTGAGACAGTCTGAGCCTCTCCATTGCTCTGTACAAAGAGTTCATCCAGCAAAACAACCAAATACTGTTCCAAGCCAAAAGTAAACTTTTCACCATCCTCCTGGTTTAACTTTAACCCAGAAATTAATCAATTCATCCCAAGGTCACACTTGCTTGTGACAGTATGAGGAAACAGCATGATCACATAAAGGGTTAAGGGAAAGGCTAATCTACTCTGGTGCAGCATAAGCTTCAGCTTCTTCTGAAAGCTTGAATATTGCACTGATTTTTTTTTTAGCATCTAAACCCTTGATCAGCAATAGGTAAAGAGAGTTTTTTGGTTCTCAGTGTTTGAATTGCAAAGCTGACATTGTTTAGGAATATATTTATTGTGAGCCGAAGACCACCACCTTTATACCAACCAACCCTGCCCAAATATACAGATTCCTCTTCTCCACCCCCCCACGAAGAAAGGCTTAAGCAACTGCCTCCACCCTCCTAGGCTCTATGTTCTTACCCCATCACTACGTGACTGCACAAGCACATAATTGCCAATTCAAGAAACTGAATCAAATGAAATGGACAACCAGCTTAGCATAACTGCTTTGTTAATTGAAGCAAACTAATTCATGCTAAATTCAGGATAAGGATTTGCAATATAGCTACACGGGGGAAAACGTCACTTAAATGACTGAGCTCTTTGAACAGTATAATGCACAATCTGTCACACATCGACATCGTAGCACCTCATTTTTACAAAAAATCATTCTATTTACTAAAACTTCTTTCTCAAGAAGCTTTCAACATACTACAGTATCATTTAATTCTTACTCATGTCATTGGCAGACCTCCACTGTTGCAACAGGTAAGAAAGATCCTTTGTTGTAGCCTGCTTTGCCAACTTGTGGATGAAGGCTAGAAGGGAGAAATGGTGAGGAGGACCAGCACGTTCCTTCATATGAGCTGCAACAGAGTTGTCTGATTATTTGACAGGAAAAAAACTATTAAGAGAGTATAGATAGACAAACTTATAGACAGACAAAGGGCTTAGTGTACTTCTGATTAAATAATGACAAGAAATAATTCCCCCAAAAGACAGGCTATATATAGCGTGTCATATTTTAGACATTTAAGTCATCTGTGAATCATGAGCAGTCTCTCTGTGGTATTATACAGACACACACTGATAATTTATCATCTTTACAACATACAACATATAACCTTTGTACTCCTGACAGAGCACAGGTAGGTCTGTCAGTACTTGAACTGGATGCCCTTTCTTCGTATTACCCACTACTGCATACAGAGCAGGAAGCATACTGGGCTGCTTAGCAAGATAAAGGGAACAGGTGACAGTCAAGAGTTCACACAGCCTTCATCTCTTTATTCCAACTCTTCCAGTGACCTGTGGCCACTTACGTACAGTTATTTTCCAGTAATGGTGCTAACACCTTCAGTTCAGTAATAAATATGCAATTATTTCCCTGCATTTCTCAGGAACCAGGAAGAGAAAACTGTTTATGTCTGAGAAGCACTTGTGTTCCACGTCATCCACCTCTGTAAATTTTCCTCTCCATAATGAGACATATGTTAATATACATTGCTACTCTAGCTTGGTCCTCTGAAATGCTATCACAAAACATCCTACTTTCATTGCTCTCTAAATAAATGTGTCATTAGGTAAATTTTACTCTACCCATTTAGACGTTACAGCTACAGCTGTCATGCCTATTAATTAACTGTCAGGAATATCATCTTTGTTATGTGAAGCCAGACAAGTTGAACTAGTCAAGCTGAACTACTTTTGAAGTGCATTTAAAAGAACAAAAGAAAGCACCCAACTCAAATGTGTTATAAAAAAAAATCTTATTTATATGTGTTAAAAAATACAAGGCACATTTTACAAAATCAAATAGCTATCCATCAAAACTTTGTTTCATATCCCCATATATGATCATGTACTGGCAAACATTAAGTAACAGTGGATAACTAATATTTTTTCCCAGTGCTAGCTGATAACAAGATCAGCTTGTCAACTCAAATAGGGTAATATTATAAGCTTTTGCTACGGTAGTATTTACAGCACAGTAACTTGGAAAACAATATATAAATTATATTATACCATAGATAATAAGCAGTCTAATCCAAGATGGTGAAATGGTTTCTCCTCTACTTCTCTCTAGGGCTTCAAATAATGTTCAGTGTAAGTAGGTACACAGAGCAAGGTCCTATAAACACAGTCTCTTCAGATGCCTAATACATTAGTTACAGTTAAACAAAACAGATTTTTCTGGTAATTAAAAATACTAACAATACTGCATTAATATTCCAGAAACATTTAGCTTTTTAGCAACTTTTATATTCAACAAGCACATCTTCAGCCACAACTCACTTCTAGATGAGCAGCACTTTTGCACAGGATCTGAAATGTCCTTTTTTTCCCCCCTTTTCCCAGGAAGATTTATCTGTTTATGATTTCTACACAAAATAAGCAACTGTCAGTTCCAAATTCCAGGCTTCAATGCAATTAAAATGCAGTGGTGTTTCTTCAGACTCTCTTGTATAAAGTAAGTCTATTGCCACTCACATCCTTTCATCAGTTATAACAAAAGTTCACTTTATTAAGATTAAACTCAGTAGGTTGATTTAGTGGTCCCACTTGAGTTTGAAGAATAAGAATTTGATTTCTTGGGGTACCTGCCTGATGAGAGAGACACTTGCATCCTCTGTGTAGTTCGCACACTTCGGCAGAGAAGAGCATATTTAAGGTTGTGTCTGAAGTCTTTTGAAATATAATAATAGATGAATGGATCAATACAACTATTCAAAGTGGAAAGGCACAGTGCAGTTATGTACCACACATACAAATGGCTCTGGCTGTAGGCTTTGAGGAGTGAATAATGCACAATAATCAGCACATTGCTAGGTGCAAAGCAGATGAGATACATGGACAGGACAACAATAATGAGTCTGATTGCTCTTTTTCGTTTCTTCCCAGTGCTTATATCTATGATAGAAGCACTTAGGGTCTTAATCATTAGAATGTATGCAACAGCAGTGATGATAGCTGGGATTAAGAAGAGTCCAGTTGCAAGTGAGAGGAAATAACTAAACATATCATGAGCCAAAACATTTTCAGGCAACACATCATGGCAGGTTGTGATGTTAAGATTTGCAATATATGCCGTCTGATTAACAAGATACAATGGAATGGTGCCCAACAAAATCAGTATCCAGATAGCAATGGAGATGCCCAAAGCAATTTCTGATTTCTTTTTTGAATTAACTATGGGGTTCACTACAACCCAATACCGTTGTACACTGAGACAAGTCATAAAGAGAATGGAACAGTACATATTTCCATAGAAAAACACAACAAATACTTTGCAGAGACCTTCACCAAATAACCAGTTATTGCCATTTAGATGGTATGAAATCTTCAGTGGGAACCAGACAATAAAAAGAAGGTCTGCCAATGCCAAGTTAACCATATAAATCACAGCCGGATGTTTCTTCTTTGTTCGGAAAAAAAAGACCCAGAGGGCCATGGCATTGCTTGGCAAACCAGTTATAAAAACAAAGATATAAACAATGGGAAGAAAAACTGTAGTCAGCTTTCCTGTGAGGACTTCTGTTACAAATTCATCCACCTTGTATATCTCTTCAGAACTATTTGCCTTCAGAACCGTCTTGCCAATGAAACTTCTTCCTTTTGGTTTGCTGGATCTATCATTCTCTAAAATTAAAAAAAAAAGAAAGAAAATTTGTTGAAGTACAGACTTTTTGCCTTTTTAAAAAATAAACTAGATATAGTGATTTACTCGAATGCTTACAGACAGCCCTATCAACAGAAAAATTAAGACTGATGTTCAGACACTTGACAATTTATCTTCCCTTTCTTTTATATTTATTAATCAAAAGACAACCTTTGCCCCTTCAAGAATGTAAGGATTCTACCAGAAACCAAAACACTGTCATCAGTGATATTAAAAATGCCTTTTTAAAATGTGCTGTCAGGTGCTCCCACCACCTGAACAGTTACAGTAGAAACTGCTTCAACTACCCCAAGACACCATTAACTTTTCACACAGCAGTGCCAGATCACCTGAGTGCTGGGACTTGGAGAACTTCACAGAAGGCTAATTTAATTGCAGTACAAGCTCTGTCAGTTTAGATGCCCCAAAAATCAGGTATGCAGTAAAAAAAAAAAAAAAAAAAAAAAAAAAGAGAACATACTACCTTCAGACAAGCTAAAACTGAGTCAGAGCGCCATATCCAAAGCCACACACAAATGATCTCTAGGGAATGCCACACATTACAGTGTATCTGAACAGAAACTTGAACACACTAACTCTGTGCATGAAGTCACAATATGGTCCTCATCTGGGATTTCCTTCAGGAAAGATGCTCTCTGTGGTCTCTAGTCCAAGTATCAGGTGGTAGAGCTGACAGCTGAGGCTGATTCATACACAAACTACTGTCACTACAAGCTTTGCTCTGCCTCTGCAAATGCTGTGGCAGCTTACAAACCATATGGGTGAGGCAGGTGCTCCTGACTGCTGAGTCCTGTAGGACAGACTTTGGACAGCCCAGTTCAGAACACCTGCACACACAGCACAGTCCTCCTCTGCTGACAGGCTAAACTGCACAAGCAATGTCCCGGAATGCACACCATTACAAAAAGTCAGACATTCACCTACAGGCATCCATATCCTTTCAGCTAAATGGATGGACATGGAAGCTGACTGGTTTAGGGAGGCTTATTTCTAAACTCAGTTTCAATCATTATTCGAGGATTTATTTAGCCAAAGCCCCCCAGCTGGAATATAAAAAGAGTCTTTTTGAGTACCTGGACAGCAAACAGCCTTGAAAAATGTTAAAGCATGGCCCCTTTGTTAATAAGTAATTGATACAGTTCCAAATGAAAAAATGCTTCCACCTTATATTTTAAAGGGTTCTTACACAAAAAATATGTAAATACACAAGTGTATGTTTCCCAGTACAGATTCCCCAAAGTAGATCACTTTAGATTCTTGTCTAGACTCTGCAGCCTTCCAAAGATATATGCAGAAATATGCATATATTGACACTCTTCAGAGTTTTGAACTAAGTTAACTCAGATCCACTTGAGCACTTAAAAATCTCCAGGCCCAGCCTTCACTGGAAAACTCACATGCAAGAAAACTTTTTACCTGTACAATGACTAAGACAAATCTTTGCAGTAGAGTGCATGAAGACAGAGGTTTAAATTATAGTAAATTTTGCATGAAGACAGAGGCTTAAATTATAAAATCACCATCCTAAAGAAAAGTAATTCAAATGCCAAATAGTAATTTTGGCCTATATGTGGTCTAATTATAACAAAGCAGTATGATAAAAATTCTTGTTTCAGACATTCAAGCCCCATGATCACATCAGCAATACTGTTCAAGACAGCAAAGTTTAATTGCAATGCAGCAATCCTAGTTCCCCAAGCTGAGCTGTGAATAGGAGAACCCATAAAACCAGCCTAAAGGACACAGCTTACCGATACCAGATACTGAAGTGATAATGAGCTAAGCAACGCCGATTTCCTTAGGCTTTCAGCTTAGCTGAGAAAGATCATGGAGAAGCTTGGAAGCATACCCTATATACTAAGTTGATAGTAGTGATCAAGATACAGTAACAAAACGCACCATCTAATGCTATGTTAAGCACCTGTCCATCAGAAAGTGGTCGATACCATGAAACTGCAGTCATGCTTTTTTTATTCCATTCCAAACTAGCACTTTGTTCTTACTGTTTTGTGGTCAGATAGAAAACAATGGTTTGCAACTGAAGTTCAGAGGTTAGGTAGAAAAAATATAAGCCTCGTCAAAAAGTACTAAAGTGTTAGTGTGAGACAGTACAGTAAGAGCTATACTAAAGTGGATGGACAGATAACTGAACCAGAGACAGGACTTTGTATTCCAAGAGGGTCAGAACAGAGACAAAGGTTTGTTTTATTGTACTTTGTAAGACAGTGATTTCAAGTCTTGTTTATATGCTGACTTTAATTCGAGCCTCAAAAGCTCTGATTGCATATACTGGGCAGCTTTTTCCAGTCCGACTAGCAACCTATACACACCAGGAGACAGTGTCCTGTTTCCCAGCAGTTAACACTCCCTCACCGAGCAACCAGTCCTTTGTTAGGTATGTGCATTTCCACATCCTTTTAAAGAAAATTACTCTTTCACCGCTTGCCGTTTTCCATAACAATCGAGCTCTTTTCCAAGACAAGTTTCACCCTGCTTGACTCATATACAGAGAATGTAGTACTCTCTCCTCCCACAAAAGACTGTTTCAACACCTTTGTCATTTGTCCAGAAGATACAACCCACTTCATATCAAACACAGGATTATGCCTACCCTGCAGACACAAAAGAGACAGTAGCAAGTAGTACCAAAAATTAACTAGTTTACTCATGGTAGTAATACCCCCAACAGGAGTAAATTTAAGATTATCCTGGCTTTTGGATCTGCAACCTCCCTCCCTCTTCCCCGAGAATTCCAAATTCTTCACTCCTTCCAGGTCAGACAATTAGGCTATTAAATGTCAGCTTGACTCCAGGAACGCCGCTCTGAACAACACAATTTGCAGCTACCTAGCATCTGTCGCTTGAGAAAATATGACACATGTTTGGCTTCAATACGTATACGGCATCTATCCTGTGTTTGGCTTCAACATTTGCACCACCTTTATACGTATGATTTTATTAGGTAAATAAGCCCGGTATGAAATACAGAAGGACACAGTGCAAAGGCATGCACAAATATTGTAATGGGGTTTATTATAAAAGGTGGTGAAAAATTAACTTCATGCAGTGAAATACAAATATGAATAACCGCTTCGTTTTTTTTCTCGAACTGCGCTTACGTTCAACAAGCAATAGCACAGACTAAAAATCTAAAAAGAATCCCAGCTTTTTAGGTCAGGGAAAAAAAAAAGCCCAAGAACATGGTTTCTAAAGTATTTTCATGTTTATCCTAAGGGGAGGGGCGGCAGGGAAGGGGACCACGAGAAGGTTGAAGAAGGGCTTTTTACAAGGCCGCTAAGTGACAGGACCAGACGGGATGGTTTTAAATGGAAAGAGAGCAGGTTTAGACTCGATCGTAGGGAGAAACTCTTTATGTGAGGGCGCTGGAACAGGTTGCCCAGAGAACCTGTGGATGCACCATCCCTGGCAATGCTCAAGGCCAGACTGGACGGGGCTCTTAGCAACCTGATCTATAGCCAGGTGCCCCTGCCCGCGGTGAGGGGGGAGGTGTTTAGAACGAGATGGGAGCTTCGCAGTCCCTTCCAAGCCATTCCACGATTCTCTGCGATGCGGGTGAAGACAAACCCGACGCCCCCCACAAGCCCTGAGGGTGCTGCTCGCCTCGCCCGGCTGATCGCCCGCCAAGCGCTTTCCCTCCCCGCCCGCGGGAAGGGAGCCCTGCCCGCGGGTCCCGGCAGCCACACGAGTTTTCCACCCCTCTCGACCCCGCGGAACCCCGCCCGGTCCCCTCCAGGCGCCCCGAACCCTAGCCAGGCCAGGCACTTGCCCCGCCGAGTCCCCGCCCGCGGCTGAGGGGCAGTCGAGCCGGCCGGGGGGCGGCGCTGGCCGCCCCGCTGATCCCAGCACGCCGGCAGCTCACCGCCGCTCCGCTCACCTTCAGCAGCGATGGCAGCTCCCAGCAACGCACAGATCAGCAGCACCAGCAGCAGGCACAACTCGCAGCGCGCAGCCATCCTCCCGCCGCGCTCCGACCGCCGCCAGATCGCCCGCGCTCCCGACCAGTTTCACCTGATACCTGAGCAGGGCGGGCGGGGGGCGAGGCCGGTCCCAGCACCAGCCCCAGCCCCGCGGCGGGCGGGGCCAGCCCGAGCCTTTCCCTCAGGGCGGTGCCACCCCGAAATGGTGAGAGTCGCTCGCGGTCCCCTCGGTTCTGCCCGGCGCGAAATGGCGGGTGGCCACAGCTTGGCGACCGCTCGGGCGGTGAGGGGCGGACCGGCTCTTACCGTGCCCGGCTCTTACCGTGTCCGTGCCCGTGCCCGGCCGGGCGCTGCGCTGTTAACGGCCTCGGAGTGCCCAGCACGGCTGAGCGGCCGCCGCTGCAGTGACCGCTGTCCGTGCCGAGCTGCTGCTGGAGTGGAGCAGGATTGCTCTGGGCCACACCGGCAGGGCCGGGGACGTTTAGTGGGAACCTGTTAACTGCAGCTGCCTCGTAACGTACTGACTTGTGCGTTCCTGATTTCTTCGGTGTTAGAACATCCCAGAATCGTGGAATTTTAGGTCAGGTTGGACGAGGCCACAGGAAGTCGTCTGGTCCAGTCTCCCTGCCCAAGCAGGGTCCTCTGGAGTGGCTTTTTTTTTTTTTTTTTTTTTTTTTTTTCCTTCTTTGATGGTCATGAGATAATAGCTGGGAATAGATGGGAGTACAGAGAGATTAAGGTAAATGGCGCTGGGAAGTTTTGGGTGTCATATTGCATTAAGGGCCTCTTGTTTTCTTGTTTTTGAGTCTTTGCTGTAAGTAGTGCATACTTAAAGCACAGTTCCTGTTCGTCATCCACAGTGTTTACAGATTTCTCATCTACGTCCCAGCCTTCTTGCTAAACACCGGGAAAGTCATAGCCCATCCCTCCAGCCTCCCTCCCTGTCTCTTTATTTCACTTTCAGTGGTTTTATTTACTTACCATTAGAAACCACTTCATAGGCATTTTATCCTGCTTTTAATCACCTTGCCCAGTGAGCTGTAATCTTCTCATTTGGTTTTTTATCTAGCCTCCCTTTAGTGGTCTCCAGAGTTTTCCCTCTCAGATCTCTATTGCTAAGGAGCGGCCAGTCTTTCCCTCATCCAATTCTACCATAGTCATGTACCAATTCTACCATGCTCTCCTGTCAGTGGCCAGTTACAGTTTTCATTCTTAGTTCCATCTTGATTTACTCCATCCAGTCCATCTTTTTGTCCCCTATACATCAAAGCAGACAGCTCCTTCTCTCTTTTGCTTGGATCCAGCAATAGTGGAAGGGACAGCACACACTGGAAAAGTATTCACTGCTGTTGCTAAGTAAAATCTGGTCCTGGCTGTCCCATGACACCAGACCTGCAAATGGAGAAGCTCTGCGACGTGTGCAGGAGCAAGTATCACTGCAAGTGCATCTTCTCGAAATGCAGCTCTGGAGTTTGCTCCAGGGGAGTATAAGGAAACAATGCCAACATAGGTTTGTAATTTGTCTAGTTTCTCATAGAGGTGTCAGTAACAGGTAATTGATGTGAAGATAATCTTCCTTCAAAATCTTACTGTATTAAATATAATATAAAATCATCAGATTCCCAAACAATTAAAAATGTAGTTTATAAGGGGGGATGTCAGGTGACTTTTATAGGAGGTGACTCTATCAATCTGTCTTATGTGAGAGGCCTTATTGCTGCCTTATGTAGAGGGGGCTTTTGAGAATGGTGGGGAGAAACATTTTACCTGTAGTGATAGGTCATGGGCTAACATATTTAGCTAAAAAGAAGGTAGATTTAGATAAGAGATAAGGAAAGAGATTCTTTACTGTGAGAGTAGTGGGACAGCAGAACAGGTTGCCAAGAGACGTTGTGGATGGGGCATTTCTGGAAGAGTTCAAGGCCAGGTTGAATGGGGCTATGAGCAACCTTGTCTTATAAAAGTTGTCCCTGTCCGTGGAATGGCATTATACTAGATGATCATTAAAGATCTTTTCCAACATCAATTGCTCTATGATTCTATAGCAAACTAATGGCCTTTGGCACTTGTAAGCAGTTCCTGGTGCTTTGTGCAGTGCTAGCCAGGCTTTTGTTCTGATTTTGTTCTACGAAATTTATTGAGAAATTAGAGTTCCTAGTTTGAACTTTCAGAAGGGATAATATTTGTTACGGAGATTCCCCATGTGTAGTCTATAAATTAGTCCTCCCTCATGGCTTAAAAAAATGTTTAATATAAACTACAAATGGTCTTACCCCTGCTCAAATCACTAGGACTTCTCAACAGAGCAATGTCAAAACTTGCTGATTTTAGATATCTTTATTGAAGACAACAGATTTGTCAAACGTATTTGCAGTCCTAGCATTTATCAAACAGTTTGGAAAGAAAATTAACAATTTGTAAATAAACACAAAGCGTGTATGTTTAACACTAATTTATCAATGGATAATAATTGAGATAAATGCAACTGGGAAAGTAAGTAAGTATGTAAAGTAAGTACATATAAAAACCAGATATACTCCTACTTGTATTATAATGAGTTGGGAAAAATCATGTTTAATACAGTGGCTTGAAGGGAGCTTTGACCTTGCACATCATTGCTTATCAAAGCATACTCAAAGCTGACAAAAGTGAACAACAGCTTGTAATTCCCTGCTCTCTCAGTGTTTGTTTGGAGCATGTTGTCATGAGAGTCTCGTGCACCTTGGGACAAAGGCCATTACTGGAAATGTACCCTCCCTTGCACTTTGAGTAGCTGGTGAGTGTGTTTTAGAACAGGGGCTCCAAAGGTACCTTTTAGGATATACTCCTTGGGTCTTGAATCATTTTAGCAGCATGGTGATGTCATGTAATCATGAAGATATGTTACTGCCAAATATACTTGTTAGCCCTTTATTAATTGAGAAATGAACATGGTTTCATTGCAAGACATTTGTCAGTTTGTGCTAGAATAAATGGGTGGGAACATTTTTATAATGCAGAGTTTGTTTTGTGTACTTTTTTTCTCTATGGCAGTTTCGGAATTCAGATGACAAATATGTTTTTAGTGTGCCACTTATTTTAATTATACAGCATATCTGTTGGGGGAGAAGGTAAGGGATGGTTGTTGTACCATATGCCTAACACAAATCTATGGATTTTTTTTTTTAAGGAGCAAGAAGAACTTGATTTTGGAAGGGAGAAGAAATAAAAATACTCTAAAAATAAATATGTCTTGTCAGGCTGGCACAACACTTAAAATATCCTTCAAAGAATGTGGCCAGTGCAAGTGTTCTTGGAGGGAGGGTGAAGTTTGGGTCAAATGAAACAATGTGAAGAATTTAATTTTAAAAGCAAATTTAATTTTTGATTCAGAAGAGCTGATGCATTATCTCTCAGTGCTTTAGCCTGCCCTCAGGCTAGCCACCTGTATTCTTGGAAACTAGGGAATACCTGGTAAGTTACAGCCAGGTTCTACTTTAGTAGTGCAAGACCAGGACTGTGGATATAATGAGCATTTTTGATGACTCATTTCAACCTGATTAAGTTCTTTATAGTTCCTCCTTTTGTATCTCATTCTTAAGATCCTCTGTGACATCTTAAGTGGTCTCTCTTGCTTATTTTCCTGAGCCTTTGAACAGGTCTCTATTTCCTGCTCAGTTGATTGGCCTTGCTGGCAGACTTGTTAGGTACTACATAAAGGTTGTCACTAATGCCCTTGCTCTATGTGTGTCCAGCAAACGAGCCTAAGAAATGAGAGATTATGGCTGGCAGCTGTATGTTTTCTGCTTATCTGTGAGCAAGGATCCATTTTCTTTCAGCCTGTATTTAGGAAGTCTGTTCTGTTCCCTCCCTTACCACACCTACCCCAAGATTATTGCAGATTTTTGAAATTCTGACCATGGAAAAATATGTTCTTTATAAGGCTATTGTGCTAATAATAATATTGTGCTAATACATATTATTATGTATTGTTACTACCTGAGGTGCCAGTGTGGGTGCCATAGTAATTTATGGCATTCTGGGGTCACTGTGCTGGCAGAACATTTATGTAATATTGGTTATTTTAGTTGATCTCTTAATGGTTACTGGGTGCCATCCTGATTTTCCTGCCCTTCTGCCATCAGTGTCCTGTTTATTTCTGTGTTTGGTTTTTAACTCAATGTATTTTCACTTTTCTCAAAAGAAAGATCCAGGGATGGGGTTGGAGACATGACAAAGGTCTAGATTAAAATGTTGGGTATTCTCAGTGCCTGAGGGGTAGAAACATAGATGGCCCAAACCAGGCTTCATGCTGACATAGAAGTACAGAGGTGACTCCTGTTTGCCATGACCTTGCAATGGTAGAGGACTTGTGCATTTAACAAAACTTAGTTTGGTCTAAGCAGAATGTAAAGCAGTGCTTCTGTACTTGTGTTGTTGGTTGTTTAGCCTGTGGTACATTTGTCTTCAAATGTCTCTGCAACTACATGAAAAAAAGCACGTTAAGGTATTAAAATCAAGCAATTGAGAGTTAGGATATGCTCCAGTTTGTGCTTTTATTCAATCTTGATTCAGCATTCTTGTGCATATGCATTTTGAAAGGGGTTTTTTTATGACATCATATTCAGCCTTTCTAAGGTGCACTCTGTGGAGTGTGTGCATGAAGACACAGACTACCTGGTGCTTGCACCTCTACTTACATGTATAGATACACTTGAAATACCACTATTTAGCTAGTACTGACTTCTTATCCTGCTGCTGTTGAGAACTGCAGAAGAACTCTCTCTTGCGCAGACTACTCAGAACTCATCAGCACAGCCACTAGTTTAGACTGAGTTTGTAAAGTTGTCATGAAGGGAATTGAAATTTATTTTCAGTATAGGTTTATTACAATTCTTATCTTGTTTGTACCTCTATGCTGGAAGGAATGTAGGGTGGAGTGTAAAAAATAACAATTCCTCTTCAGGTAATCTGAATCATTACATAGTGAATCACAAACATGCCATGTGCCCACAGTGTTGCCTTGCATCAAAGAAGGCTGTTCTGTTGTCTGTAGCATACTTCTATGTAGTTTGCTTGTGGCTTCATTGAGCACCAATGCATTATTTGTTGGATATTCTTTACTCCATCCAAATTTTCCCTAAAGAAAACCAGACAAAGTCCAGAGATGACGTAAACAACTGGAACGTTTGTATTCTGAAGACTTTGTTTAGTCTAAATAAGATTGTGGAGAGACCTGATCATGTAGCTAAGATATGTCCAGGGCTGTGGCATATTTTCCATGTTCACTGAGTAGGCTGAAGTGTCGGCAAAGCTAGATATTAGGAAAAATGTTTTCACAATCAGCACCAGTTTTACTGAGCACTCATTTTCTAAAGAATCTGTAGGACATCCATCACTGGCACTTTAATTAAAGTTTAGACAAACAGGAATGATATAGGTATGTCTAGTTCATCCTGACAGGAGAATTAGGTTATGCCTTGAGCACAGAAGTAATGCCTGCAGCACAGCTATTAGTGACTCTACAACATTTCGAGCTGAATCAAATCCATTGCACTTTATTGCACTGACCTCAGTGGTCTTACTTTTGTTTAGAATCTGAGTACAGTAAGATTTGATGTACTGTTCTGTACTGTTCTGCCTTGTGAATCACCCTCAGTGGTTTCACAGAGGTGTACCTGTGTTTAAAAAAACAAGCAAACAAAAAAACCACACACACACAAAAAACCAACCAAACAAACAAAAAAACCCCCCACAAAAACAACAAAAAAACCCCAGCTATTGAAATCTGTTTCTGGCTAGGAACACTTCAGATCTTTAGGTCATGCTCAACATTACTGAGCAATTGTGAGTCAGGCAAAAGGAGGAGTCTTACTGAGATCATCATGTTTTTACCTTTTGTGAGAGAAACTTGTTCAATCCCCTGCATTCTTGCTTCTCTACCATACAGATGATGACAGTTTTCCCAATCAAAGACCAGGAGCCCAGAGGAGGAAACACCAGAGGAAGACTACCACCAACTAGGTTCCAGAGTAACAGTAGACCTCTGAGGAGTCCCATGGGATTTGTACCTGTTTTGAAGAGCTAGACCACAAGTGTGGAAAAATGCCAATTGCAAACCACAAAGTTTGCTGAACATTGGGAATAACTGCTTTTTTGAGTCTCAGATAAAGAGCATGAAAAGAGTGACATTGAATCACACACATAGTCACTTTCAAAGAGCAGTATCTCATGCATCTACTTCCACCTGCCCTTCCACGTTTCTCAGTTTACTAGAAGTATATTTTTGAGTGTTGTTCTGCTACCCCACTGTTACTAATCCTCACATCACAGTTCTCAGAATTTTTTAATCCTTCTAGCTCATCTGTAGGGGATGCCTATGGAAAAGGAATTCATAAATCAAGGGAAAAAGCAGTGATTTATGAGTGATGACTTGGTGATAAATTTTTTCTTTTCCTCTCAAGATCCCTTTATTTGCCTGCCAGAACTACAACATACTATGCATCATTTAAGTAAATCCACAGCAAATCCACAGAGGAGAAAAATGTATGAGTAGAAGCAGGGATGGGCTGAGGAAGAGTTGTGTGAAAGGAAGAACAGTCTTCCTCAGAAGACTCTCGTGAAACCTACAGCAAGTTAAAGCTGTAAACTTGTTCTAACCTAAGCCATAGGCAGTAAAAGGCAGGTGGTGCTTTATTGCTGAAGTGAAGAGCTGATACAGTGTGAGCTGTGATTTGGCCAGTGCATTCTGCATGTGCCTATTTCAGATGGTGTTGGTTTAGATTACCTCAGTTTTATTGACATGATGTAATTATCACAGTGTAGATAAGTCATGAGACAGCTGTAAGGACTGATGAGCTCTGAGAATTGTTGATGATTCCTTGAACTTAAGAGTTTGCCCAAACAGTAATGCCATTCGCAGTTGTGAATGAATGCCAAGAGTCAGTATCCATTTAATGGCAACAATGAAATCCTGTGCACACCACTTAAGCACTTGCTAATGCTGGGATCTGTCTAATCAGATAATCTTTTTAGATTCCAAATGATACTTGCAAAGAACAAAATAGAAATTAATTCTGAGAGCTTCATGGAAGATCTTTGTTCCAAAATTTTAGTTCAGTTGAACAGACAGATATGTGACATTCATTCATGACAGGGCTGACTGATGTAAAAATTATATGAACAATATAAGCATTGTAAAATAAAGGAATACTTAAGGACAAAATTCCTAAATCTGAAAACTTGTCTACTCTAAACTGTTTTTCTTTTTGTAGTTGCTTCATCATCTTTCTATTTTTAGGACCTGTCTCTTACTCATCCTTGAAAATTGATACTTGTAATAAATAATTAAAAGTCATAACTTCTAGCAAAATAGGATTTATTGAATCACAGTATCATGTTCTAAAATGGAATGAGTCTAAGGTTTGTACTGTATCTGATTATCTCCCCATTTTTATTTGGAAGTTTATGATAGCTGCTAGTCTGAATTGCCCTGTAAGTTTCAGGTATGAAATACAACATTTTGGCCACATCTCCTAAACAGTTGTGAAAATTTTAACAGAATTATGCATTTATTGACTTCTGACAATGAATTTGACTTGATTATTTAGCTGGTATGTCAGCATATCCATGTTACATATATATGCTCTTAATTTAGTGATCTAAAGAAGATATAAACAATTGTAATTTCTCTAGTCATGATAGTAAAATATTGCAACTGCCATCTGGTAGAGGATGGGAGAAAAGAAGAATACTTGAAAGGCCATAGATTATTTTTTCTTCATGATGTGCATCAACTGATACCATCCCATACCATCCCTGGGGGTTTGCCCACAGGCTGGGACAACTGCGTAAGAAGCATGGCATACTTATCCAAAGAGAGGCAAAATTTTAACAGCATCAGTTCTCCAGTCTAGTTGATGTCATGCCTATGTTGATGTGAAGAGAAAGTTTCAGACACTTGCTTAAAAAGCCCAAGGGCAATGAGTGAGTCAGGCAGTTCATGTTGCAACGGTCCTGTTTTATGATATTTAAAGGATGCGTAATGTTAGAGTTCAAAAGGCGAGTAGAAGAAATTATTATTTTGGCATTGTCTGTTCGGGCAGGGACTAATATCTTGACTACTGTAGTTTTATGACAATAGATTAAGATCAAGGAAGTTAAGCAATAGACATACCAATGGCTCTTGCAAGCTACATTGAACAGGATTAAAATTAAATTCTACAGCTGAGCATAACATACAAAATGGTCACATTTACAATTTAGGCTTTGACAAGAGTACAACATTATTTATGGAGCAATAGGAAATATTGAAACACATTTGTATAAGACCTGATTAGGCACCTGGGAACACTTCAGTCTATTCACAACCACTTCTACACAACTAGGGGCTGGGGTCAACCACTCAAACACTCTGGACCAGGTTCAGATATAAAAATCATGGCACAAAGGATATCTAGCAGGTAGGAGACTTGTGAAATTTCTTGACAAATGATGGGCATACAGGAGGTTTCCATGAATTCCCAGGAAGATGGTGCAAATCTTGTGGATTACTAGAGACAAACCATAACTAACTTGTGAACTTCCCTGAGCAGAATGTAGTATTTAAGTGAGAGAGTAATTGGGGAAATACCATTTGTGTTTGTCCCCTTTTTCTTTTCTGTGCATATGCTTATGGTGACTGTTGTGGCTGCAATGGTCTTCCTCTGAATAGTGTGGTCATTTGCCATAGTTCTGAGGCTCTTCTGAGGTATAGGTTGAATTTTAGTATGGCCATGTGTCATTATGGATGTCATTCAGGTTACACTCTGATGCCCTCCATTCCTTCTCTATGTTTCCTTCTGCATGCCAGCGAAGTCACAATTTGCTGATGGAGAGGACTCCTGGAGGCATTCTGTGCTCTCCAGGGAGACCATCTGTGTCATAAATTGACAGGATCTGCAGGTTTGGCTGGGCAAGCACCTAAAACAGCAGACTGCAGTAAAGATCACCATTTGAGAGAGAGCTGGCACTTTATAACTTTGCAGAATTCCCTGCATCAAAAGTTATCTGTGAAAGCATAGGGCAGGTCTGTGTACACGCTGCTTGTGATACTCCTTCTTTGCAAACAGATACTGTTAGTTGTGGCTTCAGGATTGGCAAATTAGAAAAGCTGAAGGAGAAAAGAAATCTCTGTTTGAACCCATGTATCTCTCAGTTCTCTAACATAGAAGAGATACATTGTTTGGTTTGAGCATATATGGTCTTTTCATAGTTTTGGTGTCATCCTGCTCTCTAATTCCAGTAAATGCTGTTTCACCATAATTCAAGTGGTTTACAGATACCTTTTTTGGGAATTCTTGCCATCATTGTCATTAAGGTGAAAGGGAGCTGTTTTTGTCCTGCTTAGGGATCATTTATTTTAAAATGCAGAGACTGGGACTATTTCTGTAATTATTTTATCAGTGGGATTGTAATTATTATTTCTGTAATTATTTTATCAGTGGGATCTATCTAGAAGAAGAGCCCAGTGTCCACAAAGAAATTAGTTTAATTGAAAAAATGTGTCACTTGACCAGAACGCCTGAAAAATAATTTGGAAATTCCCTGTACTAAGAAGGACATGAGGAGGAGATCCATGCTGCTGTGCTGAGTCACAGACTTTCCACACAGGCATCCTGTCTGTTCTCACAGTGTTTATTCAGTGTGGCAGGATACACCCTTGTACCCTCCCAGTGTCTCAACCCACCTCCCACTGTCTGCACAATCAAGAAAAAAACACAAACACTTTATCATATTCCATACTGTTGACTGGCCCAAAATTGAAGCCTGCCACCACATTAAAAAAATTAAATGTTATGACCAAAAATAATTTTATTATGAATGGTATAACTTCTTTTTAAATTTAATGAACAACATAGTAATTATCATTCATATTTAGAAAAATACCTTTTTCTTCTACTCAGCTGACATTTTTCTAACTTTTAAACTGCAGAAACATAACATGTATATGTCCTAGATGTAATATGTTCTATATGCCGATTATGAAAATGCATAGTCAATGCATATTTAGAAGCAAAGTGATTTTAAAGTTGCTAAGAGCTGTTAGGATTTGCATGTTATTTGCTGTATGTGCAGAGCAGTCAATTTCACCACTGAAGAGGTGAAAATGAAAGACTGGTAGGGGATGGGAAGAACAGAAGACTTCCATCTGCCTTGCTGCAGGAGGACCATGTAGGAATGTCATACCTCTGGATTGTTCCTGGTTCTGCCCTGACTTCCTTTGGGATGGCAGGGAGAAGTGAACCCACACAGTACTGTATGCCAACACCCTACCCTGATCACCAAAGCACAGCACAGCAGTACTGGAGCCCACCACAAATGTGGGGCTATTGCTGCAAGGCACAGAATCAGAAAACATTTTTCTTTTCTCCTCTTTGTGCCAAAAACTATTAAATGTCTTTGGGGGATGCACAGGAAGGAAGAAGGACTTGGATTGCTAATCAGCCCCCAGTGCAAGGAGCAAGCAGTTAATTCCTTCAGGAGGGGTGAAATAGTTTCTTCTGACAGTTGTGTTTGTTCTTGTTGCACTGGATTGTACCAGTCCTGGGCAATTTTCACTGCTTTGATTGCTAGGTGACTATGTGAAGTGAGATCCTTCACCCCAAGATGCAGGCATAAGAGTATTCAGTGAGTGCCTGCCTTCCACAGCTTCTTGTGAGGGATAATCTCGTTTTTTTGATGGTATTGTTCCCAGTTCTCAGGTAGTGGTGTATTTGGCACAAAATCAGGGTCTGTTACAGAGGCTTCATATCCCTGCTTCTGCCAAGGTTCTAGTTCAGTATCCACTGCAAGTCTGGGCTTTGCTTCTGCAGGCACAGTTGCTTCTGAGACACTCTTTATCACAGAATCACACAATGGGTCATGTTGGAAGGGACCCCAGTGGGTGCTGTCATCCAACCTCCCTGCTCCAGCAGGGTCATCCCAGAGGACATGGCACAGAATTGTGTCCAGATGGTTCTTTATTATCTCCAGTGAAATTCTCCACGACCTCTCTGGTCAATTTCTGGTTCCAGTCCCTGGTCACCTTCATGTTCAGGTGCAACTTTCTGTGCATCAGTGCCTGCCCATTGCTTCTTGTCCTATTGCCTTGCACTGTTTATGCTGTGCTTACCTGCTTAAGGCAGCTAAGCTTACAGTACTGGCTCTTGATGAGTGAAGAGCTGTTTTCCCCTTTTTTCTGCCTCTCTCCCAACCAAGTATGGCTGCAGCAGGGGGAGGTCAGAGATCTCCTGCCAGTTTCCCTCACTGCTAGAGGAAGGTCCCTGATGAACTCACACCCACGAGCTTCCTTTGCTAAATCCAAATAAATCTATTTACACTACATTTAATAATTTTACATTGAAACAATATGATCTAACCTCTGTATAGTCTTTTAACAGTCAAGAAACATCTTTTTGAAAAATAGTATAAAAGACTAAAGTGTAGGAGTGGCAGTACTTGGATTTAAGCTCCCTACAAGTTCTGCATGGTTGTTACAGATACTCAGTATATTACATATCGTCACTGGATTTGATGGCAAATGAACTAGGAGTATAGGTCTGGGAATTAAGAAATGTTTCACAAATGTTTGCTCAGTAAAAGGTATATTCCTAGGGATGCAAAAGTTAATTCTGAATATTTAATTCAACATATCACTTGATGCTTGGCAGCTTCAATACTAGCCTTATTGCTGTGCATTTTCTGCAAAATGAAGCCAAATGCTTTTCTACATACCTACCACTGTGGTTCCAGGAATTTGAAATAAAGAAAATGTTGGATTTTATTCTGCTCAGTGTGCTTAGGCTTGTTTAGACTTTAGCAGAAAAGCTGGTTGATCTGGTTTTTCTAGGACCGAGTCATAACTGTATATCACATTTCCTGACCTGATGAAAGACAGGGTTTTTTAATGCACACATGTTGTGGGGTACACATGAAAGAATTGAAATATGATTAACTTACCTCTACTTATATAGAAAAATTATATTAAAATATATAATTAATATGTAATTAAATATTCATAGGATAATAGGAGAATACAGTGAAGTATTGTATGAAAATCTGAAGGATTTATGAAAAGCATTTAGGTGGTTCAGGTAAAAACCTGTTCCAAATAGATAAAACTCTTGGTATTTCGCTTCCAACTCCCTGCAAAGAAAGTAGCCTTGTTCCTGCCAACCTCCATGCTGGGCAGAGCAGCAGGAAGCTGCCCCAGTGAGCTTGGACCTCTGGATGAACTGCAGGCAAGGCAGTTTATTCCCTGCTGGAACAAACTAGCTTCCTTTGGCCTTAATGGAAGTCACACAAACCTTCCTCAAGAGGGTGAGTGGAGCTGGGGGAGAACATGTCTTGCTGTTTCTGCTCTGTAAAAGCCTGACACTAAAGCAGACCGCAAAGACAAAAAAAAGCACCCCAAACCAGCAGTGTGCTTTGGAGTGTCCTTACTGCAGGCACTGAGTTAGGGCCCTCCATGCCTAAGGACTTAGGGGGACGCTGTTGAAAGTAAAGGTGCGGCCTGCTCCACGCCTGAGACATCAGGTCTCGAATCCAGAAGAACCTGATTCTGCTTTGCCATAAGATGTGGCAAAACAAAAGTTCTTCCTTGCTCTTAGCCTTCTTCTCCCCAAAAGAAAATTTACAGAGAAATAGAAGGAAGAGGAACTCTGCCTTTTTTTACCCATTACCTTGAGGATTGAGATGTGTAAAGGGGATTTCAGCTCAGGCATCTCTTCATCCTAAGAAGCACTCCTATCACCAAGTTAAAAAGTACTGTAATGTTTGGATGTCTTGCATTCTATGTATAAGAGTGACCTGGCAGGATGTGACCTAACACCACAAAATCTTCAAAAATGTTAAATAAAAATATGAAGGGTCATTCCCTACATTGCTTTCCACATTCTCAGTATCTACAGCAATGAAGTAAACAATTTAAACATGCAGCAAAACTTTACAACATTATCAAGTTCATCCTTGACAGCAGTGAACTCCCCTATTTTATTACTGACTCTGTAACATAATGGCAAACATTACATCCCCAGACAGTACTTTTTTAGAGTGCTTGTTCATGGAGCTGTAAAATAATGCTTGCCATTCATTTTAACTAGTATATATTTTCCCTTTTTTAAGCCTCTCTCTTTGGTTCCCAAAACATTACCACTTACCAGGCAATTGGAAAAAAACCCACGGATCTGTTGAAAAATAGTGGTAACAGCATGTCTGTAGTTGAGATAAAAAGAAGCTGTTGATAGCCACCACACATTGATACTATTTTGCAAATAATAAACATAATTTTTCATTTATTGTCTGTACTTTAAGACATTAGAATATATGCAAGTTGCATTTTTAAAGGATATTTACTTCTTTAGGGAAAGTCAGGGCATTTTTTTAATTCTACACAAAAGCTGGATTCTCACTGTAAATAAGTTCAGCATTAAAACTTTAAGAAAATACAGTAATTATCCTCATAATAAAACCTCTTGGATGATAATTAGCTCTTCAGGGCAAGGATTGCATAGTAGCTTACTCAGTAGGCACACTGTGCTTGTTTTTTCTAGGTGCTATCAAAATATACATTCAACTTACTTTTAAAGGAAAAACCCATCCTGAAGTGATGAAATTAGGAGGCAGCCTGGAGTGATGCCAGAGGAGCTGATGTCAACACTGAGCTGTTGGCACAGTTCATGGTGCATGGAAGGCAACAAGGATACACATTGCTGCCTGTGCCTTTCTCTTTTGTGTTTTCTGTTCCCTCATCCATGTGTAAGTGGTACAGTAAAATGAGTCAGGTAATACAGTGCCATATCTGCCCATCCACAGGACACAGGATCCCTTCCCCACTGGACAAAAAAGAAGGACTTGATGTCTCAGTTCACCTAGTGAGCCTGTGCCCAAGGAGACTATCTGCATCCTCCAATGATTTTCAGCAGTAAAATAAAACATGATACAAGCTGAAAGATGGGCTGCTGTTGCAGACCGCTAGCCGGTCGGCGGCGGAGTGAGAGGCAGCAGTGCTGTGACCTTCCAGAAGCACCCCCA